>NC_041728.1:174975248-175278279 GCF_004115215.2 Ornithorhynchus anatinus | reverse complement strand
ATATCTGTACAGCTAAAGCCATGGAAATTGGAAAAGCCTGTGTATATAATGGCATTCCTGCAAAAATCTAGGAAGAAGGACAGGTTCTAGTACTGTGATTCCTCTGTGATCCTTTTCTCCACAAACAAAACAATAAGAAAATGCCACAAGACTCTAAGGTGATCATCACCATTTTCTAAAGACTTAATGTAGACAGCACAGGCCCAGAGTCAGGGGATCTGGATGCTAATTCCAGCTCCACCACTTGCTTGATGAATGACCTTGGGCAAGTACCTCAGTTTTCTCATTTGTAAACTGGGGATAAAATACCTTTTCAACCTCCCTCCTTAGACCGTGAGTTCCTTGAGGGACCGGGACGGTAGTCTTGTCTGTCTCCCCCTTCTAGACTGTGAGCCCATTGTTGGGCAGGGATTGTCTCTATCTGTTGCCAAACTGAATATTTCCAGTGCTTAGAACAGTGCTCTGCACACAGTAATCACGCAAAAAACCACCAAAACGATTGAATGAATGAATGAATTAATTAATGGAGGGAGGGAGGGAGCATCAACCTGGGAGACAGAAGCACTTGGTTCTAATCCCAGCTCTGTCATATGTCTGCAGTGTGACCTTAGGCAAGTCATTTAACTTCTTTGGGCCTCAGTTACCTCAACTGTAAAATGGGGATTTAGAATGTGAACCCCATATGGGACAGGGACTGTGTCCAACCTGATGAACTTTCCTCTTCTCCCATTCTCTTCTGCTTCACCTTGACCTGCTCCTTTTGCTTGTCTCCCTTCCCAGCCCCACAGCATTTATGTACATATCTGTAATTTACTTATTTGCATTGTTGTCTGTCTCCCTCTTTAAACTGTCAGCTTCTTTTGGGCAGGGGATGTGTCTGTTTATTGTTCCACAATCCCAAGCACTTAGTACAGTGCTCTGCACACAGTAAGTGCACAATAAATACTGTTGAATTAATGAATGCTTAGTAAAGTGTTTGACACATACCGAGTGCTTAACAAGTGCCACAGTTACTATTAGTATTACCCCAGCACTTACTGCAATGCTTGGCAGAAAGTAAACATTTCATTATCATGATTTTAGAAAAGGGAGGTAGCTGACACTGGAAACTAATGGGGAATTTTGCCATCACCTGCTTTCAAATGGCCAAGAATGATTCTGAGGCATTAGAGAATCCCAGTAGGTCTAAAGAAAACTGCAGTGAGACGATAGCCTAATGATGCACAGATAGTCAAAGAGACAGAAAATATACTTAAAAAAAAGACAGGCTTAAAGCAGACTGAGAGTAATAAGGTTGCCACACTGGGTCACTGAGCTCCATATGAGGATGACGACTTCTAAGGTTGGAGTGGATCACTATGAGATTTGGCCCTATTAAAAATGGAACATCCAGCATCACTTGTGAACCATAACCAGCATCAGATGGTAGACTAAGTTACGAATAATCAAGTGCAAGAATAAAATCAGCTCACCAGCATTGAAGTTATACTCTTGGCAACCCAGCTTCACTGGGCAAGACATTTGAGGAGAATGGGTGACAGCAGGATACTCAACCAAATTCTGTTTGGTGAGCTAAATGGACGCATGAACTGGAAGAACAGAATGCATCATTACATGCCAATGAAACATACCTATATAGCAAGGGATCTCGCCGTAAAAGGCAGACTGGTTTTGTAGAAAGCAAGAGGGAGACAGGTTGTTCTCTGAGAAAATAAAGTTTCCCAAGGTTGAGTACCCAAGAGTCTCAAAAAAGAAGACAGGACCTTTGTGAAACAAACTTATTAGCATAGGGAGGAAGGATTTTTCTAAGCAAAGAGAAAGAGACTGTTGGCCACATATTAGTCTTTTCAGCCACACTCACACTTAGTTAACAATTCAACTACAGCAGTGTCACCTTCAAAAATGTCATACATTCAATCGTATTTATTAAAAGTGCTTACTGTGTGCAGAGCACTGTACTAAGCACTTGGGAAAGTACAATCCCTGCCCACAACAAGCTCACAGTCTGTATGTGTGTGGGGGTGGGGAGGCGAGGAGACAAACATCAATACAAATAAACAGACACCAATATAAATATACACATATATTCATAAACAGATATATACATCAGTGCTGTGGGGTAGGGAGAGGGGATAATAATAATAATGGTGGTATTTGTTAAGCGCTAACTATGTGCAAAGCACTGTTCTAAGAGCTGGGGGGATACAAGGTGATCAGGTTGTACCACGTGGGGCTCACAGCTTTCTTTTTTAATCCCCATTTTACAGATGAGGTAACTGAGACACAGAGAAGTGAAGTGACTTGCCCAAAGTCACACAGCTGACAAGCAGTGGAGCCAGGATTAGAACCCACAACCTCTGACCCCCAAGCCCAGGCTCTTTCTACTGAGCCACGCTGCTTCTCCAAGTCAGGGTGATGCAGAAGGGAGAGGGAGATGAGGATGTACTGGAGAAAGCTTGGAGATAAGCAAATCTGGACATGAGGACATAAAGAATGAAAAAAAGTTGATAAAGGACAGGCAGAATCAATGCAAAAACTTATATTTGAAAGTGGATAAAGCTGATAAATAAATAAAAATCCACTTTTTCCTGGTAAAAAATTTAAACAAATTTTTCTGCTTTAGCAAATACATCGACAGAAGTGGCACGGTGTTAAAATATTTGAAGAGTGAAGGAAAATATGAATTTATTTTCTTTCCATTCCACTGTTGGAACACATATCTGCATTGGTCATTTCAGTTAGGAGAGTAAACTTGCGTTCTGTGATTTAATTTTGGATCCCAAAGTGTGATATGGATTTCTAACATAATTTAAAATCATATTTCCCATAATTCCAAGACTAAGGCTTTGTTATCTAGTTTGCTGTTCACACTGCCTCATCCAATAAGTTTTTTGTGGATTCCTCTTTTCTCTCCTATTTGGGCATATTAATCATCTCAAAATACAACCACCCATGAGGACCAGTAGACTAAACAGTATCCGACAAATATGGGTTTTGAATTTTAAGAGTAGTTTTAGTGCTGATAATAATAAAGGTATTTGTTAAGCTCTTACATAATGTCTTGCACTGTTTTAAGCACTGAGGTGGGATATAAGTAAATCGGGTTGGACACAGTCCCTGGCCCACTTTGGGGCTCACAATCCTAGCCCCATTTTACAGATGATGTAACTGAGGCAAGGGAAGTGAAGTGACTTGCCCAAGGTCATACAATAGAGACAAGACAGAGGTGGGGTTAGAACCCAGATCCTTCTGACTCTCAGACCTGTGCTGCTGAGTTGCCTCTGACCTAGAGTGACTCCATGAACACAGCTCTCCCGGAACGCCCCACTCTCCATCTGCAATTGTTCTGGTAATGGATCCAGAGAGTTTTCTTGGTAAAAACCAAGAAGAAAGTGGTTTATCACTGTTTTCTTCTGTGCAGTAAACTTGAGTCTCCACCCTTGACTCTCTCTTATGCCACTGCTGTCCAGCACAGGGGGGTTTTGACTTGTAGCAGATTTCCTTCCACTCGGTAGCCACTGCCCAGTCTAGGAATGGACCAGGTGGGTCTCTGCTTGACTCTCCCTCCCTTGGCCTAGACTGGTAAAGGACTGGAAACAACCCAGGTGCCATCCTGAGAGGGGCCTTGTGAGGATAGTTATGTGATTCTGAGGAAGTCTTTAACCTTCTTTGAAGTATCTCAGCTTTCTCATCAGTCAACAAGGAAATTTGATTGGAATGTGACAAATATTGAATTATGGAAATGGAATTTTCTTCAGCTATGTTGGAGAAAAATTCCACATCTCTACCAACAGTGTTCCATCTGGGGTTCACTTTAAAAGTAGAAATAGTAGTAGTAGGAAGGCAGTGTGACCTAGTAGAAAGAGCATGGGCTGGGAGTCAGAGGACGTGAGTTCATTCATTCATTCATTCAATAGTATTTATTGAGCGCTTACTATGTGCAGAGCACTGTACTAAGCGCTTGGGATGAACAAGTCAGCAACAGATAGAGACGGTCCCTGCCATTTGACGGGCTTACAGTCTAATCGGGGGAGATGGACAGACGAGAACAATGGCAATAAATAGAGTCAAGGGGAAGAACATCTCATAAAAACAATGGCAACTAAATAGAATCAAGGCGATGCACAATTCATTAACAAAATAAATAGGGTAATGAAAATATATACAGTTGAGCGGACGAGTACAGTGCTGTGGGGATGGGAAGGGAGAGGTGGAGGAGCAGAGGGAAAAGGGGAAAAAGAGGGTTTAGCTGCGGAGAGGTAAAGGGGGGGTGGCAGAGGGAGTAGAGGGAGAAGAGGAGCTCAGTCAGGGAAGGCCTCTTGGAGGAGGTGAGTTTTAAGTAGGGTTTTGAAGAGGGAAAGAGAATCAGTTTGGCGGAGGTGAGGAGGGAGGGCGTTCCAGGACCGCGGGAGGACGTGACCCAGGGGTCGACGGCAGGATAGGCGAGACCGAGGGACGGCGAGGAGGTGGGCGTCAGAGGAGCGGAGTGTGCGGGGCGGGTGGTAGAAAGAGAGAAGGGAGGAGAGGTAGGAAGGGGCAATGTGATGGAGAGCCTTGAAGCCTAGAGTGAGGAGTTTTTGTTTGGAGCGCTCTTGACCCCACTTCCCCCTCCAGTTATCCTCCTATCTCCCTACTACCCTTCCTTTCCAAAATCTTAGAACGAGTCGTCTACAATCGATGCCTAGAATTCCTTAACTCCCATTCTCTCCTAGACCCCCTCCAATCTGGCTTCCGTCCCCTCCACTCTACCGAGACTGCTCTCTCTAAGGTCACCCATGACCTCCTTCTTGCCAAATCCAATGGCTCCTACTCCATTCTGATCCTCCTTGACCTCTCTGCTGCCTTTGACACTGTCGACCATCCCCTCCTCCTCCATACCTTAGCTCACCTTGGCTTCACGGACTCTGTCCTCTCCTGGTTCTCCTCTTACCTCTCTGGCCGATCATTCTCGGTCTCCTACGCTGGAGCCTCCTCCCCCTCCCATCCTTTAACTGTTGGAGTTCCTCAAGGGTCAGTTCTTGGCCCTCTTCTGTTCTCCATTTACACTCACTCCCTCGGTGAACTCATCCGCTCTCACGGCTTTGACTACCATCTCTACGCAGATGACATGCAGATCTACATCTCCGCCCCTGTTCTCTCCCCCTCCCTTCAGGCTCGCATCTCCTCCTGCCTCCGGGACGTCTCCACATGGATGTCGGCCCGCCACCTAAAACTCAACATGAGCAAGACTGAGCTCCTCATCTTCCCTCCCAAGCCCGGTCCGCTCCCAGACTTCTCCATCACCGTGGATGGCACGACCATCCTTCCCGTCCCGCAGGCCCGCAATCTCGGTGTCATCCTTGACTCGTCCCTCTCGTTCACCCCACACATCCTATCCGTTACCAAGACCTGCCGGTTTCACCTCTACAATATCGCCAAGATCCGCCCTTTCCTCTCCACCCAAACGGCTACCTTACTATTACGGGCTCTCGTTATATCCCGGCTAGACTACTGTGTCAGCCTTCTCTCTGACCTCCCTTCCTCCTCTCTCGCCCCGCTCCGGTCTATTCTTCACTCTGCTGCCCGGCTCATCTTCCTGCAGAAACGATCTGGGCATGTCACTCCCCTTCTTAAACAACTCCAGTGGTTGCCTATCGACCTCCGCTCCAAACAAAAACTCCTCACTCTAGGCTTCAAGGCTCTCCATCACCTTGCCCCTTCCTACCTCTCCTCCCTTCTCTATTTCTACTGCCCACCCCGCACGCTCCGCTCCTCTGCCGCCCACCTCCTCGCCGTCCCTCGGTCTCACCTATCCCGCCGTCGACCCCTGGGTCACGTCCTCCCGCGGTCCTGGAACGCCCTCCCTCCTCACCTCCGCCAAACTGATTCTCTTTCCCTCTTCAAAACCTTACTTAAAAATCACCTCCTCCAAGAGGCCTTCCCAGACTGAGCTCCTCTTCCCCCTCTACTCCCTCTGCCATCCCCCCTTTACCTCTCCGCAGCTAAAGCCTCATTTTCCCCTTTTCCCTCTGCTCCTCCACCTCTCCCTTCCCATGCCCACAGCACTGTACCCGTCCGCTCAACTGTATATATTTTCGTTACCCTATTTATTTTGTTAATGAATTGTACATCACCTTGATTCTATTTAGTTGCCATTGTTTTTACGAGATGTTCTTCCCCTTGACGCTGTTTAGTGCCATTATTCTTGTCTGTCCGTCTCCCCCGATTAGACTGTAAGCCCGTCAAACGGCAGGGACTGTCTCTATCTGTTGCCGACTTGTTCATCCCAAGCGCTTAGTACAGTGCTCTGCACATAGTAAGCGCTCAATAAATACTATTGAATGAATGAATGAATGAAAGGTTGATAGGCAGCCACTGGAGTTGTTTAAGAAGGGGAAGTGACATGCCCAGATCGTTTCTGCAGGAAGATGAGCCGGGCAGCGGAGTGAAAAATAGACTGGAGCGGGGTGAGAGAGGAGGAAGGGAGGTCAGAGAGAAGGCTGACACAGTAGTCTAGCCGGGATATAACGAGAGCCCGTAGCAGTAAGGTAGCCGTTTGGGTGGAGAGGAAAGGGCGGATCTTGGCGATATTGTAGAGGTGAAACCGGCAGGTCTTGGTAACGGATAGGATGTGTGGGGTGAACGAGAGAGACGAGTCAAGGATGACACCGAGATCACGGGCCTGAGAGATGGGAAGGATGGTCGTGCCATCAAAGGTGATAGAGAAATCTGGGAGAGGACCGGGTTTGGGAGGGAAGATGAGGAGCTCAGTCTCGCTCATGTTGAGTTTTAGGTGGCGGGCCGACATCCAGGTGGAGACGTCCCGGAGGCAGGAGGAGATGCGAGCCTGAAGGGAGGGGGAGAGGACAGGGGAGGAGACGTAGATCTGCGTAGAGATGGTAGTCAAAGCCGTGAGAGCGAATGAGTTCACCGAGAGAGTGAGTGTAAATGGAGAACAGAAGAGGGCCAAGAACTGACCCTTGAGGAACTCCAACAGTTAAAGGATGGGAGGGGGAGGAGGCTCCAGCGAAGGAGACCGAGAATGACCGGCCAGAGAGGTAAGAGGAGAACCAGGAGAGGACAGAGTCCGTGAAGCCAAGGTGAGATAAGGTATGGAGGAGGAGGGGATGGTCGACAGTGTCAAAGGCAACAGAGAGGTCAAGGAGGATTAGAATGGAGTAGGAGCCATTGGATTTGGCAAGAAGGAGGTCATGGGTGACCTTAGAGAGAGCAGTCTCGGTAGAGTGGAGGGGACGGAAGCCAGATTGGAGGGGGTCTAGGAGAGAACTGTGTTCTAATCTCAACTCTTCCACTTGTCTGCTGTGTGACTTTAGGCTATTCACTTCACTACTTTTCTGTGGCTCACCTAATCTGTAAAATGGGAATTCAGTACTTGTTCTCCCAGTTAGACTTTTAGCACTACATGGGACTTTATCTTTTATCTATCCCAGCGCTTTGTACAGAGCCTGGTACATAGTAGGCATTTGACAAGTACCACAATTATTATTAACACAAATATTTATTGAGCACTCGCTTGGTTCAGTGCACAGTTCTAGGGGTTTGGAAAGTATAAAACAAAGAAGTGGCATGTTTCCTGTCCTCAAAGAGCTTCCACTCTAATGGGGGAGATAAACATGAAAATATTTCAAACTAGAAGGGTCAAAATAAATAATTGAAAAAAAATACTACATGAGTGCTGAGGGTGGTTGTAAATGATTTTTCAGTTTTCTCTTTGTCACATCCTGGAGTTTCTAGCTTCTCCAAGATTTTAGCAAATGGATGTGGACAAAATATAGGAGGGTTGGCTTTTCTCATTAGAGAGAGAGAAAAAGTTCAAACAGCAAAGTTATATAATTTGGATTAGAAGGGATGACCAGACAGTGTTATCAGGATCTCAATCAGTTTTCTATCACAGGAGCTCTACTCATCTCATCACAGCTATATCAGGTGGTACAAGTGAGGAGAATATTGAAGAGAATGATTGATTGATAGCAATATACTCAAGGCCTAGGAGTCAGAGGATCATGGGTTCTAATCCCGGATCTGCCACTTAATGTTGGTATTTGTTAAGCGCTTACTATGTGCAGAGCACTGTTCTAAGCACTGGAGTAGATACAGGGTGATCAGATTGTCCCACGTGGGGCTCACAGTTTTAATCCCCATTTTACAGATGAGGGAACTGAGGCACAGAGAAGTGAAGTGACTTGCCCACAGTCACACAGCTGACAAGTGATGGAGCCGGGATGGGGTACAATACTGCAATAGAGACAATCCCTGCCCACAATGAACTCACAGTCCAGAAGGAGTGAGTGCTTAAAAAAATACTACAGTTAAACATACTTTTAGTATTTTATTATTTCATTTTATTAGACAAATTCACTTTATAATATGCATTTTGGATAACTTTTTGGGTCAATCGCATTGACCACAAGGCTAATGGTGCCAAAAATGTTTAACTGTACTGCAGTCAATAATATACCTTATTTTCTAATCAGAAACTTAAAGAATTGCAGAGTTCTGGGATCTGACAGGACTCCAGCTGAGATCTGCAAGCCAGGAAGGGACTATGCTACTTTACTAGCTCACCCACTGTCTCCACTAGCTCACAGCCAACTCCCTTGTTGGCTTTCTACAATCTGGCTCTTGCTCCCTTCACTCCACTGAGACCACTGTCTCCAGAATCATCAGTGACCTCCTTCTTGACCCATATGCAGGATTTTACTCCACTCTAATCCTCCCCCATCTCCTTACTCACCACCATCACAGAGAATCACTCCTTTCTCCTGGTAGTGCTCTCTAACCAAAGTTGTTTTTTTTTTTTAATTGCTTTCTGAAATTACCTCCTCCAAGAAGATGTTTCACTTATTCACAATTAGAAGCTGGGTCTTCTGACTCCCATATCCGTGCTCTCTCCCCATTCAGAGCTTCCACGATCAGGCCGACGGCTTCGCCCTCCGCTTCTGTGGCTATCTTTGGCTCTGACACCTCAATCTCCTGACAAATGTAGACATATTAATGGTGGGGATTTTTCAGTCAGGTGAACAGTTATAATTAAGAGAGTAGCAAATTCAAATGGATTCAAATACATGGCATGTGTGTGTTTGTGTATCTTTCAGTAGCATTAGAGATAATCACTCTCAACTGTGTAAGGATGGGTATCCTCGATATACCGCAAAATCCCAACTCGTCGGGCCGTCTCTGCTTTCCCCACTTAACTAGCAGCCTCTCCTGATTTCTGACAGATGCTCTCCTTCTCTCTCAGCCTGTGGTGTATTCTCACTATTATAATCTCTGAACTGAGTGAATCACATAATAATGAGCTCTGGGGGGAACTTTCTGGAACTGACTCGGCTTGGCTGTTATGGCTCCCAGTTGAATAATGACAAAAACCAAGGCAAGGGGAACTGAGTGGAGTGTGGGTGCAGAAAACATATGTCAATCTGTTGCAGCCATCTGAGCAAAAACATGTTGCAACTGTCAAGCTCTTCTGAAATTCTTAAAATTGTTCCAGTCTATTATAGTCCTCCGCTGAAAACAGTAGAGAAACTAGCTTTCGACATTCAGTCTAAAAATGTAACCAGGGTCCATTTAGCATGGCGTCACAGGGTGGCCACATGGAATTGGACTTCTTTTATGGTATTTGTTAAGCACTTCCTATGTGCCAGATACTATACTAAGCACTGGAGAAGATACAAGTTAATCAGTTCGAACACCGTCTATGTTCCACATTCATTCAATTGCATTTATTCAGCACTTACTGTGTGCAGAGTATTAAGGGCATAGAACTTGCAATTCAGCAACAAATAAAGAGAAGTCCTGCCCACATCAGGCTCATAGTCTAGAAGCGGGGAGAGAGACATCAAAACAAGTAAACATGCATCAATAACATCAATATAAGTAGAATTAAATATACACATTATTAATGAAAATAGAATTATAAATATGTACACATATACACACACACATGGGATCACAGTTTTAAACCCCATTTTACAGATGAGGTAACAGGCACAGAGAAGAGGTGACTTAACCAAGGTCAAACAGCAGACAAGTGGCAGATCTGGGATTAGAACCCTGGGTCTGACTCCCAGGCCTGGCCTCTATCCATTAGACCACATTGCTGCTCTGCAGTCCAGAGAGGTTAAGTGATTTTTCCAAGGTTACACAGCAGGCCTATCATTTGTACATTTGGCCATGCTGCATTTAGGACATATTAAATGACCTCTTGGAAGGAAGGTAAATCATTTTGCTAATGTGTGTCATCTAGAATTAAATGATCACTGAAATGATGTGTTTTATAGAAAATACACTGGCCTGATTTCTCTGTGGAATATGCAGATTCCAGATGCATTTTCGAGTGTCTGTGTAGTTCTCTCCCCCTGGCAAACCATCCATCCAAATAAGCTTTAACTCATACAATGAATGCCGAGCTCAACCAGCTTACACTTCTCAGTATGGGTAATTACTGCAAGTGAGTCTGCGTGCCAATATATGAGATCAGTTGTGACTACGTAATATCTCTGGTCATTCATAAGACTGATGTGTTGTCTAGCTTCTTTCTCAGCTAAGTGGACATAGGGGTTGTCACGAGCCCTCTGAATGATACCAGCCATGACCTTCCTGGACAGGGGGAGCCTCAGTGACACATACTAAAATCAAATCACACCTCTGATCATGAAGGTTAATGTGGGAAGTTTTTTTTTTTACTTATTTTTACCAACATGCAAAGGAGTGACACATTCACACACTCATACCACGGGTCCAATACCAGTCTATAGTCAGAGGAGCGCATTCTGCCCATGCTGCTTCTTCCTGCTTCCAAGTGCTGTTGTCTTCTGCTGCTTTCCAGTGCTGCTCTGTTCCAGGTGCTTCCCTCTGCTTGCAGTCAGCATGTCTTCTGATGATTAAAAATGACCACCTTGTATCTTCTTTAGGCGTGGCAGCTGGGATTCTACGTGGCAATCATCGATGGTTCAGGCCCATTACCAGCTAGAACAGGGAGATAAAGGCCCTCCTCCCACCATGTTCCACCCCCACAGGCCCACAATCACCTGTCTCAGGTAGAGCCCATCAGTGTCTTCGCCCAGTCTCTTCCTTCTTGTTCTCGGAATCACAAACAGTCACTAACAAGGCAGTTTGTTGTGGGCTTACCCCATCGATCCCTTAGTTTATGTGCTCCATGAAGTCAAAGAATGTGTTAGGCATCTGTTGTATAATTCCAAGCTCTCTGTGCTCAGAAATGTCTCAAACACCACAGACTGTTGAGTGACTGATTACCTGGTCCTTCCAAACCTTGTCATTTGACACCTCTCCCATGCACTCTGTTTGGGATACTCATATCCAGACAAAAAAAATGATACAAGTATTATTAATCCAGCAAAGATAAGAATTAATAGTTTGATCTAAACCTTTCCTTTATATTTTTGTAATATGGCTACTATACCCTCAACCCACTTGTTCCCTAGTGAGAAGCAAATTCATCCAATTCTTCCATAAAATGAGTCTTCATTACACAGTTTGGATCCATGTTGGAAAAAATAGGGATTTCTTTGCCCATAATACAATCCACAGTTTAGCACAGGTAGATGAGGTCACTTAATCAATCAGTTAATGCTATTTCTTGAGTGCTTACTGGGAAGCAGCGTGGCTCAGTGGAAAGAGCCTGGGCTTCGGAGTCAGAGGTCATGGGTTCGACTCCCGGCTCTGCCACTTGTCAGCTGTGTGACTGTGGGCAAGTCACTTCACTTCTCTGTGCCTCAGTTACCTCATCTGTAAAATGGGGATTAACTGTGACCCTCATGTGGGACAACCTGATTACCCTATATCTATCTCAGCGCGCTTAAAACAGTGCTCTGCACATAGTAAGCGCTTAAATACCAACATTATTATTATTATGCAGAACACTGCACTAAGCACTTGGGCAAGCATGAGTAGCAGCGTGGCTTAGTGACAAGAGCATGGGCTTGTCAGAGGATTTGTGTTTTAATCCCACCTCTGTCACTTGCCTGCTGCATGACCTTGGGAAAACCACATAACTTCTCTGTTCCTTGGTTCCCTCACCTATTAAATGGGAGTTAAGATTGTGAGCCCCACATGGGATGACCTGATTACCTTCGGCCACTTGTCAGCTGTGTGACTTTGGGCAAGTCACTTGACTTCTCGGTGCCTCAGTTACCTCGTTTGTAAAATGGGGATTAAGACTGTGAGCCCCATGTGGGACAACCTGACGACCCTGTATCTCCCCCAGCACTTAGAACAGTGCTCTGCACATAGTAAGCGCTTAACAAATGCCAACATTATTATTATTATTGTATCTATCCCAGTCCTTACAGCAGTGCTTGGCACATACTAAGCACTTAAGATACCATAATTATTATTATTAAAATACAATAGAGTTAGTAGACATAATCCCTGCCTACACATAATTTAGAGTCTAAGGGGGAAGAAGATAGAAAAATAAATTAAATTACATAGAAACAACTAGATTGTAAGGATGTGCATCATAATTGCTATGGGGCTTGGGTGAATAGCAGAGTACTTAAAATAATTCCTAGAACATTTACTTTGTACAAACTACTATGGTAAGTGATTTGGAAAGTACAGTATCACTGGGAGACATGATCCTTACCCTTAAAAAAAATTGTAATCTAGTTGGGAGGACAAACAATTGAAATCAATTCCAGGTAGAGAAACAACAGTGTTTAAAGATAAGTAGATAATGGGGCTGAGCTAAGTCCCTGAATCATCTCCTCAGTCCACTTACTCAGCTCCTGGGCTCAAACTGCTGAGCACTGCTGGTGAAAAGCACAGATAGCAGACTGACCTCATCCATCTTAAATTATTCCTCCCCTGCTTTAAATCTGCCCTCTTCTCCACCAATAATATTATTTCTCCATCCTTATTAATTCCCATGCCCATTTCCCTCACCAGCTGTTTCAGACTTAACCTCCACAATCCACCTGTCTCTCCCTCCATCACCTATTTCCTCTAGTGACCTGGCCATGTATTGTACTGAGAAAATTGAAATCATCAGGTCATCCCCAGGGTCTCTCTCTTTCCCCTTCTCCGACTTCCCCCCAGAAGTAGCTCAAGAAGAGATACAGAATATAGTAAAAGATCTATCAGTGACAAGAGTGTAAAACATTATGTTA
This sequence comes from Ornithorhynchus anatinus, assembly GCF_004115215.2. Classification (NCBI taxonomy): domain Eukaryota; kingdom Metazoa; phylum Chordata; class Mammalia; order Monotremata; family Ornithorhynchidae; genus Ornithorhynchus; species Ornithorhynchus anatinus. The sequence continues at coordinate 175,265,149 of NC_041728.1, read as the reverse complement.
GTGGGGGATGTAATGATAATGTAGAAAATTTTGGAAATATGTGCTTATGATGGTATCTTTGAATCACCTAACTTCTAATTCATTCATTCCTATTAAATCATGGATAAATATAAACTGATTTTCCCATAGCACAGTTTGACAGCTCAATCCCCACATTCTAGAAGTATTTCCTGTAGAAGAGATTAAAATCAATCAGTGGTATTTATTGAACCCTTATTGATCCAGGCAGAAAAAAAAAAAAGTTGGTATTTGTTAAGTGCTTACTATGTGCCGAGCACTGCTCTAAGCGCTGGGGTAGACACAGGGGAATCAGGTTGTCCCACGTGGGGCTCACAGTCTTAATCCCCATTTTACAGATGAGGTAGCTGAGGCACAGAGAAATTAAGTGGCTTGCTCAAGGTCACACAGCAGACAAGTGGCCGAGCCGGGATTCGAACCCATGACCTCTGACTCCAAAGCCCGTGCTCTTTCCACTGAGCCATGACTGGAGTGGAGATAGATAGGAAGCAGGGAGGTCAGAAAAGAGGCTGATTTGGTGGTCATAAGTGGGATAGGATAAGTGTTTGTGTCAGTAGAGGAGCAGTTTGCATAGAGAAGGGAGGTCAGATTTTAGTAATATAGTGAAGGTATAACCAATTAATATGTGGGTTGAATGAAAGAGATGAGTTGAGGATAATGTAGGCTCCATGTCCCACATGGATAGGGAGGATAGTGGTATTGTCTACATTGATGAGAAAGATATGGGGAGGGCCAGGCTTTGGTAGGAATATGAGGAGTTCTGTTTTGTTTAGTTTGAGGTGTCGGTGGGACATCCCGGTTTAGATGTCCTGAAGGCAGAAGGAAATGACAGATGGCAGAGGAAAGAAGTCTGGGCTGGAGAGGTAAATCTGGGAATCATCGTAGTTGGTAGACTTGATATTTGGGAGCAGCATGTCCTAGTGGCAAGAGCATAGGTTCTAATCTCTCCTCTGCCACTTGTCTGCTGTGTGACCTTGGGCAAGCCACTTAATTTCTCTGTGCCTCAGCTACCTCATCTGTAAAATGGGGATTAAGGCTGAGAGCCCCACGTGGGACAACCTGATTACCTTGTATCTACCCCAGTGCTTAGAACAGTGCTTAGCACATGGTAAGCACTTAAATGCCATTATTATTATTATTGTTATTATTATTATTAACTGAAGCCATGGGAATGAATGAGTTCTCCAAGGAGTGAGTCTAAGTAGAGAATAGAAGGGGACCCAGAAATGAACTGTTGGGGACCCCCTCTGTCAGAGGGTAGGAGGCAGAGGAAGTGCCTACATGACTGAGAAGAAGCAGTCAGAGAGATTTGAGGACTTCGGTCTCCTGCCACTTGACACATTGGTGATTTTTGCTTCCTCCTCCATCTCTAAGGACCTGATGGTTGCTGATGTCACCAAAGATTTAATTGGATGAGCTATCCCTGCCTCTTCTTTTTTTTATTATATGTAGAATAAGTGTTTACTATTTGCCAGGCAGTGTTGTCAACAGTGGAATAGATTATAATAATAATAATGTTGGTATTTGTTAAGCACTTACTATGTGCAGAGAGCACTGTTCTAAGCGCTGGGGTAGATACAGGGTAAAGAGTTTGTCCCACGTGAGGCTCACAGTCTTAATCCCCATTTTACAGGCACAGAGAAGTGAAGTGACTTGCCCACAGTCACACATTTGACAAGTGGCAAAGCTGGGATTCGAACCCATGACCTCCAACTCCCAACCCCATGCTCTTTCCATTGAGCCACAAAATCATCAAGTTGAACACAGTTCACATCCCACATGGAGTTCACAATCTTATTCCCCATTTTACAAATGAGGTAACTGAGGCTGAGAGAATGAGAAGCAGCATGGCTTAGTGGAAAGAGAACGGGCTTGGGAGGCAGAGTTCATGAGTTTGAATCCTGGCTCTGCCACTTGTTCCCTGTGTGACTTTGGGCAAGTCACTTCACTTCTCTGTGCCTCAGTTACCTCGTCTGTAAAATGGGGACGAAGACTTGTGAGCCCCACATGGGGCAACCCGGTAACCTTGTATCTACCCCAGAGCTTAGAACAGAGCTTTGCACATAGTAAGTGCTTAACAAATATCATCATCATTATTATTAAGTGAAGTGACTTGCCCAGGATCCCACAGCGGACAAGTGGCAGAGCCCAGATTAGAATAAAAGTCCTTCTGACTCCCGGGCCCGTGCTCTATCCACTAGGCTACTCTGCTCCTCTTTTTTCCCCTCCAGGGGAGTCTCCATGGTGTCTTTAGCACTTCATTGCATTGAGATGCTGACAGAGTGGAGCTAATCTCCAAGCAGTCACTAAGGCCAAAAGTAATTTGCAGCTATTGTTTCCTTAACAGCTAATTTACCCTCAGGACATGTCATCTTCCTCCAAGGTCACCTCACATCCCTTGCCCTGGGTGCCATGGGTCACTTTTACTGACTGAACCTTAATTTGCTACTTCATAAAGTCAATGTAATTGAATTTTTTTAAAAACCTTAACTCAAGTATTGGAGAGCATAACCTCTGAAGACATCATCTGGTTATTGGAATCAGGACTGCTCTCTAATAAATGACTCAGGAAAACATTTACATCGTTGTGTGATGAATGGAATTTTAGATATATGAATGTGTGTGTATACACACACACACACCTACATACACACCACACACACATTCAGTGTCTTTGGCTACCCTGACTAAAGCTGGGAACATAAACATGCCAAAAGGGAGAAATCTGAGTTGTCTTTTCATTTCCTCCCTTGCCCTCAGCTGCAAAGTTAGTCAATCCTGTAACTCCTTCTCTGTTCCCTCTATGCACACAGCTATTGGCAGGTCATACAAATTGACCTTTCAGACTGCTGAAAGTCACTGGATGTCGAATAATTAGGGTATTTATTCAGCACTTACTATGTGCAAACTAGATCGGACACAATCCCTGTACCACACAGTCTCACTGTCAAAAGAGAATAGGTATTGAATGCCTGTTTTCTGATGAGTTAACAGAGGCATAGAGTAGGTAAGTGACTTGTCCAAGGTCACGTAATAGGCAAGTGGCAGAGGCAGGTCTTCTGCCAGTACCGTGCTCTTTCCACTAGGTCATCCCTATCCCGCTTCCTTAAGTGTTCACAAAGGGTTGGAGGATTTTTGTTGTTGTATTTTTTTTATTTTTGTTTTTTGCACAGAGGGTGGGGCCAGGGGACAGAGTGCTGTACCATTATGCATAGCGGCTAGATCACGGGCCTGGGAGTCAGAAGGCCATGGTTTCAATCCTGACTCTACCACTTTTCTGCTGTGTGACCTTGGACAAGTCATTTTATTTTTCCATTCCTCAGTTACCACATTTGTAAAATGGGGATTTGAGACTAAGTCCCACAAGGGACAGGGACTGTGTCCAACCCAATCTGCTAGTATCCATCCCAGCACTTAGTACAGTGCCTGGAACATAGTAATCTTGACTCTATTTATTGCCATTGTTCTTGTCTGTCCATCTCCCCCGATTAGACTGTAAGCCTGTCAAACGGCAGGGACTGTCTCTATCTGTTGCCGACTTGGTCATCCCAAGCGCTTAGTACAGTGCTCTGCACATAGTAAGTGCTCAATAAATACTATTGAATGAATGAATGATCACTTAAATATCATCGTTATTATTTTAATATGATGTTTCTTCCTCTGGAGGTTTTTGACCATGTGGTGCTCTGAGAAACAATGCAGTCTAAAGTTTTCGGCAGGGTTAAAGTTCAAAGATACAGATAGAAACAGCCACTGACAACAAGTGTAGAAGATGTGAAAGGGTTTATGGGGTGATCATGTAGAAATGTGTGAGAAAAATGGTAAAGCCACAGGTTGCCAAGAAATTCTCTGGTCCAAGAGTCCTTCACCGACTACATCTTCACTTCCGCATCTAAGCCCTTATGATCTCTGTCAAATTAAGCACTTAGGTAGGTTGTCCCTAAACACTTTGATATTCACCCCTACCCCAGCCCCATAGCACTTATATACATTTGTAATTTAATGCCTGCCTCCCTCTCTAGACTGAAAGCTCTTTGTGAGTAGAGATTGTTTGTTCCTGCTCTCCTATACTGCACTCTTCCAAGGGGTTAGTACAGTGCTCTGCACCCACTAAAACTAATGGCTCCTATTATGTTCCAGACACTGTACTAAGAGCTGTGGTAGATACAAGATAATCCATTTGGACACAGTTCCTGTCCCACATGGGATTCACAGTCTTAAGCCCCATAGCATATTTTAGTGGAAAAAGTCCAAGCCTGGCAGTCCAAAGCACCTGGGTTCTTCTCTGGCTCTGCTCCCAGGTGACCTTAGGCAAGTCCTTTAGTTTTTCTGGGCCTCAGCTACGTTGCCTGTAAAATGTGGATTAAAAAGAATTTGAGCCCCATGTGGTACAGGGATTGTGTCCAACCTGATTAATTTATATCTACTCCAGTGATTAGAACAGTGCTTAGGACATACTAACTGTCACAAGGCCCCTTTCCAGTTCATACCAACCTGGACCTTCGTGAACTGGGGGAACCCCAGTGACACATAGGAGAATCCAAGCCACACTTCTCATCACCAAGGTTACTGTGGAAAATTTTTTACTTAGTTTAACCAACATGCAAGGGAGTGACACATTCACACACTTACTTTACCAAGAGTCCAAAACCATTCTGTTGGCAGAGAAGCCCATTTTGCCCATCCTGCTTCTTCCTGCTTCCAAGTGCTGCTGCTTTCCAGTGCTACTCTCCTGCTCCTCTGCATACCTGCAGCTTCTCTCCACATGTCTTTTGTGTGTACCTTAATATGCCCTTTTGTGATTCACCACAACTGCCTTTTATCTGCCTTAAATGGCAGAGCTGTGGGCCTGTGTGGCAGTCATTGATTAGTCCAGGCCTATTACCAGGTAGAACAGGGAGAGAAAGCCCCGCCTCCCTCCATGTCCCACCTCCACAGACCAGCAATCACCTGTCCCAGGTACAGCCCATCAGTGTTTTAGCAAAGTCTCTCCCTTGTTGTTGTTCACAGGATCACATCCATTCTGTAACAAGGCACCTTGTTGTGGGCTCACCACAGTAAGCACTTAACAAGCACCATAATTATTATCATCATCATTACAAATAAGGTAATCAAAGCATAGGGAAATAAAGTGACATGATCAAGGTCACATAGCAGATGAGTGGTAGAACCTGGATTGGAACCCAGGTTCTTCTGCCTCCCAAGCCCGAGCTCTATCCACTGGACCACACTGCTTCTCTATGAGTTCGGTAGATATCATAGATGATTGATTAATACATTAGTAATGTTGTACTCTGTTCTACTTTCCTAAACACTTGGTAATAATGCTGGTATTTGTTAAGCGCTTACTATGTGCAGAGCACTGTTCTAAGTGCTGGGGTAGATACAGGGTGATCAGGTTGTCCCACGTGAGGATCACAGTCTTAATCCCCATTTTACAGATGAGGTAACTGAGGCAGAGAGAAGTTAAGTGACTTGCCCACAGTCACACAGCTAACAAGTGGCAGAGCTGGGATTCAAACTCATGACCTCTGACTCCCAAGCCCATGCTCTTTCCACTGAGCCACGCTGCTTCTCACAGTGCTTAGTACAGTGCTCTGCACATAGTAAGCACTCAATAAATACGATTGAATGAATGAATGCACAAGGTTAGTTTTCAATAAATACCAGTGATTAAATTCATTCATTCATTCAATCATCTTTATTAGGGAAGTAGTGTGACTTAGTGGAAACAGCATGAGCTTAGAAGTCAGAGGATGTGGGTTCTAATCCTTCCTCTGCCACTTGTCTGCTGTGTGACCTTGGGCAAGTGACTTAACTTCTCTGTGCCTGAGTTACCTCAACTGTAAAATGGGGATTAAAAGTGTGAGCCCCACATGGGATAACCTGATTACCCTGTATCTACCCCAGCACTTAGAACAGTGCTTGGCACTCAGTAAGCACTTAACAAATACCACACAAACAGTTGAACACTTACTGTGTGCAAAACTCTGTAGTAAGTGCTTGGGATAGTACAATATAACAAAGAAACACACTGAATGACTGATGCAGGAGAAAATTCTCTGCATCAGCTCCCAGAGAGGCTGGCTTGGAAAGAAATATCCACAAGAACAAAACTCCTTTTCCTGGTGTTGAAATTTGCCCCAAACAATATCCTTCTGGGAAGAATGAAGGCTGTTTATTTTGCCTCACATTTTAATTCGACAAAACAGCTGACAGGGTCCCTAAAATGGGGAGCAATTAGTAAAAGTACAAAGAACACAGCAGCAACCCTGTGGTACCGGATCAGCTTGCAACAGCCAGTAGCATTCACGGCATGAGCACACCTGGGGGTAGCTGCCTTCTGAACCCTCTCTCTGCCAAAACTCACAAATGAGTGGGATAATTCTTCCCAATGCAAAAGTTAACTTTTCTTATGGTATTTTCATTGTATTTTTGTGGTATTATGGCATTTTTATGGTATTTTTTATAATATTTTTAAATGGTGTTTGCTAAGCCCTTACTATGAGCACTGTACTAAGCACTGGTGTAGATAAAAGCTAATCAGGTTGGACATATTCAGGTCGTTCACAGTCTTAATCCTTATTTTTACAAATGAGGTAACAAGAACAGAGAAGTTAAATGATTTCCCCAAGGTCACGTAGCAGATAACTGGCAGAGCTAGGATTAGAACCCAGGTCTTTCTGATTCCCATGCCCATGCTCTAAGCATTAGGCCATGTTTTTCTTTTGAAGACTGAAACTCACTCAATCCATGGTATATATTGAGTGTTTATTGTGTGGAGAGTTCTGTATTAAGTGCTTGAGGGAGCATAGTACAACAGAGTTGGCAGGCAGGATCCCTGTCCACAAACAGGCATTCTATTGCATACTTTATGGCTTTTGGCAATATGCGTAGTATTTAGTTTTGAAGTCAAATCTCAACCACATGCTTTGTGGAAGATACTTTGGGACCTTTTGGCCCTCAGGCTCCTTCTTCACAGCCTAAATTTTCATAGCCTAAAATTTGTAATCATTCTACATATCAATCAATAAATCATTGGAATTTATTGAGCACTTCTCGTGTGCAGAATAACCCTAGAGGCATAAATGAGTTGTTTCAGCACCGAAAAACTACTATAAGAAAGTGCTTCTTCAACCACTGGTGTGTTTCTTTTTATATTTAACAAGAGTACCTGACTCGAAAAATGTGCAGAGATTCCCTTTAAACAAGTATTAGTTCATAAGAGTTCAAATATAGGGGTGTGTAAAGTTCTTAGCAGAGTGCTCTTGTTCAAGGAAGATTTTTAAAGTCACCTTAAAGCTTAACAAACACTATCATTATTATAAAATTGTCATTTGGAGATAACTGTTCTGTTCACCAAGTATTATACCTTTCACAACAGCATTAAAAGATTATAAAAAAGATGTGATATATATTTATTCATTCAATCATATTTACTGAGCGCTTACTGTGTGTATAGCACTGTACTAAGCACTTGTATAATACAACAATAAACAGACACATTCACTGCCCACAGTGAGCTTACAGTCTGGAGTCAGGGGGAAGACATATTAATATAAATTAATAAAAAGCAGATATGTAAATAAGTGCTGTGGGGCTAGGAGGGGGGAAAAACAAAGGGAGCAAGTCAGGGTGATGCAGAAGGGAGTGGGAGAAGAGGAAAGGAGGGCTTTGTTATTTTTAATTTTCACATCTATTAAATTCTCTGTCCACAGTCAGAATTCAATAAATACCACTGATTGTCGGGTTTATATATTTGGGTATGAATAGTTATATAGTCTATGGCAAATAATAAAGTTGGTATTTGCTAAGTGCTATGTGCAGAGCACTGTTCTAAGCACTGGGGTAGATGCAGGGTAATCAGGTTGTCCCATGTGAGGCTCACAGTCTTAATCCCCATTTTGCAGATGAGGTAACTGAGGCACAGAGAAGTTAAGTTACTTTCCAAAAGTCACACAGCTGACAAGTGGCAGAGCCGGGATTCGAACCCATGACCTCTGACTCTGAAGCCCGTGCTCTTTCCACTGAGCCATGAATGCAATTGAATGAATGAATACTCTTTCAGTTGCTTAGGACAGAGCTCTGCACTCACTAAGTACTCAATCAATCAAATTTATTGAGCACTTACTGGGTGCAGAACACTCTCCTAAGTGATTAGGAGAGTACAGTACAAGAGGGTTGGTAGACAGGTTTCTTGCCCACACTGAGCTTGCAGTCTAGTGGGGGCTCTAGAGTCATTATTGATTGATTGATTAATTGATATACTTGATTGATGAGCAGTGATATACTCTATTGCACTTTTCTAACTGAAAGTGATATATATGAAGGTCCCCATATCGTCACCATTTCTTAATGGTATTTGTAAAGGGCTTACTATGTGCCAGGCACTAGAGTAAATACAAAATAACTGGGTTGGACACAGTCTGTGTCCCATATAAGACTCAGTCCTAATTGCTATTTTAAAGATGAGGTAACTGAGCCACAAATAAATTAACTGACTTACCCAAGGTCAAGCAGCAGGCAAGAAGGCAGAACCAGAATTTGAACCCATTTATATTATGTAGTTTGAAATGATTTTTCTCTTAATAGCCAGAATACTTTCACTTCCACAGCAGCTAAGAGAAAACATTCTCCTCCGCATAACTTTTCTTTTTTTAATGGTATTTGTTATGTGCTACCTATCTGCCATTAACTGTTCTAAGCACAAAGAAGTTAAGTGACTTGCCCTAGGTCACACAGACAAGTAGCGGAGCCAAGATTAGAACCTAGTTCCTTCTGTCTCCCAGGCCCTTGCTCTATCCAAAAGGCCACACTACTTCTGCAGATGGGTACACAATAAGTTTGCAACCTCCCAATCTAATAATAATAATAATAATAATAATGGTATTTGTTAAGCGCTTACTATGTGCAGAGCACTTTTCTAAGCGCTGGGGTAGACACAGGGGAATCAGGTTGTCCCACGTGGGGCTCACAGTCTTAATCCCCATTTTACAGATGAGGGAACTGGGGCACAGAGAAGTTAAGTGACTTGCCCACAGTCACACAGCTGACAAATGACAGAGCTGGGATTCGAACTCATGAGCCCTGACTCCAAAGCCCATGCTCTTTCCACTGCGCCAAGCTGCTTCACCTTGGGATGTGGCCCAGGGGTCGACGGCGGGATAGGTGAGAATGGGGGACGGTGAGGAGGTGGGTGGCAGAGGAGCAGAGTGTACAGGGTGGGCAGTAGAAAGAGAGAAGGGAGGAGAGGTAGGAGGGGGCAAGGTGATGGACAGCCTTGAAGCCTAGAGTGAGAGGTTTTTGTTTCATGCGGAGGTTGATAGGCAACCACTGGAGGTTTTTAAGAAGGGGAATGACATGCTCAGAGCGTTTCTGCAGGAAGATGAGCCAGGCAGCGGAATGAAGAATAGACTGGGGGGGGGGAGGGGAATTAAGCACTTACTAATCTAACACTCTCAAGACATATGAAGAACTTCTGGGAAGTCTTGCTTCTCATGGCAGCAGACACCCTGTCTTTCTTGCCTCCTTGCTTCCAGTTCTGTGCCCTTCCCAGAGTAAAATCCACAAACTTTGGAAATGGGGATATGGCAAACTGTGAGAGGTGGGGAGAGGCGGGCAGTTTGTGTGGACCAGGATGGTATCTGAGGCAAATCCCACTGCCGCTTGTCCGAGAGGTACCAGAGTGGGAAGGGCCTTGCACAGCTTTTCATTCATTCATTCATTCAATCATTCATTCATTCATTCATTCATTCATTCACTCATTCAATTGTATTTATCGAGCGCTTACTGTGTGCAGAGCACTATACTAAGTGCTTGGAAAGTATACTTTGGCAACAGAGACAATCCCTACCAATGAGCTCAAGAAGGGGGATGACAGACAACAAAACAAAACAAAGAAAGTGGATAGACACCGATAGCATCAATGTAAATAAATAGAATTATAAATATATACACATGGTTAATAAAATAAATAGAATAATAAATATGTACATATATGCACAAGTGCTGTAGGGTTGGGGGGGGGGGAGTAGAGCACAGGGAGGGAGTAGGGGCGATGGGGAGGGAAGAAGGAGCAGAGGAAAAAAGGGGCTTAGTTTAAGAAGGCCTCCTGGAGGAGGAGATATTTCAGTAGGGCTTTGAAGAGGGGAAGACAGTTAGTTTGGTGGATGTGAGGAGGGAGGGCATTCCAGGACAGACGCAGGACGTGGGCCAGGGGTAGACCGTGGGACTGGGTAGAACGAGGCACAGTGAGGAGATTAGCAGTGGCAGAGGAGTGAAGTCTTTGGGCTGAGCTATAGAAGGAGAGAAGGAGAGAAGTGAGGTGAAGTAGGAGGGGGCAAGATGATGGAGAGCTTTGAAGCCAATAGTGAGATTTTGCTTCATACAGAGGTTAATAGGCAACCCTGGAGATTTTTGAGGAGGGGGGTGACATGCCCAGAGCCTTTCTGTAGGAAGATAATCTGGGCAGCGGAATGAAGTATAGACTGAAGTGGGGAAAGACAGGAGGGTGGGGGATCAGAGAGGAGACTGATGTAATAATCCAGTCGGTCTAGGATGAGTGATTGTAGTAACAAGGTAGCAAGCAGTTTGGATGGAGAGGAAAGGGCGAATCTTGGCAATGTTATGAAGGTGAGACCAGCAGGTTTGGGTGATGAGTTGGATATTTGGGGTGAATGAGAGAGCTAAGTCAATAATTTATTAATTCAATTGTATTTATTGAGCGCTAACTGAGGGCAGAGCACTGTACTAAGCATTTAAGAATGACAGCAAGGTTGCAGGCTTGTGAGACAGGAAGGATAGTAGTTAGAAGCAGTGTGGCTCAGTGGAAAGAGCCTGGGCTTCGGAGTCAGAGGTCATGGGTTCGAATTCCGACTCTACCACTTGTCAGCTGTGTGACTGTGGGCAAGTCACTTAACTTTTCTGTGCCTCAGTTACCTCATCTGTAAAATGGGGATTAACTGTGAGCCTCACGTGGGACAACCTGATGACCCTGTATCTCCCCCAGCGCTTAGAACGATGCTCTGCACATGGTAAGCGATTAATAAATACCAACATTATTATTATTATTAGTGCCATCCAAAGTGACGGGAAAGTCAAGGAGAGTATAGGGTTTGAGGACTCTAGAAAAGTAGCAGTAAAAGTAGTGTGAGAAGCAGTGTCGCCTAATGGATAGAGCACGGGCTTGGGAGTCAGGAGGTCCAAGGTTCTAATCTCATCTCTGCCACTTGTCTGTTATGTGACCTTGGCCAAGTCATATAACTTCCCTGGGCTTCAGTTACCTCATCTGAAAAATGGATATTGAGACTGTGAGCTGTATGCATCAGCCTCCTTTCTGATCTCCCATCTTTCCAGCTATCCCCACTTCAGTCTATACTTCACTCTGCTGCCCAGATTTTGGTTCTACTGAAACACTCTGGGCATGTCACCCCCATCCTCAAAAATCCCCAGTGCTTGCCTATCAACCTTTGCATGAAGCAAAAACTCCTCACTCTTGGCTTTAAAGCTCCATCACCTTGCTCTGTCCTACCTCACCTCCCATTTCTCCTTCTGCAGCCCAGCCCATACACTCCGCTCCTCTGCCGCTGAACCTCCTCACTGGGCCTCGTTCTCACCTATCCCGCTGACGACCCCTGGCCCACATCCTACCACTGGCCTGGAATGCCCTCCCTCCTCACATCTACCAAACTAGCATACTTCCCCACTTCAAAGCCCTACTGAGAGCTCACCTCCTCCAGGAGGCCTTCCCAGACTGAACCCTCCTTTTCCTCTGCTTCTCCTCCCCTCCACATTGCCCCTACTCTCACCCTCTGCTCTACCCCCTTACCCACCCCACAGCACTTGTGTATATTTGTACATATTTATTATTCTATTCATTTTATTAATGATGTGTACTTATCTATAATTCTATTTATATATTTTGATGCTATTGATACCTGTCTATTTGTTTTGTTTTCTTGTCAGTCTCCCCCTTTTAGACTGTGAGCCCACTGTTGGGTAGGAATTGTCTCAATCTGTTGCCAAATTGAACTTTCCAAGAGCTTAGTACAGTGCTCTGCACACAGTAAGCACTTAATAAATACAATTGAATGAATGAATGAATGAATGAATGAATGAATGAATGAATGTGGGACAGGAACTGTGTTCATCCTGATTACCTTGTATCTACCCCAGAGCTTAGCCTGTCAAATGGCAGGGACTGTCTCTATCTGTTGCTGACTTGTTCATTCCAAGCGCTTAGTACAGTGCTCTGCACATAGTAAGCACTCAATAAATACTATTGAATGAATACAGTGCCTGGCATATAGTAAGCACTTAACAAATACCAAAAAATTATAATTGTAATAATACTAATTATTATTGTTACTAACAATAATAAAAGTCATAACTCAACTGAGGGCCCCCCTGAACTTCCTTTGTCCTTCCCACAGGGCAACCTTCTACTCTTCCTAACCCAGCCCATTTCCCTTGCTCTGTCTCCAGCCTGGTGATGCTGCCGAAGGGGAGAGGAGAGAATCCTGGACCCAGGGGGTTTCCCTTCATTTCACAAGGCCTATGCAGACTCCTCCAGACATGAGGATGATGAAATTTCTTAAATGCTTTCTACGTGTCAAGCATCATTCTAAGCTCTGGGGTAGATAGAAGCTATATACACAATTACAAGTTTGACAACAAGCTATATTGATCTCAATATTCCATATGAGGTAACTGAGGCATAGAGAAGTTGAGTGACATCCAAAGTCACACAGCAGACATATGGCAGAGTAGGGATTTAGAACCCTGGTACTTCTGACTCCCAGACCCACGATCTAGCCGCTGTCAACTAGACCATCCAATAACTTATCCTATCCCGACTGGATTACTCCATGAACCTCCTTACTGACCTCCCAACCTCCTGTCTCTCCCGACTTCAATCTGTACTTCACTCCACTGCCCGGAACTTCTTTCTACAAAAACGTTCAGGACATAATAATGTTGGTATTTGTTAAGCGCTTACTATGTGCCAAGCACTGTTCTAAGCGCTGGAGTAGACAAATTGGAATCAGGTTGTCCCACGTGGCGCTCACAGTCTTCATCCCCATTTTACAGATGAGGGAACTGAGGCACTGAGAAGTTAAGTGACTTGCCCAAAGTCACGCAGCTGACAAGTGGCCGAGCTGGGATTCGAACCCATGACCTCTGACTCCAAAGCCCGTGCTCTTTCCACTGAGCCACGCACCCCCCTCCTCAAAAATCTCCAGTGCTTGCCTATCCACCTCTGTATCAAACAAAAACTCCTCACCGTTGACTTTTAAGATCTCCATCACGTTGTCTCCCGCTACCTCACCTCACTACTCTCCTGCTACAACCCAATCTGCACACTTCTCTCCTCTAATGTCAACCTTCTCACAGCGCCTCAACCTCGCTTATCTCCTTGCCGACTCCTAGCTCACATTCTGCCTCTGGCCTGGAACGCCCTCCCTTCTCAAATCTGACAATTACTCTCCTCCCTTTCAAAGCCCTATTGAGCGCATATCTCCTCCAAGAGGCCTTCCCAGATTAAGCCCCTACTTTCCTCTTTTCCCATTCCCTTCTGCATCATTTTGATGTGCTCCCTTTGTTCTTCCATAACTCCCAGCCCTACTGCACTTAAATAAATATCTGTAACTAATTTATTTGCATTGATATCTCTCTCCCCCCTCTACATTGTAAGCTCATTGTGGGAAGGGAATGTGTCTGTTCCTTGTGTAGTGTACTCCCCAAGAGCTCAGTACAGAGCTCTGCACACAGTAAGCACTCAATAAATATGATCGAGAGAAGCAGACCTACAAGTTAAGCAGCTAGGAAATGTGGGGTACACCATTCTTAGCCCCCCGAGCCTCCACCTCTGATCCGCTTATTCAGTGAGTCCCTCCCTGCCTCCTTCTCCACCTGACCTCTCTCTTCTTCATTAGCAGGCCTGAAATCGAGCCTTAGTTGGAAAGGGAATAATTGCTTTGTGAACCCTCCTTTAAAATGGTCCATCTTCAGGGAATCTGCCAAACGAAAGGATTTCTCCCCATAAATCTGGGTAGGCTGCCTGGTCACTCTTCTGGAGGATGGGTGAGGGCAGAAAGGGGAAAGGGACATGGAGCCTGAGGTACCAATCAAATATCGGGAAGGCTATAAAGCTTTGAAGAGCCCAATGCCAGGACCAGTGAGGAACCAGAAAAGCTCTTCTCACCGAGCAGTAATCGGCTGCTTTATTTTGTTCTTAGAGTTGAATGGAAAGTTTTTCACCATTTTATTTCCCTGAATAATGGGAATCCCTCCCTATACTGTAAGTTCCCTGTAGGAATTGAATTGCATGTCACTGGTTTTCTACCTAGAGTCTAGTCTAGCACCCTGCACCTTCTAAGTGCTTAATAAATGTCATCACTCTTACAAATACTATTATTATTACTATTACTGCATGGAGAAACAGCCTGGTTCAGTGGAAAGAGCTTGGTCTTGGGAGTCAGAGGTCATGGGTTCCACTCTCGGCTCTACCACTTGTCTGCTGTGTGACTTTGGGCTAGTCACTTTACTTCTCTGTACCTCAGGTACCTCATCGGGAAAATGGGGATGAAGATTGTGAGCCCCATGTGGGACAACCTGATCACCTTGTATCCCCCCAGTGCTTAGAACAGTGCTTCGCACATAGTAAGCGCTTAACAAATGCCATCATTATTATTACTATTTCTACTAATGCTACCACCTTTTCTAATGCAAGTCTAAAAATGTGACTCAATAGCTCCTAATTTGTGGTCCAATTCTGTTTTCATAGGTGTAGATCATTGGGTGTTTCCTGGAAAAGGGTCAGAATCTAGTAGAGTCTAACTTACATTTTTACCTTGAAAACGATCTTCATAGAAATTATTTTGAATTTCTATCCTGCTGCGGGAATCCCTAGCCACATCCTGCCTCTAGCCTGGAACTCCTTCCCATTTCAGATCCTACAGGTCGCCGCATTCCCCACATTCAAAACCCTTTCTAAAATTGAATCTCTTCCAAGAGGCCTTTCCAGACTAAATCTTCATTTCCCCATATCTTCTGTCCCCTCACTGTTGATTATACAATTGGCCGTGTTCCCCTTAAGCATTTTGATACTCACCTCAACCCCACAGCACTCAGGTCTATGTCCTTATACTTTACTATTTCCCCTATCTGTGATTTAATATAATGTCTGTCTCCCCACAGATCCCTTATGGGCAGGGATCACTTCTATCAGTCTAAAAAAGTCCTCAAACATAGAAAAAAAAATAAATTGTATAATATTGTACTTTCCCAGAGGCTTAATACACTTGCTTTGTATCCAGTAAGATTCAACAGATATGATTGATTGATTTCTTTTATGTATTACGTGCTTACTACATGCCAGGCACTGTGATAATAGCTGAGGTAGATACAAGCTTAGCTGAGGTAGATACAAGCTCATCACGTTGGACTCTATCTCCCACACGGGGCTATGGATGAGGCAACTGAGGCCCAGAGAAGTAAAATAACTTGCCCAAGGTCACACAGTAGACAAGTGGCAGAGCCAGGATTAGAACCCCGATCCTTCTGACTCCCAGGCCTGTACTCTATCCACTAGGCCATGCTGCTTAATCAGAAAGGCCTTCATGGGAAGTGCTCAAAAGAACATCACATAAAATATTTATGTTCCAATAAAATAAAATATTTCAATAATGGATTGTTAGTTACCTGAAGGCAGAGACTTTGTCTTTTATTTCTGTTAAATGTTTCCAAGTATTTAATCAATCTTATTTATAGAGTGCTTACTCTGTGCAGAGTACTGCACTAAGTGCTTGGGAGGGTGCAATATAACAATATTAGGATAATGAGTAGACATTGTAGTAGATATGCAGTAAGTGTTTTAGGTGATGGTGTTGATGACTATGATGCAAAACATGTAAAATTACAAATTTGTTTGCCAATAACTGGCATTTCGCATCCTTAAAATATCTGCAGCTGCTAAACCCAGGTTAGGTGAGACCAAAGAATTATAAAATAAAGGGGGTTTCAGACTTCAGATTCCAAACCTTCTTTAAATTCAAGGTTTATGGAAACAAACATGCACAAAGGCATTCTGAGCCTGTTCCAAAATAGTTGTGCTCTGAGCGGCAGCTATCTCTACCACTGGATTCCATTGTATTTTTCTGTGACTGTATGAGTAGTTCATTAACATTCCCCAGGGAACTCAATTATAAGAGTTTATAATTCCCTGTTATCAGAAAAGTTAAGGGTAACTTTAAAGAGTTATTCATTCATTCAATAGTATTTATTGAGTGCTTATTATGTGCAGAGCACTGTACTAAGTGCTTGGAATGTACAATTCGGCCACAGAGAGAAAATCCCTGCCCAATAATGAGAGTTATAATTGAGGCCTCTCCAGTAAGTAAACTCCTTTCTTATTCTAGGAAGTATTGTCAACCTACATAATTTGGGGATACAGCCTCTTCAAAGCAATAGCTGAAAAGCAGTATGGCCTAGTAGAAAAAGCGTGGGTCGGAGAGTCAGAGGACATGCGTTCTAATCCTGCCTCGGTCATCCTTATCTGCCGTATGACCTTAGGCAAATCACTTAACTTCTCTGTGCCTCCATGATTTCACCTGTAAAATGGAAATTAAGACTGTGAGCCCAATGTGGGACAGGGACTGTGTCCAACACAATTATACTGTACCCCAGTGCTCAGTAGAGAGCCTGGCACATTGTAAGTCCTTAAAAAACATCTTTACAAAAAAAAAACAAAACACCAGCCAAACCTGGGGGTTAAAGTGTAACTCTTTAAGTGTAAGTCACTATCGCCTCCCCAACCCCACAAACATATTTTATTATTGTTCAGTGCATTTCAAAATATAAAAATCATGTCAGAATCGATGGATATTTTACACTGCCTAAAGATTTCCATGTGTGTTTCTCCTTTTAAGAATAAATTTTCATTGGAGTCACATAACTAAGCCCCTATGCTAAAGTGAGTTAAAATGATAATGTCTCAACTGTATTATAATGGATTTAGTAATTTGCAGATTTTAACCTGCCTGAATTCTGAAGAAAGGTCTTCTATAAATTTAAATTATTAGAATAATGAAGATGATTATTATTGTAACTGATGGCCATTATAGACAGAGAAGGGGCCTAACACAACTCTGCTATGGTTGTATTCTTCCAAGGACATAGTACAGAGCACTGGACACAACAATGCTCAATAAATACAATTGATTGATGACACGTTGTCCTTCATATTAATAATGATGGTATTTTTTAAGCGTTTAATAATGCTGGTATGTGTTAAGCGCTTACTATGTGCCAAGCACTGTTCTAAGCACTGGGGTAGACACAGGGGAGTCAGGTTGTCCCACATGGGGCTCACAGCCTTAATCCCCATTTTACAGATGAGGTAACTGAGGCACAGAGAAGTTAAGTGACTTGCCCACAGTCACACAGCTGTCAAGTGGCAGAGCTGGGATTCAAACTCATGACCCCTGACTCCAAAGCCCGTGCTCTTTCCACTGAGCCACGCTGCTTCTCAGCCACGCTGCTATGTGTCAGGCACAGATTTAAGTGCTGGAGAAGCTGTATGATCTAATGGATAATGATAATAATAATAATGATGGTATTTGTTAAGTGCTTACTGTGTACCAGATACTGTATTAAGTACTGGGGTTGACACAAGCAAATTGAGTTGGACATAGTCCCTGTCCCATGTCCAGTTCACAGTCTCAATTATCCCCATTTTACAGATGAGAGAACTGTAGTCCAAAAAGTGAACAGATTTGCCCAAGGCAACACAACAGACAGGTGGTGGAGGCAGAATTACAAACCATGACCTGACTCCCAGGCCTGTGCTCTATCTACCACACCATGCTTGGGCTTGGGAGTCAAAAGGTTATGGGTTCTAATCCAGACTCTTGCACTTGTCCGCTGTGTGACCTTCGGTAAGTCACTTCACTTCTCTAGGCCTCAGTTCCCTGATCTGTAAAGTGGGGATTAAGACTGTGAGCCCTGTGTGGGACAGGGACTGAGTCTAACCCAATTATCTTGTATCTACCCCAGCACTTAGAACAGTGCCTGGCATATAGTAAGCACTTATGCAGTGTGGCTCGGTGGAAAAGAGCCTGGGCTTCGGAATCAGAGGTCATGAGTTCGACTCCCAGCTCTGCCACTTGTCAGTTGTGTGACTTTGGGAAAGTCACTTCACTTCTCTGTGCCTCAGTTCCCTCATCTGTAAAATGGGGATTAACTGTGAGCCTCACGTGGGACAACCTGATTACCCTGTATCTACCCCAGCATGTAGAACAGTGTTCTGCACATAGTAAGTGCTTAACAAATACCAACATTATTATTATTATTAAAAATATCATAAATACTATTATTAATTATGAGGTAGATACAGCAAATTGGGTTGGACACCACAGTTCCTGTCCCATGTGGGACTCACTGCCTCAATCTCCATTTTACAGATGAGGTAACTGAGGCCCAGAGAAGTGAAGTGTCTTGCCCAAAGTCACACAGAAGACAAATGACAGATCACTTAGAACACATGACTTTTTGACTGCCAGACCTGTGCACTATTCACTACACCTTGTTGCTCCTCTAAGAAGCATCTTCTATTAGGATTAGGACCCTGCTAGTAAAATAGCATAATCTAAGGGCTCAGAATTAAGGGGCTATATTTTCATTTTTGAGTCAGGGTGTGGATAAGGATTTTAGTGGAAGGTAGTGCGGGGAACTGAGAAGGGACAAGTTTCAAAGAGGTAATGGCCAGAAAGTCACCATTTGGGGTATTTTCAAAGCTGACTGGAAACTCTCAAATCTTATCAGAGCTCTAAGGTGAGCAAGAAGGGAAGTCCATTCATTCATTCAATTGTATTTATTGAGGGCTTACTGTGTGCAGAGCACTGGACTAAGCACTTGGAAAGTAAGTACAGCAATAAAGAGAAAATATCTGCCTACAAAGGGCTCACAGTCTAGAGGGGGAAGACAGACATCAATATAAGTAAACCGGCATCAATATAAATAAATAGAATCATAGATATATACATACAGACATTAGTGCTGTGGTGCTGGGGGGGTGGGGAAGAGCAAAGCAAGTGAGTCAGGGTGATGTGGAAGGGAAGAGGAGATGAAGAAAAGTGGGGCATAGTCTAGAGAGGCCTCTTGGAGGAGGTGACCTTTCAGTAAGTTCTTAATGGGGGGAAGAGTGACCGTCTGGCAGATTTGAGGAGGGAGGGTATTCCCGGTCAGAGGTAGAAGGTGGGCCAGGGGTCGGCAGCAAGACAGGCGAGATGGAGGCACAGTGAGAAGGTTAGCACCAGAGGAGCAGAGTGTGAGGACTGGGATGTTGAAAGAGAGAAGGGAGGTGATGTAGGAAGGGGCAGGGTGATGGAGAGCTTTAAAGGGCTGTGGGGGCACTGTCCTCCATGGCTCCGATGAAGCAACCATGACCTCAAATAAGGATAAAATTCCTTCCCCAATACATGCCAGTTACCAGCCAAGGCCCCCAATGCCAGTAGGACTTCTTCCCCAGAAATTTAGGGGGAGGGTTTTACCAACCTTTTCTCCCTTCTCCTTCTCCTCCTCATGGCCACAGCATTAAGAAGGGGAACAGGGAGCAGGAGAAGAGGAAGGAGAGGAAGGAGAAAGAAGAAGAGGATGAGGAAGAGAAAGAGGAGGAGGAGGAGGAGGAGATACACTGAAGTACTGACCCAATGCTCTTTCACCTGCAGAGATAGGATTGCTGTAAGAATATCTACCTATCTCTGCTTACTCCCATTCTCAGGACCAGCCTTACCTCACTGTTTCTGAATTTCCAAGCTCTGGTGACAACCATTCATTCATTCACTCATTCATTCAATAGTTTTTATTGAGCGCTTACTATGTGCAGAGCACTGTACTAAGCACTTGGAATGTACAAATCGGTAACAGATAGAGACAGTCCCTGCCCTTTGATGGGTTTACAGTCTAATCCGGGGAGACAGACAAGAACAATGGCACAGTTTCCATGTTCCAACAGCCATATTATCAACCAACCAATCCATCAATCAATAGTGTTTACTAACTCCACTGTATCACACTATTCCAAGCACTTAGTTACAGGCCTCTGCAAACAGTAAGAACTCAATAAATACTACTGACTGTCAACATTTAACAATCACAAATGTTACAATCACTTACGCTGGGAGGTGGCTGGACCATCTAAGGTAAGACTCCAAGATCTCTCACTTCTTCCACTGTAGGTGGAAGGTTAAGTAGTCTTTATTCAGTTCCTACAAATTCATGACACAATAGCAAACATATTTACTGACTGAACTCCTATGCAGCCCAACTGTATAGATTCAATAACAGGATTGTAAGCTAATCAATATCTCCCCAATTTAGTAGAAAAATTGTTGAGATAGTTAAAAATAGAAATAAAAATTGTGGGTACAATATCACAAAGGAAAATGTTATAAGTGGAAAACTGCACAGCCTACCTATATAGAATTTCCTCAAATATACTGAAATAGGATCAGAGGGGCAGTTATCTGTGTCTGTGTGTGTGGGCGGGCGCTTTATTTTTCCAACACGGAAGTATTTTTCAGGCTTCTTAGCAGTTTCCTCAGCCAACAGGTAACCAATGCATACCAGACTCTAATTCCCCATGCAGAAGTTTTGCTTTTAATTGGATAGCCTTTCTGCATAACAAGACACCTCTTATTCTTGCTAAAGAGAGAGAAAGGACACTGCAATCAATGCTTGGCATTACACATAAAGACAATACTTAATTCAGGCTAAAAGTCTCAGATTGGGGGAAGCCAAGGAACTATTAACACTTCTTTTCTATGAAAAAAATACTAAAGAGGTTGAAGTGTTTAGAAAGAGCAAATAGCAGTGGGTTCTCTGAAAAAGCCTCAGGTTTTTTAGACTTAGGTATTTATTTAAATATAGATCTGTGTTTCACTCTTGGCTATTCCCTGCTGAATACATTTTAAATGCCTGGGCTTTTAGTGACATCTATTACATTTTTTCCCCCCCAAGGAGGTTTATAAACCATTAGATTTCTTTCCAGTTTATTACATTGTCCATTGCAGTGAATGTTATAGTTAATGTTGCAAAACATTTCCCATTATAACCCCTTTTGGGCTGAGACTTCCCTTCTGTGCTTTCTACCCAAACAGTTCTGCCTGAAAATTTGAGGAGAATTTTGCAAATCCATCTGAGTTATGAGACTGTTTGGGGAGATAAAAGAAAGTCCCATTATGAAAAGAACTTGGAATGTTTCTCTCATTTGAAATAACTTAAATGGGAAGCGGAATGGCCAAAGGAAAGAGCAAGAGTCTGAGATACAGAGGACCTGGGTTTTAATCCCGGCTCCACCACTAGCATGCTGTGTGACCTTGGTCAAGTTACTTAACTTCTCTGTGCCTCAGTTAACTTATCTGCAAAATGGGGATTAAGACTGTGAGCCCATATGGGCATAGACTGTGTCCAACCTGATTATCTGATGATGATGATGATAGTATTTGTTAAGCGGTTTCTATGTGCCAAGCATTGTTCTAAGCGCTGGGGTAGATAAAAGGGAATCAGTTTGTCCCCCGTGGGGTTCACAGTCTTAATCCCCTTTTACATATGAGGTCACTGAGGCCCAGAGAAATTAAGTGACTTGCCCAAAGTCACATAGCTGATAAGTTACGGGGCCAGGATTAGAACCAATGACCTCTGATTCCCAAGCCTGGGCTCTTTCCACTAAGCCACGCTGTCTACACCAATGCGTAATACAATGCCTGGTACATAGTAAGCACTATCAAATGCCTTAAAAAACTGTTGAATTTGTAAAGTTGTCAGGTGACTTCGGGCTCTATGCGGAAGGCTTGATGAAGGGAAAAAAAGGAGACTCAAATTTGACCTGATAGTTATTTACTAAATCTCAATTCACAAAAAAGCCATTCAATAGATAACACACATGGTGAAGACGCTTTACGGAGAGAGACCATATGGGTTCTTGAAATGTTTCTCCAATAGGGAATGAGAACATGTTCATTCTCACTGTCAGTTGTAAGAAATGCTATAGTGACACATCTTTCTAGCATATGCTAAGGGTGAATATTTACACTGCCTTTCAGAGGATTTTGGAAAGATGGAATTTTACTGCACTACCTTGGTTTTCAGTCTACATGGAAGGGAAAAAAACAGGTGTCATGGAATCTGGCAAATTTAAATGAACTTTGGGCAGAAAGCAATGGTAACAGAAGTGCTTTAAAATGAGGAAAGCTGAGCACTTTGCAGAAATCATTGCATTTGAAACTGAAACACTTTACTGCCTGTAATGTGGAAACAAGCCCCAAAGCAGATTAAAAAATCTCTTCATATCAAATGCTTTCTCAAAATTGGAGCAGCAGATATCTTCATGCCCCTGCACTTTCTTCAGAAATAGATTTGTTTGTAAATTGGGGATTATGCAAAGTATTTTTCATCAGGTAGAGTATTGAATCTATGAGTAAAATGATCTTATACATAAGGAGAAGTAGGGAAGGTAGGAGGGAAGGGATAGAGGCAGAGAGAGAAAAATGAAGGGAGAATAAGCAGATTGTGCTGTCCACTATATTAAAAGAGATAACTGATAGATCATAGCCAACAATGAATATCATGGCTGAAAAGACCATGGCAAAACAGATTATTCCACTCGGTACAACCCATTCCATACTGTTGAATTCTTGTTGAATTCTGAATTCGTGTGGCTATGAGATTGAGTCATAATATGTTTCTATAGAAACAAACAAACAAAGCTCTTCTCATATATTCTGAAGTCAGCATCTTGATAATACTTTGACTGGATGACCTAGTAGAAAGTGATCAGGCTAGGAGGCAAGAAATCTAATTCTAATCCCATTTCTGCTCCTGGCCTGTTGAATGACTTCAGGGAAATCACTTCTCTGAGCCTCAATCTCCTCAGATGGAAAATGGGGATAAGATAAACTGATCTCTCTTCCTCAGATTGTGGAACAAGATCTGTAGCTCATTTCATTTTATTTAAATCATAATTGTTAAGCTCTTCTTTTGTGTGAGGCACAATACTATGTGGTACATACTAGATAATCAGGTTGGACACAGTCCCTGTCCCAGCTATGTTCACAGTCTTATTATCCACTTTACAGATTAGGTAACTTAGGTACAGAGATGTTAAAGTGACTTGTTCAAGGTCACACAACCGACAACTGGAGGATCTAGGATTAGAACTCAGGTCCTTTGACTCTCAGGCCCATACTCCTTCTACAAGGGTATACTCCTTCTCTGTACGTTCCAATTACTGGCCCATAAAAGCTGAATCAATATGACTATTACTAATATTTCTGAAACTGGTTAAAATGGCCTATAACATTGCCGGTTTCAACCAGCTTCAATCTTTGATTTTCCTTAAAGAAAAAGACTATAAAATTAATGAACGAAGAGCTAAGTTTTGCAAAGGTGAGCTTCATTTTCCTATAATTATTATCATATAATTCTAAAGCACTATAAACATGTTACTGAATATTTTGAGATGCAAAAATGCCTACACCCAAATTTGATTTCCAATAATACATACATACATATACAAAAAAATACATTCATCAACCAGATAATATTCTAAAAATAGTCCTGTCAGCCTACTTATCCCCTGCTTTAGGATAGCTATATGAGTGGCCCAATAACCAAATGCAACTATCAGGAAAATAACAGAAATTTTGAATTGTTGACACATTACACATATTTCCTGTTCCAAAATGTAAAAAGCAATTTGCTGGACAAAATTGTATAACAGTGGGATGTGGTAAAATCTATACCGAGTTCTCTACAAGCCTCAGAAAATGACTTAATCTATAAATCCACCCAAATGACAGTACTTAATCGGGTTCTCTAAATGATTTGCAATGAAAAGAAAATACCAATATTGCCACCCGTGACTATAAAAAATATCCTAGACTGATGAAATAAGAAGGCCGCATTACAAAAAAGTTTACTAACAATTCTTCTAAAATGAAGAATGCAGAGTGAACTCCCACATTCAAACATCTACTTAGATTTCATCCCAAATGTGTGATATTATCCAAAAAAAAGAAAATCCAGAAAAACCCAAAGTGAACTAGTTTACCCTCTATATCATTTTTTTGTTTTGGAGAGCAAATCCAGGTCCTTCTGACTCCTTCTATCTAGTAGGTCACAGTGCTTCTAACAAACATAACATAATCATCAAAGTTCACGTGATATTTCATCTTTTACCACTCTAAACTCCTAGAAAGCAGATACTATGCCTATTAACGCTACTGAGTATTACCTGCGTTCTAATCCTGGCTCTGCAACTTGTCTGCTGTGTGACCTTGGGCAAATCACTTCACCTATCTGTACCTCAGTTACCTTATCTGTAAATTGGGGATTAAGATTATGAGTCCCATGTGGGTCAGGGACTTTGTCTAACCTGATTACCTTTATCTACCCTAGTGCTTAGAACAGTATTTGTCACAGGGTAAGCTCTTGACAAATACTACAATTTTTATTTTGTCAGTATAGTGCTTTTCACAAAGAAGGTACTTTGATTAATTAACTGACCATCAGCTTTATTAGATTTATTAGAGGGAAAATAGCAATGAATTTACTGTTCTCTAATAATAATGAATTCCTATGAAATGGGAATTCTAAATATTCCAGATCCTTTAATCCCACATACTCTTCAAGTTCCCCTGGCCCTCACTCCTAGGCCTGGAAGGTTTTATGGCTTCATTGCATCTGGATATTCCTCAAATCTAGCTGCTTTGGGACACATGGAGTGTGGTAATCCAGAGGACTCCCTGAAAGATTAGAGGATAACTGGATGGATATACCAGGGCTTTACTAGATCCCACTGCTTCATTTGCTTTGATGGGCCTGGTAAATTGTCAAAGTACCAATCAATCAGTGAATCAATCAGTGGTATTTATTGAATGCTTACTGCGTGCGGAGCACTGTGCTAAGTACTTGGGAGAGGACAGTAGAGTAGGTAGACAAGATCCCTGCCCACGAGGACTGTGAGCCCATCATTGGGCAGGGATTGTCTCTATCTGTTGCTGAATTGTAATAATAATGATAATAATAATGTTGGTATTTGTTAAGCGCTTACTATGTGCAGAGCACTCTTCTAAGAGCTGGGGTAGATACAGGGTAATCAGGTCCCACGCGGGGCTCACAGTCTTAATCCCCATTTTCCAAATGAGGTAACTGAGGCCAGAGAAGTTAAGTGACTTGCCCAAAGTCACACAGCTAGCAAGCGGCGGAGCCGGGGTTTGAACCCATGACCTCTGACTCCCAAACCCGGGCTCTTTCCACTGAGCTATGGTACATTCCAAGTGCTTAGTACAGTGCTCTGCACATAGTAATCGCTCAATAAATACTATTTATTTATTGAGGAACCTACTAGGGGGAGAGACAAACAAATTAAATTACAGGTGTAAATGATAACTGTGGTATTCCTTAAGTGATTACTACGTGCCAAGCACCTTATTAAGCATGGGCAAAGATATAAGATGATAAAATCTTGCATGTGGCTCACAGTCTATTTAGGAGGAAGAACAGGTATTGAATCTCCATATTTATAGGTAAAGGAACTAAGGCACAGAGAAGTTACGTGACTTGTCCAGGGTCACACAGCAGACAAATGGCAGAGCCAGAATTAGAACCCAGGTCCTCTGGCTCCCAAATTTCTGCTCTATCCACTAGGACATGCTGATTCTCTGTACTTAAGTGATGTGGGGGCTCCATCACTTGTCTGCTTTGTGACCGTGTACAAGTCATGTAACTTCTCTGTATCTCAGTTACCTCATCTGTAAAATGGGGATTAAAACTGTCAGCCTTATGTGGGACAGGGACTGTGTCCAACCAATCCCGCTCTGATACTTGTCTGCTGTGTGACCTTGGGCAAGTCACCTTACTTCTCTGGATCTCAGCTACCTCATCTGTAAAAGGGGGATTGATTCTGAGCCCCATGTGGGACAGGGACCATGTCCAACCCTATTTACTTGTATCCTCTCCAGCGCCCAATCCCCAGGCACTTGGGAGAGTACGATATAACAAGAAACAGATGCATTCCCTGCTCACAAGAAACTTACAGTCTAAAAGGAGCTATGGGCAAATGGTCAGTGGTGAGTTATGACGAGATCAAGGTATAATGAATAAATAGGTTGGTGTTATAGGAGCAAAATATACAGGTTGTACTGTAATAAGATATTGGTGTGGTAAGATAGGATGGAGAAAAAATGTTTAAATGTCCTCAAGCCGATTATAAGGGGTTTCTGTTTGATGTGGAAATAGATGGGAAAACATGTTAGGTTTGTGAGGAGAGGGAAGACATGGACTGAGGGCTTTTTATAGGTAACAAACCAGGCAGCAGACAGAAGTGTGGACTGGAGACAGGAGATGCAGGAGGCAGGGAGGCTAGCAAGAAAGCAAATTCAGTAGCCAAGATGAGATAGAATAAGTGCTTAGATAAGCCCAATAGCAGTTTAGATGGAGAAAAAGGGGCGGATTCTAGAGACATTGGCAGGATTTTGTAACAGACTGAACCTTCAGGTTGAATGAGAGAAATGAATCTAGGATAATGCCAAATTTACAGGCTTGTGAGTCAGGGAAGGTACTGGTGTTGTCTACAGTAATTGGAAGGTCTGGGAGAGGGCAGGATGTGGACAGAAATAATTATTAGTAATAATATTCATGAGACAGTGATAAGCATTTATCATGTACCAAACCCTGTGCTAAGAGCTAGGGTGGATGCAAGATACTCATATTGGACACAGTTCCCGTTGTACACAGGGCTCACAATCTAAGGAGGAATGAGAACAGGTATTTAATTCCCATTTTGTAGATGAAGAAACTGAGGCACAAAAGTAACTTGCCCCAAGTCACAGAGCAGAAAAGTAGCGAAACCTAGCTCTAGAGATTGAGTCCAGGCCACAATAAATAATAGGAATGAAAATAACCATCCAATTTTCCCTTTCTCACAGGAAGGGTGCCACCACTCACCTCCTCCAAGAGGCCTTCCCAGACTGAACTCTCCCCCTTTTTCCTCTGCTCCCTCTACCCTCCCTTCACTGCTCCACAGCTAAACCCTCTTCTCCCCCCTTTCCCTCTTCTCCTCCCTCTCTCCCGTCCCATCCCCTCAGCACTGTACTCGTCCTCTCAACTGTATATATCTTCATTACCCTATTTATTTTGTTAATGAGATGTACATCACCCTGATTCTCTTTATTTGTTATTGTTTTAATGAGATGCTCTTCCCCTCGATTCTATTTATTGCTATTGTTCTTGTCTGTCTGTCTCCCCTGATTAGACTGTAAGCCCATCAAAGGGCAGGGACTGTCTCTATCTGTTACCGATTTGTACATTCCAAGCGCTTAGTACAGTGCTCTGCACATAGTAAGAGCTCAATAAGTACTATTGAATGAATAAATGAATGAACCACACTTTTTTAGAGGCAATTTAATTTGTCCAATCACAGTTCTAGACTTAAAAGCCTTTCCAGTGAATTTGTGGACAGAAGCAAAAATTAATTCCAGGGAAATTAACTAAAGAAGCTGAGATACTTTCATATTTAACTCTCCCGGTGTCTTGAAGAGAGTATGAGAGTCATCATAATAGATCCAATAACCTCTCCTTGATCCTTGAAAATAACTAATTCATAAAATCTACTTGAATAACTCCTTGTGGATAGGGAACTACTTTCCCAAGGGCATATTACAGTGCATTACACTCAGAAAATTTTCAATAAATATCTTTAGTTTTTTTGAGAAACCCCCTCACAAACTATAAAATTAACTCTTTTCTACAGGAGCAAAACATGGAACAAAGATTAAAAGAGGTCATAAGTGGTCAGATCAGAAATATGGAGATTTCATCAACCTCACTTCTCTCTCTCCAGGACAAATACATCATTCTCTGGTAAAGTACGTTTTTGTCACCTTCAGAAATTTTGCACAACATTTGAAATATATTTGTCATTTAAACAGTGCAGACAATTAAACTCATTTCAGTAAAGAAATAAAAATATTGCCCTACTGATACACAATGTTTGGAAAGGCATGTCACTTTGTATTAAAAAAAAAGTGAAGTTAAGATTACTCTCTGCTGAATCAAATCATTTTGCTGCAAATCAGAGATACCTTACAATTCAATTTCTGCCTTTGGAGATCCACAAAGTCCTAGTAAATATTTTACTACCCATTTTATGTTTTTTTGTAAATGAAGTGCATAAAGCAACTAAAGAAACCCAAGCAATTTTTGTTATTCTATTTCAATTTTATGAGCCCCCAAACATTAGGTGTATATGAGTTTATCCATAATATGTAATGATACAGTACATCGATTCTAATAGGGTCTTTTACAATATGTGAAATTCTCAAAGCATAAGGTCCTAAAAATGTCTTTCACTGAATCTACGATTTGAAATTTAGAAATTCAAACTATGTTAAATCCAAGAGCCCTTCTCCAATCCCTATTCCCTGTCTTCCTTTCCCTTCTGAGTCATCTATGTACTTGAATCTGGGACATTTGGGCATAGCCCTTGTGTACATATCTTTCAATTATATATCATTAATTATTTATATTAATGTCCACCTCCCCCTTTAGACTGTAAGCTCATAATGGGTAGGGAACATTTTGCTCACTCCGTTGCATTATACTTTCCCAACCTCTTAGTACAGCGCTAGGCACAAAGTAAGCACACAGTTAATATCTTTAATAATGATGATGATGTTGATAGACAATGATGTAGTATTGAGCAACTTTACATGGAAAAATCATGCCCACTGGAATTTATAATTATATTGAAGTATTGATATTAATGCTCCTGTGGATACCACAGTAGAGATGAGCACATTAAAGAAAAATTCTGAAAATGGCCCAGGAAAACAAAAACCTGCCCGCCCTTGCATAAAACTGAAATAAACAGAAACGGGATAATTGTTCTGGAAATATTTTTATAATAACTCCTATTCAAAAAAGTTTTTACCCTTTTTTTAGCAAATCATCAATATACCTTTAACAATGTCCCTAACAACACAATTCCTGACTAAGTGTGATAGAATCTGTGGGAAAAACAATATACTTGCAACACAGATTTTACTCTTCTTTGAAGATCTTAAATAATTATAATGATTTATATAATGATAAATTATAATAATCTTATTTAGGTGCATACTATGTGGCAAGCATCGGACTAAATGATGGGAATCAAGAAAACCAAATTAGACACAGTCCCTGTTCCACACAGTGCTCACAGTGTCTAGGAAAGAGGGAGGACAGATATTTAACCCTCGATTATACAGAAGAGGAAACTAAGAGATTAAGAAGTTAAGTGATTTGTCCCAAATCACACGGCAGGGAGGTGGAGGATCCGAGTTTAGAACTCAGATCTCCTGAATCCCCAGTCCCAAACCCTTTCCACTAAGTCACACCACTTCTCAAAAAGGAAGAAAAGCTACACTGATTCTTTAGGAGCAACATGTGTGAGTTGGGTTGTAGTAGGAGATCAGTGAGGTAATATATGAAGGAGAGAGCCGATTGAGTGCCTTAAAGTCAATGGTAAGGCAATTTTATTTTATGGCAAGGTGGATAGACAACGACTGGAGACTTTTGAGAATTGGGGCAATGTAGATTGAACTATTTTGAAAAGTTGATCCAGGCAGCAGTAAGGGGAGAGGGGAAACAGGAGGCAGGGAAGAGGCTGATGCGGTAGTCAAGATGGGATAGGATAAGTGGAATATGATAGGATAGGATCAGCACGGTAGCAGTTTGGATGGAGATGAAGGGGCAGATTCTAGAGATGTGTGAAAGTAGTTTATAAGAAGTAGTGACAGATCGAATATGTGGATTGAATGAGAGAGATAAGTCATGGATAAAACCAAGGTTTCAGGTTTGTGAGACAACGGGGCTGATGGTGTTGTCTAGAGTGATGGGAGAGTCACGGGGAAGAGAGGATTTGCATGGGAAAATGAGGACTTCTGTTTTAGATCTGTTAGGTTTGAGAAGTCAGAGGGAGATCCAAGTTAGAGATGTCCAGAAGGCAGGAGTAAATGATAATGGGGGTCTTTATTAAGTGCTTACTATGTGCCAAGCACTGTTCTAAGCACTGGGGTAGATACAAAGTGATCAGGTTGTCCCCCATGGGCCTGAGAGTCTTAATCCCCATTTTACAGAAGAGGTAACTGAGGCCCAGAGAGGTTAAGTGACTTGCCCAAAGTCACAAAGCTGATATGTGGCTGAGCCGTGTTTAGAACCCATGACCTCTGACTCCCAAGCCCAGGCTATTTCCACTAAGCCACCCTGCTTCTCAAGAGGAGACTGCAGAGAAGGAGAGAGGTCGGGACTAGACAAGTAGATTGAGGAATCATCCATGTAGAGATGGTAGATGAAGCCATGGGAATGAATGAGTTCTCCAAGAGAAATGGTGTGGATAGGGAATAGTTGGGGACCCAGAACTGATCCTTGAGGGACTCCCACACTTAGGGGGATGGGGAGAAGAAGAGGACCCTGTGAAAACATTGACAAGGGATGGGCAGAGAAATAGGAGGAGAACCAGAAGAGGGAAAGGGAAGTTGACTTTAGAAAGTGTTTAGAGGAGAATGGGTAGGCCACAGTATCAAGGAAGCTGGGAGGTTGACAGTGATTAGGGTGGAGTAATAATAATAATGTTGGTATTTGTTAAGTGCTTACTATTTACAGAGCACTGTTCTAAGCACTGGGGTAGATACAGGGTAATCAGGTTGTCCCTCGTGAGGCTCACAGTCTTAATCCCTATTTTACAGATGAGGTAACTGAGGCACAGAGAAGTTAAGTGTCTTGCCCACAGTCACACAGCTGATGAGTGGCAGACCCAGGATTCAAACCCATGACCTCTGACTCCCAAGCCCGGGCTCTTTCCACTGAACCACGCTGCTTCTCTTGAAATTGCAAGGAGGGGAGCAGTAGTTGCTTAGAGAGGGCAGTTTCCATGGAGTGAAGTCAGCAGAAGTCAGACTGAAGGGGGCCAAGGAAAGAATTGAAGGAGAGGAACTGGAGAAGGTGGGTGTAAACAACTCGCTCAAGAACTTTGGAAAGGAATGGTAGGAGGGAGATGGGGCACTTAACTTGAGGGACCTGTGGGGTCAAGGGAGGGTTTTGGTTGGTGTTTTTTTTAGGCTAGCGGATACATGGGTGTGTTTGAAAGTGGCGGGGAAGAAGCCATTGAAAAGTTAATGGATGAAGAAGGTTGTCAGAGGATGTAAGAAGGGAAGTGCTGGCCTTCTTAATTCGGGTCTCTATTTCCTTTTCCATCACTGTGTCAGTGATTCTCAGAATTGGAGCTCAGCTTTTAAGTCTGTGCAACCAATATTAATTTTAGACTGTGTGTACGGCTTCTCTAATGCAGGCTGCTACATCACTCTGTTTCTTCAGATTTATCATCAGCCCAGAGCACTTGATTGATTTGGTGAATTGGTCTTTGATCCTTAGAGAATTTCTAATGAGAAATTCTACGTGGACATAAAACACAGAGTAAAGTTTGAAAAAATGACAAAACACATCATGAGGGAGGGAAACTAGCTTGTAGCACAGGTCGAGAAAATGCACTGAAAAGATGTTAGATTGCAAAATGTGACTTTTACAGCTATAAGAATTGTATGAAAGGATTACCACCTTGAGTACAATACAAGCATCACTACAACATTGGGGGGATGTTTAACAATCGCCCCTCTGTGACTCTGTTTTGCTGTCAAAACACTCCACTTGATTATGCAAGATGTCCAGGATGACAGAGGCAAGCTGCTTACTGAAAGTTCAAAATGACAGTACACAGTTCTACTTGAGATAATAAAGCTACTAAAAACTGCCAAATATCCTTCCAGAATTGACAAGCAGTGTGGCTCAGTGGAAAGAGCCCGGGCTTGGGAGTCAGAAGTCATGGGTTCGAATCCCAGCTCTGCCACCTGGCAGCTGTGTGACTGTGGACAAGTCACTTCACTTTTCTGTGCCTCAGTTACCTCATCTGTAAAATGGGGATTAGCTGTGAGCCTCATTTGGGAGAAGTGATTACCCTGTATCTACCCCAGTGCTTACAACAGTGCTCTGCACACAGTAAGTGCTTAACAAATACCAACATTATTATTATTTTTAATTGGAAATAAAGTGTCTACTCTATCCTAATCACCCTCAACCTCCCAGCTGCCTTAGACACTGTGGCCCACCCTTTCTCGTCTAAAAACTGTCTGAAGTCAGCATCCCTGATCCTCTCCTGGTTTTCCTCCTATTTCTCTGGCCACCCCTTCTCAACAGATAAACTTGTTTAGTGTTTACTTATATGAACTGAACATCTGATTTCTTTTGTATTGAACCCATAGAGCAGGAAATTTTCTCCCTTCCAACCAGCATGAGACCCCTTCTTCATCTATTTTTTAAGCCTTCGATCTTTCTCTCGGTGAACTCTCCTTAAGAACACAGGCACTAGCAATCTGCCTCCCTGTCCCCATCCTTTCTTACCTGTAAAAGAAAAAAAATAAAATCCACGAGAAACCTTTCAGCTTGTTTTCCAGGAAACAGATTTTAAGAACTCCTCAGCGGAGAAAAGCCTTAAGAAGGATTTTTTTGAAGCAGTCAAAACATGTGACACAGCAGTGTACTTCTAGGAGAAAATGACTTCATTTAAACCAGCTTCGCCTAGGGCCACTGAGTCAGTCATTCATTCAATCGTATTTATTGAGTGCTTACTGTGTGCAGAACACTGTACGCTCCTCCACTTGTCAGCTGTGTGACTTTGGACAAGTCACTTCACTTCTTTGTGCCTCAGTTACCTGTAAAATGGGGAATAAGAGTGGGAGCCCCACATGGGACAACCTGATCACCCTGTATCCCCACAGTGCTTAGAACACTGCTTTGCATATAGTAATCACTTAAAAAATACTATCATCATTATTGTAATTATTATTATTACTTATTGAGTGCTTACTATGTGCAGAGCACTCTACTTAGGAGAAGGGAGAATACAGTAAAACATAGTTTGTAGATATATTGCATGTCTGCAATAAACTTACAGTCTATATATATATAGGTATATGTGTGTGTGTGTGCATATATACATACTCATACATGTGTGTTTAAGAAGAGATAGATGAGACAAATAAATGAAGTACATCTTTAGGGACTTTAAGAAGATTCTTACAGATTTTTCACATTCATTCATTCATTCATTCATTCATTCAATAGTATTTATTGCATGCTTACTATGTGCAGAGCACTGTACTAAGTGCTCAGAATGTACAATTCAGCAATAGATAGAGACAATCCCTGTCCAGTAATGGCCTCACAGTCTAAAAGGGGGAGACAGACAGCAAAGCAAAACAGAACAAAATAAAATAAGACAACATCATCAAGATAAATAGAATCATGGAGATAGACACCACATTAACAAAATGAATAGGGTAATAAATATATGCAAATATGCACAGTGCTGAGGGGAGTGGAAGGGGAATGAGCAGAGGGTGGAGAGGGTGGATTGGGAAGGGGAGGAGGAACAGAGGGAAAGGGGGGGGTCTCAGTCTGGGAAGGCCTCCTGGAGGAGGTGAGCTCTCACTAGAGTTTTGAAGAGGGGAAGAGAGTTAGTTTGGCAGATTTGAGGAGGGAGCGCATTCCAGGACAGCGGTAGGATGTGGGTCGGGGTCGACAGTGGGATAGGCATGAATGGGGGATAGTGAGGAGATGAGTGGCAGAGGAGCGAGTGTACACGGTGGACAGTAGAAAGAGAGAAGGGAGGTGAGGTAGGAGGGGGCAAGGAGATGGAGAGCTTTGAAGCCAAGAGTGAGGAGTTTTTGTTTCATGTGAAGTTGTTAAGCAACCACTGGAGGTTTTTAAGGAGGGGAGTGACATGCCCAGAGCATTTCTGTAGGAAGATGATCCAGGCAACGGAATGAAGAATAGACTGGAGTGGAGAAAGACAGGAGGGAGGGAGATAAGAGATGAGGCTGACCCAGTAATCCATTTGGGATATTATGAGAGCGTGTACCAGCACGATAGCAGGTTGGATGGAGAGGAAAGGGCAGATCGTGATATTGTGAAGATAGGACGCCAGGTGTTGGTGACGGATTGTATATGTGGGATGAATGAGAGAACAATTAGAGCATTTTCCAATCTTCTTTTTTATGGGATGACCATTCTGGATCCAACTAGCAGTTTGGGTCAATTATTATATATAATGAGGTTTGCAGATGAATGATGCCCATGTGCCTCTTTTATTAACCACTGAAAAACATTCCCGGTGGTCAGCCACAATCTAATCACAGGTCAGTCCTATTCTGACCAAGTTAATCAACAAAGTCATTTGTAAAAAACCCTAGAGGAGACATCAGTGTTTTCACAAGTAATCCTTGATCACTTTGCTAATAATCCACTTTCCCTTACCAGTATAGTTTGGTTCACTGTTGGAAAAAAAAAGGAACAGTAAAAAAACTGTTGCCAATACAGTGAAAGTTAATGATCCTTCAAGAAAATATACTCTGGCTTGTTTTTACCACACAATTAATAGGTTTTGTTTGTTTTTCAGGAAGAATCTTTTTAGATCTCTCTATGCATCTATATCTACACCAAAAAAATCACACTTCTACCCTTCAAAACCCTACTGAAGGCTCATCTCGTCCAAGAGGCCTTCCCAGACTAAGCCCCCACTTTTTTTTCAGATCCCCCTCTCCTTCCCATCACCCCTACTCTTTGCTCTACCCCCTTCTTCTCCCCATAGTACTTGCATATGTAAGTGCATATCTATAATTCTATTTATATTAATTCGGTTTACTTGTTTTGATGTGTATATAACTATAATTCTATTTATTTGCATCGATGCTACTGATTCCTGTTTATAGTCCCTGTCCCACATGGGGCTCACAGTCTGACTAGGAGGGAGCACAGGTAATGAATCCCCATTTTACAGATGAGAAAACTGAGACATAAAGAAGTGAATTGATTTGCCCAAGGTTACACAGGTAGCAATTGGCAGAGTCTGGATTAGAACCCAAGTCCTCTTTCTGGACTTTTTCCAGACTTTTACTCTTTTCACTAGGCCATGCTGCTTCTCCCATAGTAAGCCACAGAGATTACTATGAGCCAAGCACTGTGTTATGTGCTGGAGAGGATACAGTATAATTATTGTTGTTACTGTATTTGCTAAAGACTGCTTTTGTGTCAAACACTGTTTTAAGCACTGTGGTATTTACAAGGTAATTAAGCTGGACAAAGTTCCTGTTCCACATGGAGTGCACGGTCTGAATAAGAGGGCAGACAGGTTTTAAATCTCTATTATCGGATGAAGAAACGGAGGCACTGATAAGTTATGTGACTTGTCCAAGGTAACACAGTAGATTTAGGACCCACACCCAAACCTGACTCTCAGGCTCACGCTCTTTTTGCAAGGCAAAGCTGCTTCTTGGTAATATGGGAAATCAGTCAATTCAACAGGAGCATTTATTTTGAGTCCTTACTGTTTGCTAAGCCCTCTACCAAGCACTTGGAAGTACAATAGAGATTATAGCCTTGATTCCTGTGCTCAGTGAGCTTACAGACTTGCTTGCAGTCAATTTTACCATCATTTTGACGAAGCCTCATTTGGCTTAAATGGGTTGCTAGGAACTCTTTTGAGTCTTGAGGTAAATAATGCATTTGTAAACATTATTAAAAAGTTTCTCTTAGCATTCAGTCATTTATTTCATGGATTTCAATGCTAGAGTATGACATTTGAGGAGTTCAAAAGCAATTTATTCCTTCCTTGAGGTTCCTTTCAAATGTGCCGGTGATATTTCCTTATTCTTAATGATGAAGGGCAGGAAAAACCATTTGCGACTGACTGTATTACACTGCCCACAACATTTTGCAGTATCTTCTATCACCTCACTGTAATGTCCTATTAAAGAAAGAAAGAACGAAAGAATTAACTTGTCAAAAATCCATCCCAGCACTTAGTACAGTGCCTGGCACATGGTAAGCACTTAACAAATATCACCTTTATTATTAGTGTCAGTGATAACTTTCTGAAGTGAAGCCTTTATTAACTCTTTCCAATGAACAAAGGATCTAACTATCCATCATTCGATAGTATTTACTGAGCACTTAACTGTGTGTAGAGCACTCTACAGAGCACTTGGGAGAGTACAGCACAACAATGAAACAGACACATTCTCTGCCCACAACAAGCTTGCAGGCTAGAGGAGGAGACAGACATTAATATAAATGAGTAAATCACAGTTATGGACGTCACTGCTGTGAGGCTGGGAGTCATACAGGACACTTGTCAGCTGTGAGACTGTGGGCAAGTCATTTAACTTCTCTGTGCCTCAGTTCCCTCATCTGTAAAGTGGGGATTAAGACTGTGAGCCTCATGTGGGATAACCTGATTACCCTGTATCTACCCCAGCGCTTAGAACAGTGCTCTGCACATAGTAAGCACTTAACAAATACCAACATTATTATTATTATTTTATCCAATCGTGTTTATTGAGCACTTACTGTGTGTAAATCACTCTACTAAGCACTTAAAAATACAATTTGGCAACAGATAGAGACAATCCCTACCCAACAACAGGCTTGGTCTCTATAATTTGGACACTGGAAAAGGAGCAGGAGAACTTACTCTTTTCTTACAAATTCTAATGTAGCTTGGCAAAGAGGAAAAAAAGTCCGTCTTCTTGCTTACAAATGGAGTCTCCTAAAGAGCTCACTTCCTCCAGGAGGCCTTCCCAGATTGAGCCCCCCTTTCCCTCTGCTCTCCTCCTTCTCCTTCCCCCCCTCCTGCCCTCTGCTCTTCCCCCTTCCCCTCCTCTCAGCACTGTGCTTACTTGAATATATTATTTATTACCCTATTTATTTTGTTAATGAGGTGTATATCTCCATTATTCTACTTATTTGATGATGTTGTCTTGTTTTGTTTTGTTATGTTTTGCTTTGCTGTCTGTCTCCCCTCTTTGGACTGTGAGCCCGTTATTGGGCAGGGAATGTCTCTATCCGTTGCCAAATTGTACATTCTAAGTGCTTAGTACAGTGTTCTGCACATAGTAAGTACTCAATAAATACTACTGAATGAATGAATGAATGAATGCACCTCAGATATCAGGAGCTACATCAATCAGTGAATCAATCCATCAATCATTTTTATTAAGGGTTTACTGTTACATGTAAATGAAGGAACGGAGTATGGCTCTGCGGGTTTATTTATTGCCACTGACCCTCTCTGGTGTCTGTGGACTGTGTTCTTACTGCTGTGCTTATTGGCAATTGGCAGAGTCTGGATTAGAAACCAAGTCCTCTTTCTGGATGTACTGTCTACATCAAATATGTAGACAGGCAAGGGGCTGCCAGGGGGAGGGTACATTTATGACTGTTTTTCTCCCCCTCTAGACTGTAATAATAACTTTAATAATAATAATAATAACAATGATATTTGTTAAGCACTTACTATGTGCCAGGCTCTGTACTAAACACTGGGGTAGATACAAGCAAATCAGGTTGGTCACGGTCCCTGTCCCACATAGGGCTCCCCCATTTTACTGATAAGGGAGCTGAGGTACACAGAAGTGAAGTGACTTGACCAAAGTCACACAGCAGACAAGCGGCAGAGCTGGATTGAGAACCCTTGGCCTTCTGATTCCAGGCCTCTGCTCTCTAACAATAATAATAATTATTATGCTATCTGTTAAGCACTTACTATGTGTTGAACTGTTCTAAACACTGGAGTAGATACTAGTTAATCAGGTTGTCCCACATGGGGCTCACAGTTATTCATTCATTCAATAGTATTTATTGAGTGCTTACTATGTGCAGAGCACTGTACTAAGAGCTTGGAATGTACAATTCGGCAACAGATAGAGACAATCGCTGCCCAGTGATGGGCTCACGGTCTTAATCCCCATTTTACAGATGAGGTAACTGAGGCACAGATAAATTAAGCTGCTTGTCAAAGGTCACCCAGCAGACACTTGGAGGAGCCAGGAATAGAACCCATGTACTCTAAATCCCAAGCCTGTGCTCTCTCCACTAAGCCACACTGCTTTCTGTAGTGCTATCCACTACACCATGTGCTTCTCCATGTATAAGGTGTCTACTAAATCTGTAATTTCTACATTTATATTAATTTATGTCTCCACCTTTAGACTGTAAGCTCATTGTGAGAAGGGAATGTAATGATAATAATAATAGTATTTGTTGAACACTTACTATGTTCCCAGCACTGTACTAAGTACTGTGGTGAATACAGGAAAATCAGATTGGACACAGTCCCTGTCCTATGTGAGATTCACAGTCTCAAGCCCCACTTTACAGATGAGGTAACTGAGGCACAGAAAAGTGAAGTGACTTGCGAGAGGTCTCTCAGAAGACCTGTTGCAGAGCTGGGAATAGGACCCATGACCTTCTGACTCCCAGGCCCAGGCTCTATCCATCTTGCCATGAACGCGTCTGTTGTATTACGATATTGTATTCTCCCCAGCACTTGGTACAGCCAAACGCATACAGTAAGCGCTCAGTCAATACAATCGACTGACTGACTTCCTGACTCTTATATGTACTCTCCCAGGCACTTAGGACAGTGTTCCGAACACAGTAAACACTCAGTAAATCCTACTGATTGATGCAGGACGTTTTGGTTCAGGACCTCTTTTCAGTCAAAGCGACTGGAGCATAGTGTCGGTGCTTCTCCATCCCATCTGAGGAAACGGTTGCCTTGGTAACTGCTCTTGTCTTTGACGCTTGCATCAGCCAGCTATTCTTCATGATTCTTCCTGGGTCTGAGTAGCCAGAAAACTTCCCCCGCTAATGGCATCACTACAGCAGACTTTCCCTTTCTTCCAAGCCCAGAATTAGAACCCAGGCCTCCTCCTCGCCAGAGCTGTGTTTGTCTCATGGATTCAGCAGCAGCACACGCTTGTCTGTATAAAATCCCCCTGACCATTTCAAATGAAAACCCTTTCTTTAATCTCCTATTCTAAATGAATTTACGAATAACATTTGGGGTTTATATTCTCAATCAGTCAGTCAGTCATATATACCGTGAAGCAGCATGGCGTGGTGGATAGAGAAAGAGTTTGGGAGTTGGAAGGTCATGGGTTCTAATCCCAGCTCCACTACTTGTCTGCTTTGTGACCTTGGGCAAGTCACTTTACTTCTCTCTGCCTCAGTTACCTCATCTGTAAAATTGAGATTGAGATTGTGAGCCCCACATGGGACAGGGACTGTATTATAATAATAATAATGATGGCATTTGTTAAGCTTTTACTATGTGCCAAGCACTGTCCAACCTGATTGCTTTGTATCTACTTCAGTGCTTGGTAGAGTGGCTGGCACATAGTGGGTAACAAATACCATAATTATTATTGTTCTTATTGTTGAGCACTTACTGTGTGCAGCACACTATACTAAGCACTGAGGAGAGTACAGTGCAACAAAAAACAGACACATTCTCTGCCCACAATGAGCTTACAATTTAGAGGGAGAGACGGACATTAATATATAAGAAATGCATTACAGATAACGTACGTAAGTGCTGTAGGCCTGTGGGATGCCCTCTGTCAACAACATAACCCTATGCAGGTATCTGAAAGAGGACCCACAAAAGCCACAATTTGACATCCCAGCCTGATTACCCAAAGAATCAACTAATTTGCCAGGAAGTGGCACAGATGCTCCTGCCATCCCACACCACACAGATGCTCCTGTATCCCCCAGCCTAAAGGGAATCACAACACAACTAACGCCTTTTACCTGCTTCAACATTCCCCTGCTCCTCCTGGTTCTTCACCCAGGGTAGATCTCCTCATATCAGACTTTGTCTCTTAAGAATCTAGGGATACCAGTCTTTTGTGCTAGAGGTTGATATGATTTCATTCCCTTCTCCTACTCCTCATGGATTCTAACTTACCTGTGGGACATCATCTATTGTCGCTTTGGGGTCGAGGTTCCTCTTGATACTCCCTCTTTATGGGCAGGTGCCCCCCTTCCCCTCTCTTCTTTCTTCCTGTATTTTTGTCCTGTTTAGTAATAATAACTGCGGTATTTTGCCAAGCAGTGATGTAGAGATAGTACAGTCAGATCAGACTCAATTGCATCTCGTCATGGGGCTCATAGTTTAAGGACGAAGGAGAACACGTATTTAATCTTCATTTTAAAGATTAGAAGAGTCAGGTACAGAGAAGTTGTGGTCATATCTATAATTCATTTATTTCTTTGTCTGTCTCTTCCTCTAGGCTGTTAGCTTCTTGTGGTCAGGGAAAGTGCTACCAATTCTACTGATTTATACTGCTCCAAGTTACTCTGTGAATTAATCGATTAAGCAACTTACCCAAGGTCACCCAACGGGCACATGATGGAGCCGGGATTTGAATCCAGGCCTTCTGACTCCCAATTCTGTAGTTCTTTTGCTAGGTCCCGCTGCTTCTGTTTACTGAAAATCTTCAGGTCTGTCTGGTACCCTTCTATCTGAGTTTGCTATCTTTGAAAATAATCACCAGGATTTTTTACTCCTTCATCCGGTAATTACTGTTCTTGAAGACAATCTCAAGCTCTTCTTTACTTAGTTCTCTTCCACTCTGACCCTTTGGCTCACATTCTATAAATTCTTCAATGCCAAACCCTATAAAGCAATTCCCTTAACAGTTTAAATTCCATCTTCTTCCTTTGCTTCAAAATACCTTCAGAGTTATGATCATTTAGCCTCACATCCGGTATTATTATATTCTTTGAAGAAACTGAGCCAAATGGAGAGGTTACATGAATTATCCAAGGTCATTCAGTGGCCTACCTGAGGAGCCAGGACTAAAGCAAAAGCTTTCTGCTTCTTCATCCTGGACACTAGCAACACATCATGTCTGCAACCAACTGTGAATCAAATCCGAAATCAGGGTTGACAAAAATGTCTAGTCCATACATTTATCTTAAACTCTTCATAAAAATGAATATTTTTTTTTTTCACTTCAGAAGGGGGAGATTTGCTACCTACTACAATTTGTCACAATTACACCCAGAAGGCCTGAACCACTTTGGGCCACAGACTTGTAGATGGCATTTTGTTTTCTTGTAATAATGATAATAATGATGGCACTTGTTAAGCACTGACTATGTGCCAAGCACTGTTCTAAGTGCATGGGGCAGATACAAGTTAATCAGGTTGGACACAGACCCTGTCCCACAGAGGGCTCACAGTCTTAATCCCCATTTTACCTGTGAGGTAACTGAGGCCCAGAGAAGTAAAGTCACTTTCCCCAGGTCACAGAGCAGACAAGTAGTGGAGCGAGGATTAGAACCCAGGCCCTTCTGATTCCCAGGCCTATGTTCTAGGCCTGGCAACAGATGATGCCTATGGGTGTGTTTCCAGTTTGTAGTTCCTCAACTGGAGCTGTTGGGGACTCTACTGTCCTTCCCTCCCAATCTCCACATTGCCAAGGCTTTCGATATTTTCCTGAATCTCTCAGAAGTACAGTGGATTGGGGAAACAAATACATTTAAGATTCAATCATTCATTCATTAATTCAATCAAATGTATTGA
The DNA here is from genome assembly GCF_004115215.2 of Ornithorhynchus anatinus. Lineage (NCBI taxonomy): Eukaryota > Metazoa > Chordata > Mammalia > Monotremata > Ornithorhynchidae > Ornithorhynchus > Ornithorhynchus anatinus. Next base: position 175,223,607 of record NC_041728.1, on the reverse strand, counting down.
GTGCTTACTATGTGCAGAGCACTGTACTAAGCACTTGGAAAGTACAATTTGGCAACAGATAGAGACAGCCCCTACCCAACACTGGGCTCACAGTCTAGAAGGGGGGAGACAGACAACAAAACAGAACAAGTAGACAGACATCAATAGCATCAGTATAAATAGATACAATTATAGATATACACAAGCCACTAATAAAATAAATATAATAATAAATATGTACATATATACACAGTGCTGTGGGTTGGGAAGGTGGGTAGAGCAGAGGGAGGGAGTCGGGGAGATTGGGAGGGGAGGAGGAGCAGAGAAAAAGGGGGGCTCAGTCTGGGAAGGCCTCCTGGAGGAGGTGAGCTCTCAGTAAGGCTTTGAAGGGGGGAAGTGTACTAGTTTGGCAGATGTGAGGAGGGAGAATATTCCAGGCCAGCGGTAGGAAGTGGGCCAGGGGTCGACGGCAGGACAGGCAGGAGTGAGGCACAGTGAGAAGATTAGCCCCAGAGAAGTGGAGTGTGCGGGCTGGGCTGTAGAAGGAGAGAAGGGAGGTGAGTTAGGATGGGGCAAGTGGATGGAGAAAGCCAATAGTAAGATGATTGGAATGGACTAAAACCTACATAAAGAGCTTCTAGAACCCTAAGGTCATTGAACCCTGGAGAAAAATAAACTTAAATGGGTGACTTAAGGATAGTCCCCAGGTATATAAACCATTATGACAATAGAAAATGCATGAATATTCTTTATGTTCACTCTGCACACAACAAGAGAAGATGAACTTTGGTTTCAAGAAGGCAAATTTAGGTCAGACGTAATGAAATTCTTCCCGAGGTCTGGGTTGTTAGACACTGAAAAGGTTAACTAAAGAGACGTGAAACTTCTGGAATTAACTACCCTTAAAAATCGGCATCACAGCCATCAGCCTGAGGAGATTTTGGTGTAGACCTTTCTGGATTGGGGAAATGGACTATTGATTATAGGATAACATTTTCAACTGTTTGATATTTTTGCTGAAAAATATCTGAACTTACTGTTCATCACCTGGAGAAATAATTAAAATGTTTTAAGTTTAGCCAAAACATTCAGGCACTTTATAATTAACTTGCTCTCTGAAAACAAACTGAAACCCTGAAGAAAGGTTCCATTATTATTCATCAAGGATTAGCCTCCCTGGAGAGAGGTGTAGAAGAAACTGGAGGAGGAATGGATGATTAGGGAATTAAAGGGGCTACTTCACCCAGGAAACAGTGTCCTTCTAAACAAGTTAGATTAGGTACCTACTACTGTTATAGAAAATACTTATAAGAAATACTGTTATAATTTCATAGTTTCAAAATAGCCAGAGAGAAGAGAGGAACAAATCAAGTACCCTGAAGAGTAGGTAAAGTGTTGAGACAGAGAATCAGCATGGCCTAGTGGATAAAGCATGGGCCTGGGAGTCAGAAGGACCTGGGTTCTTATCCTGACTCCATCACCTGTCTACCGTTTGACCTCGGGTAAAATGCTTCACTTCTCTGTGCCTCAGTTACCTCATCTGTAAAATGGGAATTGAGACTGTGAACCCCACATGGGACGTGGTCTGGGTCCAACCTTGCATTTAGCACAGTGCTTAGCACATAGTAAGTGCTTAGCAAATATCCTAAAAAAATCCAACTACAAGCCAAGTTAGATCAAAATGGAGGAAGAAGATTGCCCAGTTCAGGGAGTCAGGGTTCTTGCTCTAGTTTGGCTACTGGTCTGTTTCATGACCTTGGGCTGGTCATTTAACCTCACTGAGCTTCAGTCTACTCATCTGCAAATCAGGGAGAAGATACACACTGGCCCTGCCTCCTAATTTGTGAGACCCTCATGTGACAAAGGGACTATTGTCAATTTGAGTTCCTCATTTCTCTCAGTTGAAGTTCTTATCATTTTATATTCTTAATTGAAGTTCTAATCCTGTCTTGTCTTATTGTTATACAAGAACCTCTAAAGCCATTTGAAAAGTCTACTTAATAATATTAATACTTCTTATGCACTTACTCTGTACTATGTACTAAGTACTGGGGTAGATACAAAATAATCCAGTTGGACACAAGTGGTGGAACTGGAATTAGAACCCAGATCTTCTGACCCTCAGGCCCATGCTCTTTCTATTAGGCCATGCTGCTTCTCAACAATATTCATTCATTCAGTCATATTTATTGAGTGCTTATTGGCTTCACTGACTGTCCTCTCCTGGTTCTCCTCATCTCTCTGGCTGCTCATTCTCTGTCTCTTTTTTGGTCACCTCTTCTGCTTCCCACCCCCTAACTCTGGTGGTCCCTCAAGGTTCAGTTCTGGTTCCCCTTCTATTTTCCATCTACACCCACTCCCTTGGAGAACTTATTTGCTCCCATGTCTTCAACTACCATCTCTATGCAGATGATTCCCAAATCTACAACTCTAGCCCTAAACCTTCTCCTTCCCTGCACCTCACATTTCTTCCTGACTTCAGGCTATCTCTTCTTGGAAGTACAGTGACACCTCAAACTTAACATGTCCAAAACAGAACTCCTTATCATCCTACCCAGATCTGGTCCTCCCTGTGACTTACCCATCTCTACAGAGAACACCACTATCCTCCCTGCTTCACAAGCCCATAACTTTAGTTTTACCCTCGACTCATCTCTCTTATTTAACCCATATACTCTGTCACCAAATTCTATTGGTTCAGCCTTTATGATATTACTAAAATCCACCCTTTCTTCTCCATCCTAACTGCTACTACATTAATCCAAGCACTTATCCTCTCCCATCTTGATTACTGCATCAGCCTCCTGTCTGATCACCCTACCTCCTGTCTCTCCCAACTCTAGCCCATAATTCACTCTGCTGTCCAGATCATTTTTCTACAAAGCCATTCAGTCTATGTTTCCCCACTCCTCAAGAACCTCCATTGGTTGCCTTCCACCTCCACATCAAACAGAAACTCCTTGATTTTGGCTTTAAATTACTCAAACACCTTGTCCCCTCCTACCTAACAACTACTTTCCTACTACAACCCATACTGCACACTCCGGTCCTCTAGTACTAACCTTCTCCCTGTACCTCGATCTCATTTAACTCACTGCCAGCATCTCACCTACATCCTCCCTCTGGTCTGGAATACCTTCCCTCTTTATATCCAACAGATGATCACTCTTCCCATCTTCAAACCCATATTTAAAGCACATCTCCTCCAAGAGGACTTCCCCAACTAAGCCCTCATTTCCTCTTCTTCCACCCCCTTCTGTGTTATCCTTGCACTTTGATTTGCAACATTAATTCACCTTTATGCATAGGATTGAGATGAAGTAGATGGATTGAGATTGGCAAGAAAGAGAACATTGGTGACCTCCAAAAAGGCAATTTCTGTAGAGTGAAGGGAGCTGATCCAGATTAGAGGGGTTTAAGGAGAAAACTGCAGAAGAGGAAATGGAAGCAGCAGGATGGACAACTCACAGAGTTTGGGGAGGAACAGTAAGAGGGAAATGGGTGATAACTGTAGAGAGCCTTGGGAGTCAAAGAAAGGTTTTTTAAGATAGCAGAGACATGAGCATGTATGAAAAACATGGGGAAGAAGTCACTGGAGAGTGATCAGTTGAAGATGGTGGTCAGGGAGGGAAGAAGGAAGGGAGCAAGCATTTTGATAAGGTATAAAGGGAAGGGGTTGGGGGAGCAGCTTGAGGAGGTGGATTTGGAGAGGAGGTGGATTTGGAGAGGAGGTTGGAGATCTCTTCTCGAGATACTGCTGGGAAAGAGGGGAGGGTTGAAGAGGGGCAGGAGGAGAGATGGATTAGAGAGGAGTAGGGGAACAGGGTCATTAGTTGCAAGAGATGGGGGTGTGTAGGGGGACAGGGAATTTTAGGAGGGAATTAAACATCAGAAACAACTGGTGATGGGAATGGCATGATAATTAATGAGAATGAAGTAATAATTTTTCTGACCTGAGGAGAAGGCAGAGCTAAAGCAGGCAATAAGGAAGTTGAGGTGGGCAAGGTCTGCTTGATATCTGGTTTTCCACAAGCAACATGCTGCAGCTCTTGTGCAGGAGTGAAGGAAGTGGATTGTGGAGGTGATCCAGGGCTGTGAGTTAGTGGTAGGAGATTGGCAAAGGGACAGGAAGTGAGTGAGTTGAGTTCAGGAGAGAGGGTGGTGTTGAGAGCATCAATTTGGTCACTAATGGAAGATAATTTGGATATGGAGAATGAATGAGACATGATGACTTGGGAAAATTGGTGTGAGTCAAAAGATTGAAGATCTCTGTGGGGGAACCAGACAGATTTGTGATGAGGGGGTTTGTGGAACAGAAGGCAGGTTGTGGTCGGATAGAGAGATTTTGGAGGTGGTGAGGGTAGAGATTGTGTACTGTAGAAGGGTCATCAGAAACATTCACATGGGTATCAAAGTCTCCAAGGATCACTGTGAGAATGGAGAAAGAGAGAAAGAATGGGAGAAAGGGATTTAATTAAGGGATCAAAATTATTTGGAAAGTTGGAGATGGGGGCCGGGTGGCAGTAGATGACAGCGACTAGTAACTGGAGTGGGTTGTATAATTGCATGATATGGGCTTCAACAAAAGGAAAAGAGAGAGCTAGGAGAGGTGGGATGGTGTGAAAGTGGCAATGGGGAGCAAGAAGGAAACTCACTCCTCTCCCTTTCCCAGTGAGACTTAGGCAAGTGGGTGAAGATGAGATTCCCCTCAAGAGAGAGTGGCAGGGGAGACAGTGTCATCTGCAGGTAGCCAGGTTTCAAGGACAGTGAGGAGGAGCAGTAACTGGATCAGGAACAGATCATAAATGAAGGGAAGCTTTCCCATAAAGGAGCGGGAATTCCACAGGCCACACTTGACTGGGTCTGCGGGAGGGGATATGGAAGGAGGGGTGAGGTGAGGGTTAGATGATGGGGGCTGGTGTGAGGGGGTGGGAGATAAGGGACCAAACTGGGACAGGAGAACAGGGATGGGGTGGGGAGGAGGGTAGAGACATCCCAATGGATGGGGAGGAGTGGGATGGAGGCAGGTTAGGGGGTCCTGGGAAGGAATAGAGGAAGGGATTGAGGGAACCTGGCAGGGTCAGAGAAGTTTAAGGGTTACAGGTGAAGTTGTCAACATCAATAACTGCTTAATCCGGGAGTTCCATTGATGAATTAATAAATTGAATGTGGGTCCTTGGGTCCTTGAAAGTGAAGAGGTGAATGATCCTGTGATTAAACCTCTAAGATTAGTGACTTCTAAACTTCTAAATTAAGGTCTTCTAAACTAAGATTAAACTTCTCTGATGGAAAGAGACAGAACTATTCTGTTCAAGAAATGATCTATGGATAACTATGCTCATATAGGAAGATTCAGAACAATCTGAAATGTTCACCAGTCCATCAAATTGGCAATTGGCTTGCCTGCTGTAACCAATACCTCCTCTTGACTTTTAATAATGTTGGTATTTGTTAAGCGCTTACTATGTGCCGAGCACTGTTCTAAGCGCTGGGGTAGACACAGGGGAATCAGGTTGTCCCATGTGGGGCTCACAGTCTTAATCCCCATTTTACAGATGAGGTAACTGAGGCACCGAGAGTGAAGTGACTTGCCCACAGTCACACAGCCGACAAGTGGCAGAGCTGGGATTCGAACTCATGAGCCCTGACTCCAAAGCCCGTGCTCTTTCCACTGAGCCACGCTGCTTCTCACCTGAACCTACCACTATCCATATAATACGCTAACACTGTGCTAAGACACTTCACTTCTCTAATACTAACCTTCACAGTATGCCTCACTATTTCCTATCTCACGGTCGACCCCTTACCCACGTCCTGTCTCTGGCCTGGAACGTCTTCCCACCTCAAATCCGATAGACAATAACTCTTCCCAAATTTCAAAGCCTTATTGAAGACACATCTCCTCCAAGAGGCCTTCCTTGACTAAGCACCCCTTTCCTCTTCTCCCACTCTCTTCTGCCTCATCCTGACTTGCTCCCTTTGTTCTTCTGAGAAGCAGCATGGCGTAGTGGAGAGAGCGTGGGCCTGGAAGTCAGAAGCCCATGGATTCTAAACCAAGCTCCATAACCTGTCATTCAATCATATTTATGGTCTGCTGTGTGACCTTGGGCAAATCACTTTACTGCTCTGTGCCTCCGTTACCTCATCTGTAAAATGGGGATTGACACTGTGAGCCCCACTTTGGATGGAGACTGTGCCCAACCTGATTTGCTTGTATCCAACCCAGAACTTAGCACAGTGCCTGGCACATAGTAAGTGCTTAACAAATACCAAAATTATTATAATTATTATTCTGCTGTCCCAGCTTCCCAGCACTTATGTACATGTCTGTAATTCATTTATTTATAGTCATGTCTGTCTGCCCCCCTTTAGATGGTAAGCTTGTTGTGGGCAGGGAGTGTGTCTGTTTACTGTTGCATAGCACTCTCCCAAGTACTGCACACAGTAAGCACTTGATAAATATGATTGAATGAATGAATGAATGAATGAATGAATGCTAAGATGACCCCTGCATTTTCCAGCAACCCAAGTATTTTAAGTTCCCTTTCCATTCCTAAATATAAATCCTGCATAAAAACCAGGGAGGTCCCAAAGAGTAAGTTAACGTCCTTAAGATTTTTCAAAATTATTTGGAATTTTGAGGACAGTTTAATTGTATGAAACATAATGATGTCTAGCTTTATCATGAAAAGTTATGCTCTTACCTTCAATGCCTTTCTGAAATTGCATCTTCTACCAGTGATCTTCCCCAATTAATACCTAATCTTCACACTTTATATCCCCCCAACTGCCATTTCAGCACTTCACTGAAACCCAAGCACAACCTCCTGTAGCTCTTATGGTCACATCTTTTTTTTCCTATTACTTCCTCCTACCAGTAATTTATTTTGGTTCTTGTTTCCTCTGCTAGGTTGTGTTATATTTAAGAGCAGGGATCATGTCTACTAGTTATTTTGCATTCTCTCGAGCATTTAGAACAGTGTTTGGGTCACATTAGGTGCTCAATAAAAAACTACTGCACTATCAGTAAACTAATCCAGTCCCTGGATTTCCATCAAATTTTAATTCTTTTGGAACTCATCTGCCCCACACAGTTTCCTTCAGAAGACTTTCCTTAAAGTATAGATTAAAAAATCTCTTGACTTACCGTCATATCCTATAACAGTTGTTTTAGCTGCTTCATTAGCTGTGAGGTAACCCAAAGTAGTCGGATATATTCAAGTTTTCATGTTTTAACTATCCTTGATTTAACAATAACCTAAGGTAGCAATAGTGAGCAATGTTCTAATGTAGTAATGATCAGAAGCTTCCTAACAGCATAATGCCTTCAAGACTCTTTGGTGACTGACTTAATAAAAGCATTTTCTACCTGCATCGATTCTCCCAAATAGTGATGACTACCTTTCTGGTTATGAGATCACGGATTAGGAAAGCAGACAATAGAAATACTTGGAAACAAAGGAATATAGCATTGTTAGGGACAAATTAAATTGATTTAGAAAAGCCTCTGTCAGACGGAGAGTCTCATGACATCTACAAGAAAGACCTGGGAATTGGTACTGCCCGTTTAATTTTCTACTTTACTACCACTTGGTGACTAATGGAACATTTGCAGATTGGAGTATCATTATGCATCCTTCTCTCCATGATCATTACATAGTAGTTTAGTGCAAAGTAATTAAATCTGCTCAAATCCTTTACCTAGAAATGGGGCACTGGTTTAGGAAATGGGAATTAGGAACACTGAATTCCACTATCTGTGAATTTTCCTGGACACAGTTTCCATGTTCTGGAACTGTTAGCAATTACTTTTCACATCAGAAAGAAAAAGGTTTTTCTTTTTCCTGTCTCCTCTCTGCTGACAAGCAGCATGGTTTGTGGAAAGACATGGGCCTGGGAGTCAGAGGCCCTGGATTTTCATCTTGGCTCCACCACTTACCTGATGCATGGCCTTGGGCAAGTCTTTAACTTCTCAGTGCCTCAGTTCCCTCATCTGCAGAAAATGGGGATTCATTACCTGTTCTCCCTCCTACCTACTCTGTGAGCCCCATGTGAAACTTGATTATCCAGTGTCTACACCAGTGTTTAGTACAGTGCTTGACATATAGTAAGTGCCTAACAAATACCTCGATTATTAGCTCTACAAAGGCCATTTTATTTTACTATTTTGTTACATGTAATGTCTCTCAAATTAGACTGAAAGTTCCCTGTGGGCAGGGGGGGTGTCCTCTGCATCCGTTGTTCTAGCCAAGAACTTAGTACAGTGTGTCGTGTTCAATAGTAGCTTGGTTTAGAATTCTGTTGTATTGTAGACTCCCAAGTGCTTAGTACAGTGCTCTGCACATAGTAAGTACTCCATAAATGCCATTGATTGATTGACTGATTGATTGTTTGGAAAGAGGACAGGGCTAAAAATCAGGAGGAGCTGGGTTATAATCCCAACTCTGCCTTTTGCCTGCTGGGCCACCTTTGACAAGTTATTTCACTTCTCTGAGCCTCAGTTTCCTCACCTGTAAAATGAGGATTTTACTGATATTAATGTCTGTTTCCCCCTCTAGACTGTAAGCTCGTTATGGGCAGGGAATGGGTCTGCTAATTCTGCTGTATTGTGCATCAAGGTCTACTGGATGGAATAAGGGACTGGGAAACAGATGGTCATGGGTTCTAATACTGGTGCTGCCAATTGTCTGCTGTGTCATGTTGGGTGAGCTACTTCACTTCTCTGTGCCTCAGTTACCTCATCTGTAAAATGGGGATTCAGACCGTGGAACAGGGACTGTGTCCAACATGATTTGCTCGTATTTCCCCACCAATGCTTAGTACATTGTTGAACGACTCCCACAGTTATTATTATTCTCCGAAGAGCTTAGTACAGTGTTCTGCTCACAGTAAGTGCTTAATAAACACCACTGATGAATTGATTGATTAAATAATACTGCTGATGTATTGAGTGTTTGATTAATTAACTTTTCTCACTGGCCCCTTAAGCTGAAACTCCCATAAGGTAGAAGGAATATATCTAACTTGATTATCTCCTATCTATTCTAGCTCTTAGTACAGTACTTGGGGATTTTAAGCCCTTTAGAAATATTAACATTATTTTCTGATTAGAATTAGAAAAGGAGACACTAAATGCTACTTCAATTTCCTCTGTCACTTGATAGGGAGAAATTTTAAGGCAGATGTGCTCAAGAGGCAAAAGTCATTCTAAAATAAACAAAAGGAAAAATATAATATTATAATGTATTTCTTCAGGCTGTGTACAACCTAGCAAATATTCCCGTTAGTTAAAGAATGCAAAAGCAACACAAAGAATGGCTCATTTAGTGCACCTGGAGAGAACAATCCTGAATTCAAAAAACTTGAATTTTGCATTTTAATTGTATTTTAGCACTAGAGCTGAACTTGAAAAAGAAAGCATCCAAATTAAATTTCTGGAGGTACTGAATTTAACTCTAGTTCGGTTGAAATGGAGCAGTCGAAGGAAACCTGCTTTCAATGATGGATGGGCTGAAAGAGTAATAGTCCCATACAAAGTAACGAGTCTCTGTTCTCTTCCAAAGACACAGTATTTTGTGTTCTTTTTGTTGGGAAGTGGGGTGCATTTTAAAAAATGGAATATTAATTGTATTAATTAAGGTACTTGTTAAACACTTTATGTTAAACACTGTACTAGACACCAGACTGTAAACTCTAGACTGTAAGCTTGTTGTGAGCAGTTGTGTCAGTTTATTGTTTTATTGTACTCTCCCAAGTACTTAGTAGAGTGCTCTGCACACTGTAAGTGCTCAATAAATGCAACTGACTCAATGACTGACTGATTTGGTAAGATAATCAAGTCAGACACAGTTCCTGTCCTATAGAGGGTTCACATTCTGTATCTCCTATGCGAGAAGTCCCTACCTCTAAGAACTTAGATTCTCACCCCATCCTCATCCTTACATAATTTATCTCTATTTCCTTATACTTGGTTTACTTCCCCTACCCATAATGAATTTAATATTTCTCTCCCCTACTTGATCCTTAGGTCTTTGAAGGTAGGGAACATGTCTACTTTGTTGTGCTCTGCACACAAAAAGTGCTCAATAAATACGAATGATTGATTGGTTCTAATATTTCTGTAGCTATTGTGTGGACCATTTATTTCCTCGCTCAGGCGGGTCCCAAACATATGCCACTAGTTCTCTTATACCATGGGAGTTGTGTTCTGGAAACATGTTAAGGAAACTCACTCTGTCATACTCATGTATTCTCTTCTCTCTCATTCTATTGACATATTCAATCTTGTTGGCTCTATTTTCACAACATTGCTAAACTCCACCCTTTCATCTCCATCAATGCTGATGAAAGCGCTTATCCTAATCCACCTCCCCTATGGATTGTGCTTCCTCGTTGACTTCCCGGACTCCTGTCTCTTCCCACTCCAATCCATACTTTGCTCGGCTACTCGAATGCTCCATCAACAAAAACAGTCAGTTCACATCTTCCTACTCCTCAAAAACCTCCAATGGCTGCACATCCACCTCCCCATCCAACAGAAGCTCCTTATAGAGGAATTTAACTTTAATAAATTACACCAAATTATTTTGGTTCTATGCCTCTCCTAACTCCCCTGGATATCTTCCTTTACAGGTGACCCCTTTTTATATCTCATATTTTAAATTGCTCATGAAGGACTCCAACTCACAGACAGAGACACGAGTTTACAGAGGGTAGTTTCAAGTTGGAGGATGAAAACACATGCCTTTATTCTGTATTTTTTTTTACCTTTCAGTTCATTGTATAAATAATTCTCTTTCAGTTCGCTTTTGTTTCTTTGCTCTTCCTTTTTGTTCTTCAGTGGGCTACTTCAGCATTCTTTTTCTCTAACACATTAAAGGCACGGGTATGCCCATGTCCATTGCATACCCACAGGGCAGGAACCGTAAATGGCTATCCACAGTGAAAACCAGGAAGATCTGTCACTCACTCAGCCTGGCCTATACCCTGGTTCCAGCTTAATCCTAAAGGACATTAAGAGCACCTTCCAGACTTGGCTGAGTTGGAATAACTAAATCAGCTTCAGAAGACCAGGTCTAGTGAGGAGCAGGCAGGCAATTGAAGAGCTGATCTTCCCTGCTGTTCATGTCACAGAGGTCACAGGGAGAAGGAAGTGAGAAAGTCAGAGAGACTTTGTACCATCTGTTCATGTTGGGAGAGGGGAATTAGTCTTCCCTATGGAAAAACAAAGGCCTTGTGAAAAGAATCCCATTGCCTGAAAATCAGCCTGGCCTGAACGTCCTAAGGGCTGCCTGTCATTGGGAAGAGAATCCCATGGAGAACACAAACCAACCTCCCCTTCTTCTCCAAATGGTACTGCCCACAAAACCCAGCCTGCAAAGGGAAGGCGAGGGCAAGATGACAAATTCTTCCCTCACTACATAAATATCCAGAAAACACCTTTCACAAATTTACACAGAACTATTAGGAGTCAGGTGTTTTGGGATTCTAATCCTGGGTCTGCTTCTTGCCCGCTGGGTGACTTTAGGTAATCTACTTAGCCTCTCTTATTTCCCAGCTTCCTCATCTGTAAAATGGAGATCGTTATGGGCAGGGAACATGTCAGAACATTCTGTTGTACTCTCCCAAGCTCTTAATAAAGTGCTCTGCAGATAAAAAGCAGTGTGGCCTAGAGAATAAGAAGCATCGTTGTCTAGGGGATAGAGCGTGGGCCTGGGAGTCAGAGGTCCTGGGTTCTAGTCCTGGTTCTGCAATGTGTCTGCTGTGTGACCTTGGGCAAGTAACTACACTTCTCTGTGTCTCACTGCCTCATCTGTAAAATGGGGATTAAGACTATGACCTCTATGTGGGACAGGGACCATGTCCGACCCAATTTGTCTCTATCCACTCCAGCGATTAATATGAATGGATAATCTTTAGAAGTGAGAGGGGAGTTGGAGACTGGAAGGGTCCCAGGTTGGCCAGCAGGGCACTTGGAAACAGAGAATCATAAGCCCATTGTTGGCAGAGATTGTCTCTCTTTATTGTTGCACTGTGCTTTCCAAGTGCTTAGTAGAGTGTTCTGCACACAGTAAGCACTCAATAAATACTATTGAATGAATTCATCTTGGGCTAAATTTCCTAGAACAGTTTTGAGATCACCTCAAGCTTCTGCCAGGTCCAAAACCTTCCCAAGGTTGAAGTCACTGTGGAGCTGTCCAGTCCTGGCCGGATGTCCAGGTGGAGGAGGGAGTGTTCCTGCTGTCCTGGGGATCACTGAAGAGGCACAACCAAAGTCAGCTTTACCTGGACTCTGGGGAATACTAGAAGGGAAAGGTAAGTCAGTCAGTCAAGTGTGGCTTAGTGAATATAGCATGGGCCTGAGACTCAGAATGTCATGGGTTCTAATCCTGACTCCACCACATATCTGCTGTGTGATCTTGAGCAAGTCACTTCCCTTCTCTGGACCTCAGTTACCTCATCTGTAAAATCTGAAAAATGGGGATTAACAGTGTGAACCCTATATGGGACAGGGACTGTGTCCAACCCAACTAACTTGTTTCTACCCCAGTGCTCAGAACAGTGCTTGGAACATAGCAAGTGCTCAACAAGTACAATGATTATGATTATTATTATTAATAATAATAAGCATTTATTGTGTACAGAACACTATACTAAGTGTTTGGGAGAGTACAGAATAACAATAGTCATTCATTCAATCGTATTTATTGAGCACTTACTGTGTGCAGAGCACTGTATGAAGCACTTGGGAGAGTGTAATATAACAGAGTTGGTAATCATGTTCCCTGTCCAGAATGAGCTTTCATGCTAGAAGGGGAGACAGATATTAACATGCCTAAATAAATTACGGATAATATGTAAGTGCTGTGAAGATGCAAAAGGGTGGAATAAAGGGTGCAAACTCAAGTGCAAGGGTGATACAGAAGGGAGTGAAGCGCTTACTGTGTGCAGAACACTGTTCTAAGCATTGGGGTAGATACAGGTAATCAGGTTGTCCAACGTGAGGCTCACGGTTAATCCCCATTTTACAGATGAGGTAACTGAGGCACAGAGAAGTGAAGTGACTTGCCCACAGTCACACAGCTGCCAAGTGGCAGAGCCGGGAGTTGAACCCATGATCTCTGACTCCGAAGCCCAGGATCTTTCCACAGGGGGCCTTATGAGACAGGGAGGGTGGTGGTGCTGTCTACAGTAATGGACAAATCGAGAAATGACCTGAGCATCCACGACAGACCTTCTGGATAGTAGTAAAACTTTGCCTAAATAAGCATTTTGAGGTGGGCTTGTACTCTGCCTGGCCTGTTCTGTGAATACCTGAAAACCCCACTACTTTTTGAATACGTGCATGGTGACAGTAATAATCTTGCCCTCCCATCCACCAGTCAATCAATCAATTAATCGCATTTATCGAGTGCTTACTGTGAAGAGAACATTCTACTAAGTTCTTGGGAGAAGAAAATATGATAGAGTTGAGAGGCACAATTCCTACCTATCCCCCTATCCCCCCCACCCCGTTTAAACTGTGAGCCCTTCATTGGGCAGGGATTGTCTCTATCTGTTGCCGAATTGTACATTCCAAGAGCTTAGCACAGTGCTCTGCACATAATAAGTGCTCAATAAATTTTATTGCTATTGCTATTGTTTTTGTCTGTCTGTCTCCCCCAATTAGACTGTAAGCCCGTCAATGAGCAGGGACTGTCTCTATCTGTTGCCGATTTGTACATTCCAAGCACTTAGTACAGTGCTCTGCACATAGTAAGTGCTCAATAATTACTATTGAATGAATTAATGAATTCTATTGAATGAATGAATACCTATAAAGAGAAGCTGTATGGCCTAGTAGAAAGAGCACAGGCAGGAGAGCCAGGGAACCTGGGTTCCAATCCCAACTCTGCCACGCACCTGCTGAGTGATCTTAGGTGAGTCATTTAACTTTTCAGTTCCTCAGTTTCTTCATCTGTAAAACGGGGATTCAATACTGGTTTTTCCAACCCCACTAGGTTGTGAGACCTATGTGGCACAGAAACTGTATCCAATCTGATAATCTTGTATCTACTCCGGAGGTTAGTCGGTGGTAGTATTCATGGAGCACTTAGTGGGTGCAGAACACTGCTCTGTGCTTGGGAGAGTATGAAATAACAGTGTAACCGACACATTCCCTGCTCACGATGAGCTTAAGGTCTCACAGTGACTGAAGCAAAATTAATTTTTAATACACATTAAAATGATTATTACTATCAGGAGCTTACCAAATCATTCTCTGATGGCTCTCTGCCTCCCCTGTTAAAGTGCAAGATCTCTGGGGGCAAGGAATGGGTCACTCATTTGTTTGGTACACCCCAAGCATTTAGTACAGTGCAATGCACCAGTGGCCGAACAATAAATACTATCTATACTGTCCCTTCCCTCCTTTATTCAAACCATTTCTCTACACCGCGTGGGCCAAGAAATTGACTCACTGTATCTTGACAATTGACAAGAGCTATTTTAATCCTGAAGCCGTGCATTTTAGAATTCAGAAAAGCAACTTTCCCAGGCCAGTTTCAGCTTGTCGACTTGGTATTCCTTGCCTGCTTCATTTCAGGTGTTAAACAACTCATACATCCTTTGATTGAGCCTGAGAAGGCCCTGTAGGTCGCAGTTTCTCCAGCAGCTCTGCTATACATTCTTAGGATAATGGTTTCCAATCGCTGTCTTAAATGGAATTCCTTTGTTTTCCCATTAACCTTGGATAAATGATCCAATCACTTCATTTACATGTTTCTGTACCCACCATGGGTCGGGAAGAACGAGTGTTTGGCGCCCCATTCAATATAATAACACTTAGTTTTCTATGGTATTTTATTTGAAATGTTTATTATCATATTGTAAGAGTGCACCATAATGCAGCTGTAATGGGCTCTCACCGCTGGGAAAGTATCGCTGAGCTGCTTCAGTCGTGTTTGATGTTCTCATCACATAATTTCTCTTTTCAAGAGAAATCCGTCATCTGCCTGCATTAATAACGTTTCATTTCAAAGACTTAGAAACTTCCTATTTACCATTAGCTCAGATCGAAGGAAGCTCTCAGAAAATCAGTAATTCAATCTGGAAGTCTGAACACATAAAGAATGGGAGAGCATATGAACCAACCTGAATCAAACAATCAATTGATCGATAGTATTTAATGAGCACTCACCATGTGCAGATTGTACTAAACATATAAATATATGTGCAGCAGCATGGCTCAGTGGAAAGAGCACGGGATTGGGAGTCAGAGGTCATGGGTTCAAATGCCGGCTCTGCCACTTGTCAGCTGTGTGACTGTGGGCAAGCCACTTAACTTCTCTGTGCCTCAGTTACCTCAGCTGTAAAATGGGGATTAAGACTGTGAGCCTCATGTGGACAACCTAATTACCCTGTATACCCCAGCACTTAGAACAGTGTTCTGCACATAGTAAGCACTTAATAAATACCAACATTATTATTATTAACTTCTCGGTGCCTCAGTTACCTCATCTGTAAAATGGGGTTAAGATTGTGAACCTCACATGGGACAAGCTGATTACCCTGTATCTACCCCTGTGCTTAAAACAGTGCTTGGCACATAGTAAGCGCTTAACAAATACCAACATTATTATTATTATTATTATCATATAAAGAATGGAAAAGCATTTGGACAAGCTGAATCAATTAACCAATTGAACAGAAGTATCTATTGAGCACCTACCGTAATAATCAGGCAGAAGTCCTTCTTAATTCAACGTTTGCTTTTGCTCATTCATTCATTCATTCATTCATTCATTCAATAGTACTTATTGAGCACTTACTATGTGCAGAGCACTGTACTAAGCGCTTGGAATGTACAAATCGGTAACAGATAGAGACAGTCCCTGCCCTTTGACGGGTATACAGCCTAATTGGGGGAGACAGACAGACAAGAACAATGGCAATAAATAGAATCGAGGGGAAGAGCATCTCATTAAAACAATAACAAATAAATAGAATCAGGGTGATGTACATCTCATTAACAAAATAAATAGGGTAATGAAGCTATATACAGTTGAGCGGACGAGTACAGTGCTGAGGGGGATGGGACGGGAGACGGGGAAGGGCAGAGGGAGGGGGGGAGAAAGGGTTTAGCTGTGGAGAGGTGAAGGGGGGGTAGAAGGAGCAGAGGGAAAAGGGGAGCTCAGTCTGGGAGGGCCTCTTGGAGGAGGTGAGCTTTAAATAGGGTTTTGAAGAGGGGAAGAGAATTAGTTTGGCAGAGGTGAGGAGGGAGGGCGTTCCAGGACCGCGGGAGGATGTGGCCCAGGGGTCGACGGTGGGATAGGCTAGAACAGGGGGCGGTGAGGAGGTGGGCGGCAGAGGAGCGGAGCGTGCGGGGTGGGCAGTGGAAAGAGAGAAGGGAGGAGAGGTAGGAGGGGGCAAGGTGATGGAGAGCCTTGAAACCTAGAGTGAGAAGTTTTTGTTTCATGCGGAGGTTGATAGGCAACCACTGGGGGTTTTTAAGAAGGGGGGTGACACGCCCAGGGCGTTTCTGCAGGAAGATGAGCTGGGCAGCGGAGTGAAAAATAGACTGGAGTGGGGAGAGAGAGGAGGAAGGGAGATAAGAGAGAAAGCTGACACAGTAATCTAGCCGGGATATTATGAGAGCCTGTAGCAGTAAGGTAGCTGTTTGGATGGAGAGGAAAGGGAGCATCTTGGTGATATTATAAAGGTGAGACCGGCAGGTTTTGGTAACGGATTGGATGTGTGGGGTGAACGAGAGAGCCGAGTCAAAGATGACACCGAGGCTGTGGGCCTGAGAGACGGGAAGGATGGTCGTACCATCCACTGTGATAGGGAAGTCAGGGAGAGGATTGGGCTTGGGAGGGAAGATGAGGAGCTCAGTCTTGCTCATGTTGAGCTTTAGGTGCCGGGCAGACATCCAGGTAGAGACATCCTGGAGGCAGGAGGAGATGCGAGCCTGAAGGGAGGGGGAAAGGACGGGGCAGAGATGTAGATTTGTGTGTCATCTGCAGAGAGATGATAGTTGAAGCCGTGGTCAAGTTGTTGTAGTCAAGGAATGTGTCTGTTATATTGTACTCTCCCGAGTGCTTAGTGCAGTGCTCTGCACACAGTTAGCGCTCAGCAAATTTGATTGACTGACTGACAAAAGCACCCAGTTCTTCCATAATTTCATTTGGCATTTTATCTGGAACATTGTCAGAGAAAAAGGGAATGTTCTTCATTTGGGATTTGGTGCACTATGGCATAAGAAGACCAACAGGTGGCATCAGAATTGTAATACAACTTGTCTTTAAGGCAAGGATTTTTAAGAATTCAGTTCTTTTGATTTTAGAAAAACTGGGCAATAGTGCTTTGGATTTAGGACCTTTAAGCAGCTTCGTTGCTTAGAAAAAACATGGGCCAGAGAGCCACAAGCCTGGGGTTCTAATACCAGCTCTGCCACTTGCCTACTGTGTGACCTTGGGTAAGTCACTTAAGTTCACTGGGCCTCAGTTTCCCCCTCTGTAAAATGGCAATTCAATATATGCTTTCTCACCCCTTAGGTTGTGAATTCTTTGTGGGATGGGGAATGGCACCGATCTGATTGGATTGTATCTACTCTCGTGGTTAGCACAGTGATAAATATAGTAAGTACATAATTATTGTTATTATTATTATTTTCATTATTTGTAGAGGCCTTTCTTCTTTAAAATGACACCTATCAAGATTTGGATTCTCAATAAGGTAACACTAATATCAAGCTTGCTAAACCCACCCAGGTTTATATGTGACCCCTCTAGACCGTAAGCTCATTGTGGGCAGGGAATGTGCCTGTTATGTTCTTATACTCTCCCAAGGGCTTAGGACAGTGCTCTGCACCCAGTAAGTGCTCAATAAATTGACTAACTGACGGACAGACAATCGTGATGCTTGCTTCCCAAAATAAAAGGCTTAGTCACCATCATGAACATGTGGTCCTCTCAATGAAAATCTGCAGTGAAGAAAAGGAATGTCCATACAAAGATTTAAAGCAAGCTCAATGCAAGATCTTCAATGCTGCATGAACTAATTAAAACAGACAATTTTAATGGCAGAGTTGGGAGCAGTGCCCACATAAGGAAGAAAATCATAGTGTGGAAGAGTGACCATAAGGATGCATGAAAAATAAATAATCTATAAATAACAGATAGTGATGATCATCCCAGTGAAACACTCAACACAAGTTTAAATTAGGAAGGAGTTGGAACAAGACCAGATGATTTGGCTTCCTTGGGCTTAACATTTCTTTGCCTTGACATACGTTGAAGATAAACAATTCATTATGAAGGCAATTGAATCCTCCAGGAGGCCTTTGTTGATGAATTTCTCATAACCCTACACTTTATTTCCCAAGACGGGGGGGGAGGCAGGCTCAGTGGACAGGCCTGGGAGTCAGAGGACCTGGTTTCTTTTCCCCAGATCCATCACTTACAAGCTGTCTGACTTCTCTGTGCCTCTGTTTCCTCATCTGGAAAATGGGAATTAGGTATCTGTTCTTCCTCCCTCTTAAATTGTGAACACTTTATGAGAGAGAACTTGATCTGATTGTATGATATTCACCCTAGCATTTAGCACAGTGCTTGGCACATAGTAAGTGTTTAGCAAACACCATAAGTACAATTACCCTTATTACCCAAATACCCTACTTCAGTATCACCTTAGTTCCTGGGTACTCTCTATCTCCCCATAACACTTCTGTATACATCTGTACACACTATTGCTTTCCCTTACCTGTAATGTACCTCAGTGTCTGTTTTCCCCTGTTGAACAGTAAGGGTGTCACTGGCAGGGATCGTGTATTCTGCGCACAGTTCATAGTCAGTGAATACTGCTGATGAAGTAGAGGAACAGCATGGTTTAGTGGAAGGACCACGGGCTTGGTAGTCAGAGGATGTGGGTTCTAATCCCGGCTCCACCACCTGTCTGCTGGGTGACTTTGAGCAAGTCACCTCACTTCTCTGTGTCTCATTTACCTCGTCTGTAAAATGGGGATTAAGACTGTGAGCCCCATGTGGGACAACCTGATAACCTTGTATCTATCCCAGCACTTGGAACAGTGCTTGGCACATAGTAGCGCTTAACAAATACCATAATTATTATTATTATTATGTAGTAATCCAGGTGGGATTGGCTAAATGGTTAGATTAACATGATAGCTGTTTAGATGGAGAGGAAATGGCAGATTTTAGTGCTGTTACGCAAGTTGAACTGACAGAATTTAGTGATGGATTGAATATGTGGTTGAGAGAAAGGATTCAAGGATAACGCCAAGGTTACAGGCTTGTCAGAGAGGAAGCATGGTGGTGCTGTCTACAGTAATAGGAAAGTCAGGGGAAGGACAGAGTTTGGGTGGGAAGATAAAGCATTCTCTTTTTGCGAATGTAAAATTTGAGGTGACAGTAAGGCATCCAAAGAGAGATGTCTTGAAGGCAGGAGGGTTTAAGGAATCATCTACATAGAGGTGATAGTTATTTTTTTTCCTGGTATTTGTTCAGCACTTACCATGTGCCAAGCACTGTTCTAAGTTCTGGGATAAATACAAGGTTATTAGGTTGTCCCACATGGGGCTCACAGTCTTAATCCCCATTTTACAGGCGAGGTAAATGAGACACAGAGAAGTGAAGCGACTTGTCCAAAGTCACCAAGCTGACGAATGACAGAGCCAGGATTAGAACCCATGACCTCTGACTCCCACGCCTGTGATCTTTCCCCTAAGTCCTGCTGCTTCTCAATCTTCTTAGAGTTGAAGCCATGGGAACGAATGAGTTCTTCAAGGGAGTGAGAGTAGATGGAGAATAGAAGGGAACTCAGAACTGAACTTTGACAGAATCTTACAGTTAGGGGTTGGGAGACGGTGGAGGAGCCTTCAGAAGAGACTGAGAATGAGTGGCCAGAGAGATAGGAGGAGAACCAGGAGAGGACAGTTTCAGTGAACTCTATTTAGCTGTAACTATCACAGGACCTTGGTATGGTTTTCCAGACATGATAAGTCCTCATCGATATGATTGACTGATTGACTGACTGCTCCTTTCTTTATGGTTTCATTGGTATTGGCAAGTAAGGGGTGCTCTCACTTTTAGGATTCTGGGAAACCTCATCTCCTACTGACATTATCCCCCCTCCAATAAAAACACATCAGAAATAACTGCCAATCAACTCAGGCAGCTGACTCAAAATCCCCGCAGTTAGTCATTCCTTGGTTTCCCACATTTGCATTATTTCACCCAGGGTCTTTATGATTAAATGATATTCATTAATATACCAAATTTCATTTTTAAAATAAGAACAGTAAGCGTGACTCATTTAGCTGTCTATCATACCTTCGACTCCTGCAGAATGGTCTTTTTTTCTGCTGTTGAATATAAGCAGGAAAAAAAGAACATATACCATCCAGTTGCACAGTCATTGTTAAATGGTCAATAACCTTCATTTGTCGAGTGAAATCCTGATTATGCGCTCCATTTCTTCAACATGTACCCTCTGTATACTGACCTTAGTAAATGATAGAATTGCTCTCCTTTGAATGCTAAAATCCCTAACTGTTTCTCCCAGACAGATGGAGAAATGAAGAAGCTGATTCATCTTTTTTGAAATGGGAAACACTAGGGTGACTCAGGGATGTTTCATTACAACTTGTCCAATGACATAGATTAATAATAATAATAATGTTGGTATTTGTTAAGCGCTTACTATGTGCAGACCACTGTTCTAAGCACTGGGGTAGATACAGGGTAATCAGGTTGTCCCATGTGAGGCTCCCAGTCTTAATCCCCATTATACAGATGAGGTAACTGAGGCACAGAGAAGTGAAGTGACTTGCCCACAGTCACACAGCTGACAAGTGGCAGAGCCGGGATTCAAACCCCTGACTTCTGACTCCCAAGCCCAGGCTCTTTCCACTGAGCCATGCTGTTTCTCAATTACAGTTGTTGGGGATGGAAGAGACCAGCTAGGAGGTTGAGTCTACTTCCTGCCATCATGTATCTTGTCTTACCAGTCCATCCTCTCTCAGGAGAAGAAGCTGGTGTTAGGTGAATGTGCTGGCCATTTTTGCTTCTTCTCTTCAAAGGAATCTCGTCTACCTCCCCGAAGCACTTATTACAGTGCTCTGCACACAGAAGGTACTCAGTCAATACGACCGATGGATTGAATGATTCACTGCACAGCTGATGTCCCCAAAATGCCCTAGGCTGGCTCATCTCGATATCAAGGTTGAGGGTAAATGGTTCTTGGGAATATTCCGGCAGCTGAGTGATTAAAACTGGGAGTCCCCACTCTTCCTCCCTTCACCAACCATCCCAGTAGTAATTAAGTGCTTATGGTAATAATAATAATAATGATGATAATTATGGCATATTTTAAGAGCTTACTATGTGCCAGCCACTGTACTAAGCACTGGGATGGACACAAACAAATAGCGTTGGAAACAGTCCTGTCTCACATAGGGCTCACAGTCTCAATCCCCATTTTACAGATGAGGTAGCCAAGACACAGAGAAGTGACGAGACTTGCCCAAGGTCACACAGCAGCCAAGGGACAGAGACAGGATTAGAACACATGACCTTCTGACTCCCAGATATGAGATCTCTCCACTACACCATGCTGCTTTGGAACGGCCTGGGCTAAGTGTGGATGGATACAAGCTAGCCTGGTTAGAGAGAGTGGGCTAACAATCTAAGAGGTAGGGAGAACAGGTATCTTAGTTCTCTTTTATAGGTAAGGAAACTGAGAAAGAGCTATTTTTAAGTGTCTTGCACACCAAAGAGACACAGCAGGCCGATGACAGAGCTGGGACAACTGATCAATCAAACTATCAGTGGCAATTACTGAGCTCTTACACTTGGGGAAGTACAATAGAGTTGACACATGATAATAATAATAATAATAATCATAATAATTGTGCTTTTTGTTAAGTGCTTACTATGTGCCAGGCACTGTACTAAGAGCTAGGGTGGATACAAACAAATTGGGTTGGACACAGCCCCTCTCCTACATGTGTCTCACAGTCTCAATCCCCATTTTACAGACAAGGTAACTGAGGCACTAAGAAGTGAAATGATTTGTCCAAGGTAACACAACAGACAAGAGGCAGAGACAGGATTAGAATCCATGACCTTCTGACTCCCAGGCCTGTGCTCTATCCACTACTCTTCTCTGATGGTGTAAGCGTCTTATGCTAATCTGCTAATTCTGTGGTATTCTCCCAAGTGCTTAGTACCATGTTCTGCACATAGTAAATGCTCAATAAATACCACCAACTGATTGATTAAGGTGTTCTGGGGGTCCCTGATGGGCAGGAAACCTTGACTACAATCATATGTCTGATCCAAGTGTTACGTGCCACATGGCTGGAAAAGCATTTGCTGGAGAAGCAGCGTGGCTCAGTGGAAAGAGCCCGGGCTTGGGAGTCAGAGGTCATGGGTTCAAATCCCAGCTCTGCCACCTGTCAGCTGTGTGACTGTGGGCAAGTCACTTCACTTCTCTGGGCCTCAGTGATCTCATCTGTAAAATGGGGATGAAGACTGTGAGTCTCACATGGGACAACCTGATTACCCTGTATCTACCCACGCGCTTAGAACAGTGCTTGGCACATAGTAAGTGCTTAACAAATACCAACATTATTATTACATCCCTTTGATTCTATTTATCATGATTACGTTGTCTTGTTTTTGTCTGTCTCCCCCAATTAGACTGTAAGCCCGTCAAATGGCAGGGACTTCTCTATCTGTTGCTGACTTGTTCATTCCAAGGGCTTAGTACAGTGCTCTGCACATAGTAAGCACTCAATAAATACTATTGAATGAATTATTATTATGGCCTAGTCATGCAGAGTCCAGAGTTCCCCTGAGTGACTGGAAAACTTCATTCATTCATTCATTCATTCATTCATTCAATAGTATTTATTAAGTGCCTACTGTGTGCAGAGCACTGTACTAATTGTTTGGAATGTACAATTCGGGCAACAGATGGAGACAATCCCTGCCCAATGATGGGCTCAGAGTCTAATCGGGGGAGACAGACAAAAACAAGACAACGTAATCATGATAAATAGAATCAAAGGGATGTACACCTCATTAACAAAATAAATAGGGTAATAAAAAATATATACAAATAAGCACAGTGATGAGGGGAGGGGAAGGAGGAGGGGGAGGAGCAGAGGGAAAGGGGGCTTAACTGAGGGGAGGTGTGGGGGGAGCAGAGGGTGGAGGGGAGCAGAAGGAAAAGAGGTAGCTAGCTCAGTCAGGGAAGGCCTCTTGGAGGAGGTGAGCTTTCAGTAGGGCTTTGAAGAGGGGAAGAGAGTTAGTTTGGTGGAGCTGAGGAGATAGGGCATTCCAGGACAGCTGTAGGACGTGGGCGGGATAGGCGTGAACGGGGGACAGTGAGGAGGTGGGCGGCAAAGGAGTGGGGCGTGCGGGGTGGGCAGTAGAAAGAGAGAAGGGAGGTGAGGTAGGAGGGGGCAAGGTGATGGAGACCCTAGAAGCCAAGAGTGAGGAGTTTTTGTTTCATGCGGAGGTTGACAGGCAACCACTGGAGGTTTTTATGGAAGGGAGTGACATGCCCAGAGTGTTTCTGCAAGAAGATGATCCAGGCAGTGGAATGAAGAGTAGACTGGAGTGGGGAGAGACAGGAGGAAGGGAGATCAGAGAGAGGACTGACACAATAATTCAGCCGGGATATTATGAGAGTTTGTACCAGCACGATAGCCGTTTGGATGGAGAGGAAAGTGTGGATCTTGGCAATACTGTAAAGGTGAGACTGGCAGGCGTTGGTGACAGATTGGATGTGTGGGGTGAATGAGAGAGCTAAAATCTGAACATGCTTGACGTCCATGGAGTCAGTACAGTAGGTTCTGCTCCAGAGGGGATCTTCTCTCTGCCCTGGCTAGGCCCCTCGCCCTTTTCCACCAACGTTTCTCTAGAATGTCATTATACCGCTGCTCAGTGTATCGTGACTCATATCCGGTATTTCTGAGGGGCCGTTGTCTGCAAACGCCATCACTGGCTGCCCTCAGGGTTGATCATCGGGACTGTTCCTTTCTTCTCTAACCTCATTTAATTTTGATTTTATAGTACTTGTTAAGCACTTACTAGTGCAAGGCACTATATTGAGAGCTGGTATGGATACAGATGTATCAAGTTGCATACAGTCCCTGTCCCACATGGGGGTTCACAGTCTTAATTCCCATTTTATTCATTCAATAGTATTTACTGAGCGCTGCAGAGCACTGTACTAAGTGCTTGTACAGATGAGGTAACTGAGGCAGGGGAAATGATATGACTTGTACAAGGTCACACAGTACACAAATGGCAGAGCTGGAATTTGAACCCAGGTCCTTCTGACTTCCAGGGATTTGCGGACATTGGTCATTATGATCTGGTGCTT
Source organism: Ornithorhynchus anatinus (assembly GCF_004115215.2). Taxonomy (NCBI): domain Eukaryota; kingdom Metazoa; phylum Chordata; class Mammalia; order Monotremata; family Ornithorhynchidae; genus Ornithorhynchus; species Ornithorhynchus anatinus. The sequence continues at coordinate 175,199,235 of NC_041728.1, read as the reverse complement.
CTGGTGTCGTAGCTTGCTAGCTCTCTTGGCCAATTCTTCCCTCCGCTGCTTCCTGTGTGCCTTCTCTGTGCCCTTTGAGTGCCTCAGCCTGCCTTAAGTCCACTTCTGTATGTCTCCGTCCCTAGTTCTTTTAGGCCATTGGCCAGGGTACTCAAGAGAAGCCATGGGTGAGTTGAACTATGGTCCTCAGCATTGCCTTCTTAAGGGGGGCTTGTTCAGGGTCTAGGTCAAACTCCTCCCCAGATGCCAGTGGGCTTCAGAAAAACCCACGCAAAACCCAGGACGCCCAATCTCTGTTGTGCCTCATCTAGGTTCTTCCATGGAATGTGGGTGTATGGAACCTCCCCGGGGCCCTCGTAGGTTCCCTATAGTGCTGCCATTATCCTATTCCATGGGGTACCTCAGCTAACACGACGGGCCTCATGGTCTTGTCCCCAAATCTGCACAAATCACCTACACCCTCGACTTTCTTGTCAGTAAGGGTGAGTAAAGCATCTCCATGATCATCGATTGGGAGAAGCCATTCTGGTATGGGCTCTTCAATGCCCCTGAGGAATCTCTGCCATAAATCAGCTAATCAGCTAAGATGGGTCAGCCGAACAGCTGAAACAAGGTGGTGGCCATGACCTAAGAACTGGACTCTGGGCAACAGCTAAACCACCCCCAGCTTGAACCATGTCGGTCTCCTTGAGCTAAGAACTGGACCATGGGAGCAGTATCACCTAAGACCTGTGACTGAACAACTGAAACAGAACTGTCTCCATGAGCTAAGAACCAGACCCCTGAAGGTGGTAGAAAACCACCTAAGACCCAGGCCCACTACAGCACAGCTGCAGAGAACCACCTAAGACTTGAGCCAGGACGACATGCTGCGGGTAGCCAGACTCCTCCAACTCCTCCACCATGGGACAATAATAATAATGATTATAATATTTTAAGCAGTTATTTGCCGAGCACTGTTCAAAGTGCTGGGTTAGATACAAAGTAATCACATTGTCCCACTTGGACTCACAGTCTTAATCCCCATTTTACAGATCAGGTAACTGAGGTACAGATAAGTGGCTTGCCCAGGGTCACACAATAGACAAATGGCAGAGCTGAGATTAGAACCCACATTCTTTGATTCCCAAGCCCGTGCTCTTTCCACTGAGCCACGTTGCTTCTCTGACCATCTGCATGAACACGGGGAAAACACTCAGATGGGTAGCTAATCTGTGATTGCGTTTCCCCCCTTCAATAAGACTAAGAATTAAATAAAACTTTCTGCTATATACAGCGGTGGTTTAGTTTCACTGTGGTTTGACTTGTCATTGAGTGCCTGATGGGAGAGTAGGGGGAGGTTGATCCCCAAGGGATGACTGTGAGCCCGTCACTGGACAGGGATTGTCTCTATCTGTTGCCGAATTGTACATTCTAAGCACTTAGTACAGTGTTCTGCACTTAGTCAGCATTCAATAAATATCATTGAATGAATGAATGAATCTATAGGATAGGTGCCTGATAGGACCAGGGATGGATTTACAGAATAAGTGCCTGACCATGTAAGACAGGGACAGACATTTAAGAGAAGTGTCTGACACACTGTAACCTCTTTGTGGGCAGGTATTGTCTCTCTTTGTTGCTGAATTGCACTTTCCAAGTGCTTAGTATCGTGCTCGGCACACGGTAAGTGTTCAATAAATATGACTGAATGAATGACAAGGGATGGACTTATAGAGTAAGTACCTGATGGCGTGAGACGGGCTTATGACAGTACTGTTCTTCCGTAAGCCTAAGTTTTCCAAGTATAGTGCTCTGCACACAGTGAGTTCTCATTAAATATAATTGATTGGTTGATTGTTAAAGCTGTCTTGGTGCATGTGGTGGAGTATATGAGCTTCTTGGTTAATGCACACTACTATGATGTTAAAATGTGTGCTAAGTTTCTGCTCTTTACACATAAGAAAAGAATGTCTTAGTAATTTTGAACTGTGGAATCAAAGTATACAAGCTATTTATTTCTGCTCGTCACAAATTAATTAATGCATATCTTTGGAAATCACTTAGCAATTCATAATTACTAAATAAATATTGTGAAATTGTTCTGTGGCAGACAAAAATGTAATAAACAAAACAAGTAAATTGCTAACCAAATGAATTCATTCTAAATATTACTTCAAATTCCTGGTAGAATGCACATTTTACTTGTAATGAGCTCAACTTCACCTCATTTCTTAAAATCATTTCTTGTATTGAGCTTTTGAATGTTAGGCCCAAAGGCAGAGGCAACACACACACACACACACACACACACACACACACACACACACACACACACACAGTGTTAACCATGCTTTTGTTCCTCGTGACTTCTTGAACTCATGCTTTTATACATTCAACAAGACTGTGAGCCCATAGTTGGGCAGGGATTGTCTCTGTTGCCGAATTGTACATTCCAAGCACTTAGTACAGTGTTCTGCACATAGTGCTCAATAAATACGATTGAATGAATGGAAAATTTATTTTATCTTTGTTAGTTGACATAGAGTAGGGTTTAAACATTAATTTGTTGATTAAATTCTATGGACTAAATGTGTACTTAGTGTATTCACACATACAAGCATGAACATATTCAAAGGAGAATTTCACCCAAAGGAAATTTCTTCAAGAATAAACTTTACCTGGAAGAGGATGGCACTGGTTAAACACACACACACGCACACACACACACACACACACATTTGTATTCATTCAGTATTTCCTGTGTTTATGTATGCATAATAATAATGGCATTTGTTAAGATCTATTTGCCAAGCATTGCTCTAAGCACTAGGATAGACACAAAGTAATCAGGTTGCCCAAAGTGAGGCTCACACTCTTAATTCCCATTTTACAGATTAGGTAACTGAGGCACAGATAAATTAATCAGCTCGCCCAACATCACCCAGCAGACAAGTGGAGTAGGATTAGAACCCACATCCTCTGACTCCCCAGCCCATGTTCTTGCCACTATGCCATGCCGCGTACAGGTAGACACACACAAACTCACATACCACTTCTTAATTCAGAAATCTTTGGGTTTTTGTCAGCACACAGACTGCTGAGAGCTTCAATTCTCTAAAAGTCCGAGGTAAATATTAGATTGAGGAGATTTCAAGTTCCAGAATAAATGTGAACCCAGGGAATTGGTTTGAGGGTGAGAACTTACCCGCAGTAAAAAATTAAGGAGTAAACACGACATCAATGTCAACTCTGGTGCAGTAGATTCAGGAAGCAGAAAATAGCATCAAGCCTTGAGTTGGTTTATTGGAATAATTAGTCAGCCACATTCTTTCAAAAGCAACACCATCAAGGAAATCTTCAAAAGTGAAATGACTCAAACATGGCTGACTCAATGACGTCCAGGGATCTTCTGTGAATACAAGTCTCTCCTGAAGCTATAATCATTAATAGTCCAATCTTACCTTTTTAATTTCCTCCATGTCAGTTACGCATGACTGAAATATTCACTTCACACCATATGCCAGTTTGAAAAGAAAAATGGATCCACTAAGTATCATTGGCCTGCAAAGTCCTTACTAGAACTTGGATGAGAATACAGATAATCCATTTCCTGTGAACAGTAAGGTAGACCAGTAGGCCATTCAAGCAGAAGCAGTGTCAGCCATATAGTCATCAGTGCTCTGCACACAGTAAGAGCTCAATAAATACAATTGAATGAAAAAGTCCAGTGATAATGAATAGGGAATGATTTTACTATTACAGTGGGAGCAGTGTGGCTTAGTGGACAGAGCAGGGGCTTGGGAGTCAGGTTGTGGGTTCTAATACCAGCTCTGCCACGTATCAGCTGTGTGACTTTGGGCAAGTCACATTACCTCTCTGCGCCTCAGTTACCTCATCTTTAAAATGGGGATTAAGACTGTGAGCTCCATGTGGGACAACTCAATTACTTTGTATCTACTCCAGCGCTTAGAATGGTGCTTGGCACATAGTAAGTGCTTAACAAATATCAACATCATCATCATTACAGCACTCTTGACTTAGTAATAATAAATAATTATGGCATTTGTTAAGTGCTTACTATGTGCCAAGCACTGTTCTAAGTGCTGGGGTAGGTACAACATAATCAGGTTGTTTCACAATGGGCTCACAGTCTTAATCCCCATTTTACAGATGAGGTAACTGAGGCACAGAGAAGTTAAGTTGGTCACACAGCAGACAAGTGGCAGGGAAGGGATTAGAACCCACATCCTCTGACTCCCAACCTAGTGCTCTTGCCACTAACCCACTCTGTTTCTCAGTCTTCTTTGTCCACCTCCACATCACCTGTATGAAAAAGGGAATAGAAAAATGCACTGCTGTATTTACCTGGATCAAGTGTGTAAATATGCAAGAGATTCTCAAACAAAGACACAGTCATGGATGCAGTCTCACTGTCAGTGACTTCATCTTTAAATGAAAGGATCGAAGGACATATTTATATTACAGGTCAGACTGAGTGTTCTCCAACACTTTTGAAGACAGTACTGCAGTTTGAGCAAAACCATCACTATGAACACAGGTGCAGTTTCTTCCCCCCACCCCCTCCAATCCCCCTTCCCAGCTCCCGTCACCAAAAAATAAAGCAGTTGGCTAATTTTGAAAGCACAAGATCCATCTCCCAAATAAGGATGGTATTTGTTAAGTGTTTATTATGTGCAAATGAATGAATGAATCAATCTATCAATTGTATTTATTGAACACTTTATGTGTGCAGAGCATTTGGGTGATTAAACACAACAAAACAGACACATTCCCTTCCCACAATGAGCTTACATTCTAGTGGGAGAGACAGACATTAGTATAAGTAAATGAATTATGGATATGCACATAAGGGCTGTGGGGCTGGGAGGGGGGATAAATAAAGGGAACAAGTCAGAGAGAAGCATAAAGTTGTGGGAGAAGAGGAAATGAGGGCTTAGGGAAAGCCTCTCAGAGGAGATAGGTCTTCAGGGAAGCTTTGAAGTGGGGGAGAGTAATTATCTGTAGCATATGAAGAGTGAGGGTGTTTCAGGCCAGAGATAGGATGTGGGCGGGAGGTCGACGTGAGATAGACGAGATTGAGGCACAGTGCAAAGGTTGGCATTAGAGAAGCAAAGTATGTGAACTGGGTTGTGTTAGTAGAGTAGTGAGATGTTGTAGGAGGGGGAAAGGTGACTGCGTGCTTTAAAGCTGATGGTAAGGAGTTTCTTTCTTGAAGCGGAGGTGATTGGGCAATTGCTGGAGGTTCTGGAGAAGTGGAAAAACATGGCCTGAACTTTTTTTTTAGAAAAATGATCCGGCATCAGAGTGAAGCAAGGATTAGAGTAGCGAGAGACAGGAGGCCTGGAGGTGAGGAAGGAGGCCGATCCAGCAATCAAGGTGGGATAGGATCAGTGCTTGGTTAAACGTTATATCCCGGCTAGACTACTGTGTCAGCCTTCTCTCTGACCTCCCTTCCTCCTCTCTCGCCCCGCTCCGGTCTATTCTTCACTCCGCTGCCCGGCTCATCTTCCTGCAGAAACGATCTGGGCATGTCACTCCCCTTCTTAAACAACTCCAGTGGTTGCCTATCGACCTCCGCTCCAAACAAAAACTCCTCACTCTAGGCTTCAAGGCTCTCCATCACCTTGCCCCTTCCTACCTCTCCTCCCTTCTCTCTTTCTACCGCCCACCCCGCACGCTCCGCTCCTCTGCCGCCCACCTCCTCGCCGTCCCTCGGTCTCGCCTATCCCGCCGTCGACCCCTGGGTCACGTCCTCCCGCGGTCCTGGAATGCCCACCCTCCTCACCTCTGCCAAACTGATTCTCTTTCCCTTTTCAAAACCTTACTTAAAAATCACCTCCTCCAAGAGGCGTTCCCAGACTGAGCTCCTCTTCCCCCTCTACTCCCTCTGCCATCCCCCCTTTACCTCTCCGCAGCTAAAGCCTCATTTTCCCCTTTTCCCTCTGCTCCTCCACCTCTCCCTTCCCATCCCCACAGCACTGTACTCGTCCACTCAACTGTATATATTTTCGTTACCCTATTTATTTTGTTAATGAATTGTACATCGCCTTGATTCTATTTAGTTGCCATTGTTTTTACGAGATGTTCTTCCCCTTGACGCTGTTTAGTGCCATTGTTCTTGTCTGTCCGTCTCCCCCGATTAGACTGTAAGCCCGTCAAACGGCGGGGACTGTCTCTATCTGTTGCCGACTTGTTCATCCCAAGCGCTTAGTACAGTGCTCTGCACATAGTAAGCGCTCAATAAATACTATTGAATGAATGAATGAATGAAATGTGGTAACAGTTTGGATGGAGAGGAAAGAGTGGATTTTAGTTATGTTGTGAAGCTTGAAGAGATGGGATTTAGTAACAGATTGAATATGTGTGTTGAATGAGAGGGAGGAGGCAAGGATAACACCGAGGTTACGGACTTGTGAGACAGGAAAGATGATGGTGCTGTCTACAGTGATGGTTAAGTCAGGGGGAGGGCTGGGTCCTGGGTGGGAAGATAAGGAGTTAATCAATTTGAAGTCAAAATAAACATAGAAACCACTGAAATCAAGAAGTAAACTATTTGCTTAAATAGAGGGAAGATTAATTCATTCATTGAATAGTATTTATTGAGCGCTTACTATGTGCAGAGCATTGTATTAAGTGCTTGGAATGTTCAAATCTGTAACAGATAGAGACAGTCCCTGCCCTTTGACGGGCTTACAGTCTAATCGGGGGAGACAGACAGACAAGACTGCTTCAAACCTCTAAGTACATGACATCAAGAAGTAAATTACAAATGGAATTAAACTGACAGTACATGATGAGAGTGCTAACTTCCCAAGAATAATCTTAATAATTGACAAATACAATCTGGTAGGAAAGCAGCATGGCCTAGTGGAAAGAGCACGGGCCTGGAAGTCAGAGAACTAGGGGTTCTAGTCCTGGCTCTGTCACTTATTTGTTGCGTGACCTTAGACAACCTGCTTAAATTCTCTGTGCCTCAGATTTCTCTTTGCTTCTTAAGCATTGTGGGTTTGGAAGTGGGGCGATTATTAATGTACAAAGGTCACAGATCCAAGTGCATAGATATGCAGAAGGGAGAGCAGAAGGGTGACACTCCTCTAGGAGCCTTTCCTATACTAAGCCCCCCTTTTCCTCTGCTCCCCCTCCCCTTCCCATCATCCTGACTTGCTCCCTTTGCTCTACCCCCCTCCCCGCCCAATAGCACTTGTGTATATATGTAGATAGTTATAATTCTATTCATTTATATAAATAACGTGTATATACCTCTAATTCTATTTACTTATATTGATACTACTGATGCCTGTTTTCTTGTTTTGATGTCTGTCTCCCCACTTCTAAACTGTGAACCTACTGTGGGCACGGATTGTCTCCGTTTGTTGCTGAATTGTACTTTCCACATGCTTAGTATGGTGCTTTGCGCACAGTAAGCACTCAATAAATATGATTGAATGAATGAATAAATGAGGGAATGAGTGAGCTGGGGGAGAAAACAGCTTAATCGGGAAAGGCCTCTTGGAGGAGATGCGACCTCAACAATGCTTTGATTAGACTGTAAACCCATGATTAGACTGTAAGCCCATCAAAGGGCAGGGACTGTCTCTATCTGTTACCGATTTGTACATTCCAAGCGCTTAGTACAGTGCTCTGCATATAGTAAGCGCTCAATAAATACTATTGAATGAATGAATGAGATGGTGGTGGTCTGGCGTACATGGAAGGGAAGGGAGTTCCATCCTAGAAGGAGGATGTGGGAAAACAGTTGGTGGAGAGACTGCCTGTTTACTTGTTTTGATGTTTATATAATCTAAACTTTTATTTATTTATTTATTTTGATGCCTGTTTACTCGTTTTAATATCTGTCTCCCCCATTCTAGACTGTATACCCAGTGTGGGCAGGAATTATCTCTCTTTATTGATGAACTGTATTTTCCAAGCGCTCAGTAGAGTGCTGTGCATACAGTGAGCACTCAATCAATATAATTGAATGAGCAGACAAAATCAGGGGACGGTGAGCATGCTGGCACTAGAGGAGCAGAGTGTGTGGGTAGGAGTGCAGTAGATGATGTGAGGTGAGGTAGGATGTGATGAGCTGATTAAGTGCTTTATGACTATGAGTCTCATGTGGGACATGGACTGTATCCTAACTGATTACCTCATATCTACCCCAGTGCTTAATACGGTGCCCGGTAAGCACCTAACAAATACCATTAAAAAATAATAATCACTCAATTAATGGGTCACTTGGTTTATTTGAAATCTACTATGTGTAAAATCCTGTAACTGTTGATTAGAAAAGTACAATGGAGGCTAAAAACATGATCCCTCTTTTAAAGAAGCTTGCACTCAGAGAATTTTAGAATCACTAAATTGAGGCTGCTTGATTCTCCAGAACTTCCTGGCAGTCAATGGGAGAACGTACATATATGTCTCCAAATATCAGTTGACGTGACAACACAATCCTGATGGCCCACATTAATCAATATGACAATGGTGAGTGCATGGGAACAAAAAGAGACAACACACCCAAGTGACGAAACTAACAGGATATGCTGAAAATCAGAGAGCAGCACTGCTCTAAAGATATCTTATCCTTGGAAATTATCCTAACGATGTCCAGTGAAACTTAGGTGACTAGATATGAGGAATTGAAACCGTGAGACCCACACTGAAACTCCTCAATTGCTCCACAAAACCACACAATCATTCACATGTAGAAACTAGTTAAGCAGAAGCAGCCAGGTTTTCTGTGAATGAATAACCAGTGATTATCTGAACTCATAAATGGGATTTGATTCAAGCCCCTAGAAATAATCCTGTGAGAAATTCTCTTTTTTCATCTATAAATTACTTTAGGTGATAGGGCTCTGGCTTTCCACCCCTTGAGGATGCTTGAGTCAACATTCCATCATGGCTATTTCAAAAGGTCCAGCTCTATATACCCCATTTTTTTTGTCTGGACTAGGCATGCTGAGTCCTACCTCTCCTCTGACAGAACTGGGCATCCTCAGTCCCCTCTCCTCACTGAACCCTAAATGGAAAATAAGACAAAACTGTTTGCTTGTGACCCAAATTGATCAGTTGAAAAAATAGAAAAAAAAAAAGCCAACAAAGTCTTCTCTCCTGCTGTTTCTTAATTGGAACCATCTGTTATCCCCTTTCTCTGCTCTAAAGAAGCAAAGATATAATCTACTGTCTGGGTCTGAAATGCATACCTGGTTACCTGAGTTACACAGAACGGATGCTGGCGGATACATTTTACACTTGGACTTGGGGAAAAAAAAAATCATAGTTGAGAGAGAAAAAGAAAATGAGAATGAAAGTGTTCTGTGACATTTTGGCACATTTTGCTCAATGAAATGTTAGTCAAAATCCTCCAAGATGATCTCGTAAAGCAGTGCTTCAAACAGCTTCTTGGCCTGCTCTCTACATAGTTTAAATGTCAAAGTCTCTGGACCTTCTGAGTAAGGAGTGGTGCCAGGGAAGAGGAATTTGGGGCATTCTGTGAAGTTCAGGAGGAATGAACCCAGGCTGAACACAGGGGCACTTCAACTTTCCTTTGTTGTCCTGATTCATTGTGCCGGACTCTGCAGCAGGCAGAGAAAGCACATTTTTTTCTGCTATCCCCTTATCCAAGGCACTTCTCCTCCAAGGGGCCTTTCCTAACTCCCCCTTTTCTCTTCTCCCATTCCCCTCCGTGTCACCTTGACTTGATTCCTTTATTCATTTTCCCCCCAGCCAGCCCCAAATTACATATCTGTAATTTATTGATTATATTCATGCCTGTCTCCCCCTCTGGACTGTAAGCTTGTTGTGGGCAGGGAATGTGTCTGTTCATTGTTATATTGTACTCTCTCAAGCACTTAGTACAATGCTCTGCACACAGTAAGTGCTCAAAAAATACGACTGACTGACTGACTAGCATGTAGGATGGAAAGAAAAGGGTGTAGGTTGAACTGACAGGATTTGGAGACAGATTGAAAATGTGCGTTGAATGAGAGAGATGAGTCGAGGATAACACCAAGGTTATGGGCTTGTGAGACAGGGAGGATGGTGGTGCTATCTATAGTGATGGGAAAGTCAAAAGGAGGACAGGGCTTGTGTGGGAAGATATTTAGCGCCATTTTAAACACGTTAAGTTTGAAGTTTCGGCAGGATGTCCAAGTAGAAATGTTCCGAAGGCAGGAGTAAATGTGAGACTGCAGAGAAGAAGGGAGATCAGGGCTAGAGATGTAGATTTGGGAAGCATCCACACAGGGATGGTAGTTGAAGCCTTGGGAGTGAATCAGTTCTCCAAGGGAGTGGGTATAAAAGAAGAATAGAAAGGGACCCAGAACTGAACCTTAAGGGTCTCCCAAATTTAGCAGGGGGGAGGCTGGAGAGGAGCCCAAGAAACTACCTGAGGAGATGCTAGAGGGATAGGAGGAGACTCAGAAGAGGAGAGTGTCAGTGAAAGTCAACATTAATTAGGAGATTATTCAGAAAGTATCAGTTGTTGAATATAAAGATGTGAATTGTAAATAGCTTTACTCTCATTACAGACATTTTAAGCACTCATTTTAAACACTTGGAACAGTGCTTTGCACACATTAAGTGCTCAGTAAATACCACTGAAGACGTGGGTGCATTTCAGTATTCATAACAATATTTCGATTGTTAACTGTAAGTGCTCACTATGTGCTAAGAACTGGGGTAAAATATTCAGGTTGAATAAAGTCCCTGTTCTTCATGGGGTTCACAGTCTTAGTGGGAAGAAGATCGTGTATTTAAATCATATTTTGAATATGAGGAACCTGAGGATCCGTAAATTAAATATATTCTAAATTCATCTGTAGGAGAGGGTACTTTTGGAGAGAGAAATATGATCATTTTCTCTAAGGTCTCTTTTTAAGGAAAAAATAGAGACCTAGAAATATAACGAACTCAGAGAAAAATCAAGCCAAGAGATTTCTCTCAGCTCTCTGTGTTTCTTCTCCTCTCCTCCACCCACTTAAGTTCTTCTTCCCCTATTCTTACTTTATTATTGATCTTATGGCAGTTGGTTCTGGGGAGGGAAATGTCCTTTGGGTCCTTAATTGTGAAAATTCAAGATAAATAATAATGAAAATTCAAATAGCACCCAGAGTTATTTTCTGATTTATAGAATTGCTTCCATCAGTAAACTTCTCTACCTATGAATGGTAAATCTCTTCACCAGGAAAAGAAAAGCTGGAAATATCTGAACAGGTGGGTTACCCTACTCAGTCATGTAGAACAAATGAAAAAGAGAGGTCCTGTACTGTGACAAGAAGGTCAAAGAATCAAATGCATTTTCAGACCTAGGAGGTCACGGGTGCCTAAGTTCCCTGAAAAGCTGTGTAGTTGGCAATTCAGGCTTTGTCCCTCGGGGTCATTAAAAGAACATGTATTTTAATTTAAATTGATAGAGAAACATACGCTGAAAAATATTTGACAGGTGCCCTCTTTTTGAACTAGATTCCACAACTGGCTGGGTGTGGGTAGCTGGAGGATTTCGGCTACCTAGATAGCAGATATGGTCAGTCATTCAGTAGACTGTATTCACTGAGTGCTTTCAGCTCTTAGAACAGTGCTTGGCACATAGTAAGCACTTAATAAATACCATCATTATTATTATTGTTATTACTGTGTATAGAACACTGTACTGAGCACTTGGGAGCATACAATATAACAATATTATATTGTAATATAATATTGTAATATAATAATAATGCCTGGAACAAAGTAAGCACTTAGCAAATGATATAATTATTAATATAATAGACACAAAGAGCTTAAAATCTCATCAGATAACACTGACTGTGATATCAGAGAGTTAAGCTGGCACAATTTTGAGGTTCATATAGGAAAGTCTTTCAGTTGAAAAGGGACCAGGAATCAAAACTAAAATTATAGATTGCATAATACATTAACCAGAAATTTAAGATTTATTAGCAGTGTGAGCCTTCAATACTATGATATAATCCTTACTGGATCTAAAACAGTGCTTCCACAAGGAATGTGGTATGCATAGCTAAGTATATATCAGCAATCAATTCATCCTCATACCAGTAAGTATCATATTGACAAGTAACTTCCTTTATGGCGTGTGAGGATGCTATCAACTGCATCACATTAAAGCCATTATCTGGCTAATATTTCTGAAATGTCACTAGTGTTCATCTTTTTCAGATCTCTTTCCTTTAATGGAGATACAGTTACATTGAAACCTGTTTGGTTTTCTTACTTTTGTGGTGTGGGGAAAATAGGAACATATTTATTGGAAAAGAGGAATATAGAATAAATATATTTCTATAAGATGCAATCAGTGATCTAAAATCTTCCCCTTCCAACAGATCCAAAATACTACTATGCGGATCCAAGAACTCTTCTTATCCCACCTTGACTACTGTGTCAGCATCTTTGATAATAATGTTGGTATTTGTTAAGCGCTTACTATGTGTGGAGCACTGTTCTAAGCCCTAGGGTTGATATAGGGTAATCAGGTTGTCCCACGTGAGGCTCACAGTCTCCGTCCCCATTTTACAGATGAGGCAACTGAGGCACAGATAAGTTAAGTGACTTGCCCACAGTCACACAGCTGACAAGTGGCAGAGCTGAGATTTGAACTCATGACCTTTGACTCCCAAGCCTGTGCTCTTTCCACTGAGCCACGCTGCTTCTCTCATTCTTGATGAACTCTCTGCCTCCTGTTTTTATTTTAATGGAATTTGTTAAACTCTTATGTGCCAGGCACTGTTCTAAGCCCTGAGGAAGATACAAGTAATAAGGTTGGACACAGTTCATGTCCCACATGGGGCTCACAGTCTTAATCCCCATTTTACAGATGAAGCACAGAGAAGTTAAGTGACTTGCCAAAGTCACACAGCAGACAAGTGGCAGAACCCATGACCTTCTGACTCCTAGGCCTGTGCTCTATCCACTCCACGATGCTGCTTCTCATATTAGCCCCATATTAGGATGGGGGTCTAGGGAGGGAACTGTAAGCAGGGGTTCTCAGAAACCAAGAGAGAAGGTGCTGAGGAGGGGGAAGGGAAGGGAGACAACCCTCAGTGTAGGAAAGAAGAAAAAGAACAGTTCTAAATCCTATGTGGCAGACATGTGGCAGATCCAGAATTAGAACCCAGGTCCTTCTGCCTCCCAAACCCATGCTCTATCCACTAAGCCACACTGCTTCTCTGATACTCACCCTACCTCAACTCCATTGCACTTATATACACATCAATCAATGGTATTTATTGAGTGCTTACTATGTAAGCACTGTATACTGTGCTGAGCACTTCAGAGAGTGCAATTCAACAAAATTAGCAGCCATGTTCCCTACCCATAGTGACCTTACAGTCTAGAGGGCGAGACAGACATTAATAGGAATAATTTATGATATAACATTTAAAGGTATATACATCAGTGCTGTGGGGTTGGTGGTGAGACAAATATAAAATGTCCAGGGGTCAATGATCCAAGTGCATAGATGAAGCAGAAGGGAGAGCAAGCCGGGGAAAAGACGGCTTCATTGGGGAAGGCCCCTTACATCCTTATAGTCTGCTCTTTTCCCTAACTGTAATTTATTTTAATATCTGTGTCCTCCAATAGACTGAAAGCCCCTTGAGGACAGGGATTGAGTTTACCAGTTCTACTATATGGTATTCGTACTTGGCATTGCTTAGTACAGGCACACAGTAAGCCCTTAACAAATACCATTATTTTATTATCATTATTATTATTATTATTACTCTCCCAAATCACCTAGTTCAGTGCTCTGCACATAATGAGCACTCAATAAATACCATTGATTGATTGATTGATGGTTTGATCAACATAGCCCTATTTGAAGGGAAGCATAACTCTACCTCTCCGCCATCACCCAAACCAAAAAAAGCTAGAATGAATAGGTCGTGTATGAACCTGGCAAAAGAGAAATTGCTAAGATTTTGCGCACCACTGAAAAATACTTTCTTTCCTCTCTTTTGGTTCTGTTGTCTCGACTCTTGTCTAAGGTTTTACATTGGTTCTGTTTTTGGAGATTTTACTTTGATGTTTGCTCCAAACACGTCTGCGTTCGATTTCAGCTAAAAGCCCCTGTGATAAATGACTGGCAGTCAATGACAATTTCCCAGCCATTGTATTATATAGAAAATTGTTACACCCATCCTCTGCCATTGAACTCATACTCATTCATTATCACATTTTATTCCCTTGGGGTTCTAGGCAGAGTAGTAATCCTTGATGTACAAGTTTAAGCAAGGTCAATGGTTTTAGTCTAGTTTCCCTGGAGGTGTATTGTGCTCAGGATCTAAGCATGTTTCATGTGATGACAGCCCTTACTTGACTGGAAATATACGAAATTCAAAGGAAATCATTGCATAAAGATCTGATAATTGTTACGAGAACCTATTCTGTGATCATTTCCCCATCCATGTTTTTAAACCCTTTGACAAAAGAAGTTTCAGTGCCTTCTCATTCCATTGTCTGTCACTATTGCCATAGCTCATTAAAATAAAAGATCACATTTTCAGTGACTAGTCCAGGGTGTTGCATATATTACTATAATTTGTACTTTCTATGCTCCTTTTAAGATTGGCAAGTCATTTATATGTAAAATATCTCCAATGATGGTGGTGGTTAAAAAAAGTTATTTGCAGCAGGTTATATAGTAAACCTTGATCATTTCCAAGCACTTGTAAGGAGGAGAAAGAGGTGGGAGGGGAAAGGTGTCTGCAGCCTTATTCTTCCATTTCCTCTGCATTGTGAGCTTCATTTGAAAAGGAAAATTCTGTTTCCATTTCTGGGTGTCGAATAGCGAAAAGGAGTAAATAGCAAGAGCTTTGGTAGACATCTGCTTTTTCTGCCCACCATGTTAAAAATGCATTGGATTTTGAGGAGATTTGCCCTTTACTTCACCTAGTAAATACTGTAATGGGCGTCTGACTTCAAGACAGCTGAGTTTTGTTGAATGTGTTGTGTATTCATTAAAGCGTGGACTTCATGAGGGAAAGGACCTGTCTTTTCTTATTCAATCCTATAAAGTGTCATGCACACAGGACGGGATCGATAAATATGTGAATCAGCATGGAAGATAAAAAGCGAGGGTGGAGACTCCATTAATAAAGTTGAACAGACACGGGAAGGGGAAAACTGTAGGGAGAATTCAGGCATATCTGCGAATGTTTGACGAGGGTGTGAGGAAACAGTGTAGCCTAGTGGATGAAGCATGGGCCGGGGAGCCAGAGGACCTGAGTTCTAATCCTGTGCTGCCTCTTGCCTGCTGTGTGACCTTGGGCAAGACGCTTCACTTCCCTGGGCTTCAGTTTCCTCACCTGCTAATTTGGGATATGATATCTGTTCTCCCTTCTACTTAGACCGTGAGCCCGTATGGGAGAGGGATTGTATCCACCTTAATCTGTACTTACCACTCCACTTAGAACAGAGCTTGGTACATAGTGAGCATTTAACAAATATCATGTACAAAAATGAATACAATAGTCACAGGGGTTTTTAATACTAAAAAAAAAGGAAAGAACAATATATGAGGAGAACTTGGAGAAAAAAGAATATGCTCTACTAAAAAAAGCATGGGCCTGGGAGTCAGAGGACCTGAATTTGAATCCAGACTCTGAAAATTGGTTGCTGTGTAACCTTGAGCAAGTCACTTAACTCCTCTGTGCCTCATAAAATAACTGTTCTCCCTCCTACTTAAACTGTGAGTCCCATCTGGGACAGGAACTGTGAGCCCCACGTGGGACAGGAACTGTGTCTGACCTAATTTCCTTCTACTGACCTCAGCACTTAGAACGGTGTTTGACACATAATCAGCACTTAACAAATACCCTAAAAAAAAACAAAACTTGGAATTAGTCTATGCTTGGACACAAGGAATATTGTTGATTGGTACGTGGAATAACACAATTAAAACCAAGACCAGTGAAGTATTTGGGAGCAGAAGACATTTATGAGACAAATGACCTATGGGAAGCAAAGTAGATTTCATTTAGAGTTAGGCAGGGATGGGAGAATATCAGGTGAGTTCTGAGTTCAAGCAGATTCTTGTTTGTACTCTTTGAGTAATTAGGAGAAATAAGTCAACAAATCCCACCCCAGGGCTCAAACCTTAGAGAAAAGTTCCAAAACTCTTTTATGAATAAAAAAGTAGAAATCCAACATGAGATAAGAACAGCTGTTTTTAAGATTTTGTAAGATGTCTTGTTTGGCATTTGAATTCAAGTCCTGCCAGGGTTAATGAGATCATGGAGGCCACTTCCAATACCAGGGACAAGAGGGAGCTAATTGAACATTTGTATATATTTGTATATATTTTTATTACCCTATTTATTTTGTTAATGAGATGTAGATCCCCTTGATTCTACTTATTGCTATTGTTTTTGTCTGCCTGTCTCCCCTGATTAGACTGTAAGCCCGTCAATGGGCAGGGACTGTCTCTATCTGTTGCCGAATTGTACATTCCAAGCGCTTAGTACAGTGCCCTGCACATAGTAAGTGCTCAATAAATACTATTGAATGAATGAATGAACAGTTCTAATTACAACACTGAAATCTATGTCTTAATGCAGGTCTTCCCCTTCATATTTGACAGATCACCACATTCCCAATCTTCAAATACCTCCTAAAATTACATCTGTAATTTTAGGCCCAGGATGTCTTTTCTGATTAACCTTTCATATCCCCCACCCTATTCTCCTCCCTTCTGTGTCACTTAGGCAATTGGTCCTGTAACCTCTAAGCACTTTGATACTCACACAACCGTGATAGCACTTACGTACATAGCCTTATTCTCCTGCTTCCCCTTTCTTTAATTTCCTTCTGTGCCAGTCTCTCCTCCGAGACTGTAAACTCTTTGAGAGCAGGGATCAAATCTACTCACTCCATTTTACTGTACTTACCTAATACTATCCCTTGAAGCTTTTGCACCTCGACTGAGACTTGTCTATCCCTCTGCTGGGAGATTCCATTAGTAATGAGGAAGCTCAACTCCTTTTTTTTAGGTTTTCTCCTAGGAAAATCCTCGAGCCAAGTTCTGGTGTTTCTGTAGAAAGGTGAAAGACAACAGTAGGAATCCAACTGTTCACAGTCCAGAAGGAAAGAAAACAGCTAAGCTCAAAAACAATGAAAGATGGGAAGGCAGATTTTGTTTAGTTTTTAGAGACACCTGAATATCATCAGCCTTCGAAATGAATATTATAGAGAGAACTTTCAGTTAATCAGTTAATGGTATTATGTGCTTACTGAGTATGGAGTACTGTACCAAACCCTTGGAAAAAGGCATGACAATAGAGTTGGTAGACGTCAGAGAAGCAGTGTGGCTTAGTGGAAAGAACACGGGCTTGGCAGTCAGAGGAGATGGATTCTAATTCCAAGTCTGCCCCTTTTCTGCTGTGTGACCTCAGGCAAGTCACTTAACTTCTCTATGCCTCAGTTTGCTCATCTGTAAAATGGGGATTAAGACTGTGAGCCCCATGTGGGACAACCTGTTTACCTTGTATCTACCCCAGCTGTTAGAAGAGTGCTTGGCACATCGTAAGTGCTTAACAAATATCATCATCATTACTATTATAATTATATCTCTCCCCTTAGAGAGTTTACAGTCTATACCTCTTCTCTGCTTAACTCACAACATCTCAACTCAAAATTCAAGTTGCATTTTATTTTATTTTCTCTGTGTATACATGGAAATATTTAATATAATTATTTACCTCCCATCCATCCTGGGCTGATACACTGTAGGCAAAGCAAACTTTTGTGACCTAAGAGAAAGATTGATTTATATATGATAACCCACTCCCAATCATCTCATCTAAATTCTTGTCACCTTAACACAGACTTTCTCTTGTTTGGCCTAACATAAACTATACTAAAAAATAGGGGTGAGAGAAAATAAATCAGTGGAAAATTTTGGAAATTTCAATGGAAAAATTGAGCTTATTATCCAGACTGAAACATTAATAAAAACAATTCAAGATAGCAACATAATAAATGTAATAGCTACAATGAGAGGAAAATGAATAATAAAAGATGAAAAATAAAGTAAAATCTGATACTGAAGAATTTAGTTCACTTAACATTTAGCCTTCCACAGAAACGTTTTAAAACTGCAGGCATAATATCAGTGGAACAATATTAATCACTCTAATGAGGATGAATAATAAAGATAATGGAAAGTAATAAACAGTTCAATATTTTCTGAGAAAAAAGCAGGCAGCTGATTAATAGTTTCGAATGAAAAGCACCATGTCTTTAGTTTCTCTGGGACTCTAGGAAACATCATCCTTGAATGCCCTTAAAGTTTCAGGAGCCAGATGTAGAAGTAGTTATTATTCATACCTATTTGAATTAAAGGTGAATCATGATGTAATAAAATAAAATCATGCTAAAATATTAACATATGTATTCTTACATTAAGTGAACCCATTCATCTTTGAAAATGGATCTGAAATTTGCTATTTAGTGTGGTCACCTCGGTCTCTGTCCATCTAGCTGCTGGTCTGCCTCTTTCATGTTTTCCCTGGATTTTTCCTAGCATTAGTGTCTTCTCCAACTGATTAGGTCTCCAAAATATGCTCAGTCAAGTCATTTGGCCTTCCATAGACCACTCTGGTTTAATTTGCTTTAAAATCAATTTATTTGATTTTTGGGCAGTCCATGGTATTCACGAAACCCTTCTCCAACCCCATACTTCAAAAGAATCTATGTTCTTTCTATTCTGTTTTTTCACTGTCCAGCATTCAAGGTGTAGTAGACCAGTAAGGTAAGGTAGGAGTGGATGTGCTGATTTTTTAATTCATTTATTCATTCAATAGTATTTATTGAGCGCTTACTATGTGCAGAGCACTGTACTAAGCGCTTGGAATGTACAAATCGGCAATAGATAGAGACAATCCCTGCCCATTGACGGGCTTGCAGTCTAATTGGGGGAGACAGACAGACAAAAACAATAGCAATAAATAGAATCAAGGGGATGAACATCTCATTAAAACAATAGCAATAAATAGAATCAAGGTGATGTAAATCTCATTAACAAAATAAATAGGGTAATGAAAATATATACAAATGAGTGGACGAGCACAGTGCTGAGGGGAGGGGAAGGGAGAGGGGGAGGAGCAGAGGGAAAGGGGGTAAAAAAGGGCTTAGCTGAGGGGAGGTGAAGGGGGTGGTAGAGGGGGAGCAGAGGGAGCAGAGAGAAAAGGGGAAGCTCAGTCTGGGAAGGCCTCTTGGAGGAGGTGAGCTCTAAGTAGGGCTTTGAAGAGGGGAAGAGAATTAGTTCGGCGGAGGTGAGGAGGGAGGGCGTTCCAGGACAGCAGAAGGACTGCCCAGGGGTCGATGGCGAGATAGGAGAAAACAGGGGATGATGAGGAGGTGGGTGGCAGAGGAGCGGAGCCTACTACGGGGTGGGCAGTAGAAAGAGAGAAGGGAGGAAAGGTAGGAGGGGGTGAGGTGATGGAGAGCCTTGAAGCCTAGAGTGAGACGTTTTTGTTTTGTGCGGAGGTTAATAGGCAACCACTGGAGGTTTTTAAGAAGGGGAGTGACATGCCCAGAGCGTTTCTGCAGGAAGATGATCCAGGCAGCGGAATGAAGAATAGACTGGAGCAGGGAGAGAGAGGAGGAAGGGAGATCAGAGAGAAGGCTGACACGATAATCTAGCCGGGAGATTATGAGAGCCTATACCAGTAAGATAGCCATTTGGGTGGAGAGAAAAGCGTGGATCTTGGCGATATTATAAAGGTGAGACCGGCAGGTTTTGGTGACGGAGTGGATGTGTGGGGTGAATGAGAGAGCCAAGTCAAAGATGACACCGAGGTTGTGACATTAAGGCTAATGGTGAGGAGTTTTTGTTTGAGGTTTTTGCTGTGTTTTCTGGATGGGCAGCCCCTGGAGGTTCTTGAGGAATGGGGAGACAAGGAATAAGTTTTTTCTAGAAAAATGATCAGGGCAACCAAGTGAAATAAGGACTGACAAGGGGAGAGACAGGAGACAGAGAGGTCAGAGAGAAGGCTAATGCAGTAATCAAGGTGGGATAGGATAAGTGCTTGGAAGAGCATAGTAACAGTTTGGATATAGAAGAAAGGAAAGAGTTGAGTGATGCTGTGAAGGTAAAACCAGCAGGATTTGCTGACAGACTGAATTCATCAGTTCAGTGAGAGAGATGAGTCGAGGATAACGCCAAGGTTATGGGTTTATAAGACAGCAAGGATAGTGGTGCTGTCTTTGGTGAAAAGAAAGTCAAGGGACAGAAAGGTTTTGGTTGGGAAGATGAGGAATTCTGTTTTGGACAAGTTTAGTAAGAGAAGGGATTCACTCAGGATTTAGACAACAAACCTTCCATTTTATAGGGAGTCATTTCATTTGACATGCAACCGTCAGGTTCCTCAATTCCCTTCCCTGTTCAAATTGCTATGAAATTCTTCCTTTGCAGAAAGTTGGCCACTTGTACCTGCTCATTCCCTGGGGTGGATGACCTGTAAAATATCACTTCTGTCCTGGTGGATATTTAGGCTTCTTATTAAGCCCTCTTTTCCCTGACTCTCTTTTTCTTCTGCATCATCTAACCACTTGGCAGTGGAATCGGTACATTTTGGACATTTGGCATTTACCACAACTCCCACCTCACAGTCCCTATCAGTCATATTGAGCCTTTGCTGTTTGCAGAGCACTGGGTTAAGCACTTGGGAAAGTATAATATAATCGAGTTAGTAGACACATTCCCTGCCCCCAATGCACTTACAGCCCTGACGGGAAGACAGCCATGAATATAAATGAATTACACCTATAAGTAAGTGCTGTGGGGCTGAAAGAAGGGTGAATAAAGGGTGCATATGTGCACCTATGTATAAATCCTTAATACGTTTATTTATATTAAGTTTTGCCTCCCCTTCTAGACTGTATTGTCACTGTACACAGGGTATATACTTACCAACTCAGTCGCACTGTACTCTCCTAAGTGTTCTGTACATAATAAGTACTCAGTAAATACCACCAATTGATTGATCGATTCCTGACCAGCTTATCTGCACAATGGAAACCCTCCCTTTCCCTTTACTGCCCTCCCCTTCTCTTGCTTCTGAAACTAATGACTTCACTCCCTACTCAGCTCAAGGCAGTACCCTAAATACATTTAAGCTGCTCCTGCCAGCTGCCTCCCATTAGAAGACAATTACTTATAACCCTAAGGGAGGGGGAGGGGTGGGGGTTTCCTTCTGCCCCAGTTTAGTGTGAGCTGTGCTGGGAGGAATGCTGAGGTGAACAAGGAGGAGTCAAGTGGAGATTTGCTGCAGGGTAGAAGCAGCGGCAGAAACCCAGGGTTAGGATCTCAGTCCTGCCTCCCCAAGGTGACAAGCGGTATGTGGAAGTAAAAATGGAGCAGAGGGAAAAAAAACAAAGTAAATTAAAAGGACCTGGGAAAGGAAGGAAGGCAGGGTGGAGATGGGGCAGAGAAGAAATGTGGCTTAGTGAAAAGAGCATGGACTTGGGAGTTAGAAGCCACGGGTTCTAATCTTAGCTCTGCCACTTAGCTGTGTGCCTTTGGGCAAGTTACTTAACCTCTCTGTGCCTCAGTTAACTCATCTGTAAAATAGGGATTAAGAATCTGAACCCCAAGTGGGACAACTTGATTACCTTTTATCTACCCCAGTGCTTGGAACATAGTAATTGCTTTAACAAATACTATTATTACTATTACTTTATAATAGAGAAGCAGTGTTGGCTAGTGGAAAGAGCACAAGCTAGGGAGTGAGACAATCTGGGTTTTAATCCTGTCTCTGTCACTTGTCTACTGTGTGTCCTTGGGTAAGTCACTTCATTTGTCTAAGCTACCCCAGTGTTTAGAACAGAGCTTGACACAGAGTAAGCACTTAACAAGTACCATAATTACTATTATTCCTTCAGTCAGTCAAGGGGGGATGGAGGGGAAAGGATCTGGTGGAAAAGAGGAGAGAGTTAATCATTAATTTATTCATTTATATTTATTGAGCACTTACTGTGTTTAGAGTACTGTACTAAGTGCTTGGAAAGTACAATTTAGTACAACTATGTGAGATCGTGAGGGGAAAATAGTGAATCACCTCTTAAGATTTAGGCTCACAGCCAGAATTGGTTTCACGAAAGTAGCAACATATTATCCCATCTGTTAATGTAGAGCAGTTACTGTGTTTAGAGGTCACTGACATTAAGTCAAGAGTTTGACCTGGAATCCGGAGTTGGGTGACTATCTGTGAAAAAGGTGCCATGAACTAAAGCAAATCAATCTGCAATTCTATCACTGAGTTGGGTAGAGACTGTAGTTTTAGAAATGTAATGGTGCTAGTTAAAGATATTAAATAGGCCTGAGATGAGCTCACCATGTTTGCTCTCATCTGGGGAAATTGTATGGAGCAATCTGAGGCATGGACTGAAGAATGCTGGTGAGAAATAGAGTCAGGTGGGAGAAAGAGTTAAACCCTTCCCAGGGATGTGATTTTTTGGGAAAACCATAGTGTCTTTTAGACATCAATCCAGAAGATGTACAACATGGTAATTTAAAGTTTGAGCATGAGATTAACTGTGTTTAATGTCCCTGGGAAAGCCACATGAATGATCTGGAATGCACGGAAAGGGAAGGGATGAAATCATTTCATCAATGGTCTTTGAGAGAGAAGCAGCATGGCTCAGTGGAAAGAGCACGGGCTTTGGAGTCAGGGCTCATGAGTTCGAATCCCAGCTCTGCCACTTGTCAGCTGTGTGACTGTGGGCAAGTCACTTAACTTCTCTGTGCCTCAGTTCCCTCATCTGTAAAATGGGGATTAAGACTGTGAGCCCCATGTGGGACAACCTGATTCCCCTGTGTCTATCCCAGCGCTTAGAACAGTGCTCGGCACATAGTAAGCGCTTAACAAATACCAACATTATTATTATTATTATTAGCTCCAACTGCATGCTGAGGAGTGTACTAAGTACTTGGGAAAGTACCATGTAATGGAGTTGGTAGACATGCTTCCTACCCACCGGGTGCAGAGGCGACATGATGTAGTGGATAGAGCATGGGCCTGGAAGTCAGAAGGTCATGGGTTCTAATGTTGTCTCTGCCACTTGTCTGTTGTGTGACCTTGGGCAAGTCACTTCACTTTAGTTACCTCATCCATCAAATAGGGATTGAGACTGTGAGCCCCACGTGGGACAGGGACTGTGTCCAACTCAATTTGCTTATATCCACCTCAATGGATACAAAGAAAGACCTGAGGGTAGGAAGAAAGTAGGGAGAGAGAATGGGAATGTGCACTGATGAGCTGACTGAGAACTCTGTTGGTAGAACAGGTAGATGAGGGGAAAAATGGTCTGTGGGGAAGATTTCTGGAACCAGGGAAAGTACAGACCCAAGGCAGAATTTTGTGACGAATTCATAGACTCATACAACCTTCAAGAGAGATCTTAATATCTGGAGCGAGGGAAAGATAACAGTGGCAACAAATTAGCCTCATTGTGAAGAAGAAATTATAAGGACAGGAGATGGCTAATATTGTTGGACAACTATAAGGTCTATTCCAGAAGTATTGTGAAGAAATGGAGTCATGGAAAAGAGGGTCCTGGCTTGCAGAATGTGCAGTTAAAGACAGATTGCTTAGCTCGCTTAAAATTTTAACTCTGCATTTATTGCAGGAGCATTATAAAACTAAGGTGCTGTGTGTAAGAGTCATCCGGTTTAAAGAAGTTAAGTGACTTCCCCAGAGTCACATAGCAGGCAGGTGGCAGAGCTAGGATCAATACCATGCCCTCTTACTCCTAGGCCTATGAACTTTCCACTAGGATATGTTGTTTTTTGTTGACCAGTTGTCTCTAACATAACCTTCCTTCCCTCCATCTTTGAGTTCTTTTGTGGAGCAGAGACTATCCAATCTGATATCCTTTTATCTATACCAGCTCTTAGCACATAGCGAGGGTAGAACAGAAGGTACTATTTATTTTTTTTTCCAAGTTAATACAGTCTCTCCTTTAATAATAATAATAATAGTATTTGTTAAGTGCTTATTATGTGCAGAGCACTGTTCTAAGCTCTGGGGTAGATACAGGGTAATCGGGTTGTGCCACGTGAGGCTCACAGTCTTAATCCCCATTTTCCAGATGAGGTAACTTTCATTCATTTATTCATTCAATAGTATTTATTGAGCGCTTACTATGTGCAGAGCACTGTACTAAGCGCTTGGAATGAACAAGTCGGCAACAGACAGAGACAGTCCCTGCCGTTTGACGGGCTTACAGTCTAATCGGGGGAGATGGACAGACAAGAACAATGGCAATAAATAGAGTCAAGGGGAAGAACATCTCGTAAAAACAATGGCAACTAAATAGAATCAAGGTGATGTACAATTCATTAACAAATGAATAGGACAATGGGAATATATACAGTTGAGCGGACGAGTACAGTGCTGTGGGGAAGGGAAGGGAGAGGTGGAGGAGCAGAGGGAAAAGGGGAAAAAGAGGGTTTAGCTGCGGAGAGGTAAAGGGGGGGTGGTAGAGGGAGAAGAGGAGCTCAGTCTGGGAAGGCCTCTTGGAGGAGGTGAGTTTTAAGTAGGGTTTTGAAGAGGGGAAGAGAATCAGTTTGGGGGAGGTGAGGGAGGGCGTTCCAGGACCGCGGGAGGACGTGGCCCAGGGGTCGACGGCGGGATAGGCGAGACCGAGGGACGGTGAGGAGGTGGGCGGCGGAGGAGCGGAGCGTGCAGGGTGGGTGGTAGAAAGAGAGAAGGGAGGAGAGGTAGGAAGGGGCAAGGTGATGGAGAGCCTTGAAGCCTAGAGTGAGGAGTTTTTGTTTGGAGCGGAGGTTGATAGGCAACCACTGGAGTTGTTTAAGAAGGGGAGTGACATGCCCAGATCGTTTCTGCAGGAAGATGAGCTGGGCAGCAGAGTGAAGAATAGACTGGAGCGGGGCGAGAGAGGAGGAAGGGAGGTCAGAGAGAAGGCTGACACAGTAGTCTAGCCAGGATACAACTAGAGCCTGTAGCAGTAAGGTAGCCGTTTGGGTGGAGAAGAAAGGGCGGATCTTGGCGATATTATATAGGTGAAACCGGCAGGTCTTGGTAATGGATAGGATGTGTGGGGTGAATGAGAGAGACGAGTCAGGGATGACACCGAGATTGCGGGCCCAAGAGACGGGAAGGATGGTCGTGCCATCGACGGTGATAGAGAAGTCTGGGAGAGGACCGGGCTTTGGAGGGAAGATGAGGCGCTCAGTCTTGCTCATGTTGAGTTTTAGGTGGCGGGCCGACATCCAGGTGGAGACGTCCTGGAGGCAGGAGGAGATGCGAGCCTGAAGGGAGGGGGAGAGGACAGGGGTGGAGATGTAGTAACTGAGGCACTGAGAAGTTGTGACTTGCCCACAGTCACACAACTGACAAGTGGCAGAGCAGGAATTTGAACCCATGACCTCTGACTCCCAAGCCCGGGCTTTTTCCACTGAGGCACACTGCTTTCATCAGCTAATCAACTTCAAAAGATAGATCTCATAGTATTGCCTGAAAATAGTTGGTCAAGACTTTTAGCAGGATGAGGGGAAGGGATTCCAAAGCCACAAAACACTTTGCTCACTGTCATAAGGTTGTTTAATGTTTTTTGGTTGAAGTCAGATTTTTTTTTTCTCTGACACAATGACATGACTTCCCATCAGCTGAATATTATTAATTCCATTACTTCGGGAGGAGACCTGAACTGAAAAATGAAGTTAACTTGTGCAGGTGTCTGCCTTTAGTAAAGAAAAATGCAAGGTTTTCTTGGCTGAAGTTGGCTGCCAGTTCTCAAGCCACCCCTCACAAAATTGCAATCTAATGGTTCTAAATAGAAGTGTGGAGGACTACATTTTTTTTCTGTGCATTTCATAGGATATAACTGTTACCTGCAAATTTCAGGGATGGAAAATATAGAATTGACTTTAACCTATATTTTCTTATCATTGGAAATTCTGATTGACTCCTTTCAACTCAACATCTTTCATAAATATGAAATTGAATTCAGACTTCAAATATCAACTAGGCAATGCAATTCATTTGAAACTGGGATATGAAGTTTACCAGACACAGATTTGAAGTGGCAAAAAAGAGTATAAGTAGCTGTGGATCAAAATTTCAAGTGTCTCTTTGATTTTATCAAATCACAGGACTTTATGTTCTCCAAAATTCTTTCTCTGAGAATCAGAAACCCATATTTTTGTCCTTTTCTCTCTGTCTTGCTTATCTGTGTGTCCCTCAAGGCTTTGCTGTCCATTCAGAAGTAAGCTTGACATATTTCCTGTTTTGTAAAACTGCTTAGGGACTCTGTCATGAGCAATGGCTTTGTTAGAACAGCTTAAAGCAGCATAATAAAGTACCTTTCTATGAAAAGTATAGATCTGAGAACTTCCTTTTTATTAAAATATCTGAGTTGCTTTGGTTTTGGTAAACTCAAAATTCAGTGAATCAACTGCTGTCAGCAGAGCCAGAGCCATAAACGTGAATAACTTGTTTGAGCACAGGGCCTTGATTGAGTGATAGTCGTTATTTTCTTGGTATCATTTCTGTTTGATTGGTCAGTCCCTGGTTATCTGATTCAAACTCTCTTTTTGGGTTTCTTAGATGAATAACAGAGCAGAGACCCCAAATGAGAGTCATTTTCCAAAAGCAGTAAAGTTTCCCAGTTCTTCCACATAATTTAGCTTTGTGGGTTAGATCCATCTCCTGAAAAGAGTTTGAGTTGAACTCTTTGGAAAGCATCAAGATTGATTCTATTTGATAATCCCACCGGGTGCTATCCCCTCTCTGTTGGAAAATGTTAATATTGCTATGAATGATTATTGTGATCTTTATTAAATCCTTTCTTATGAGAATCACTTGTATTGAGTATTGGGGGAGATACAAGATAATGATAAACATAATTATTGTGCCATTTTTTAAGCACTTGCCATGTGCTGGCAAATTATGTGCTGGGGTAGATAATATACAGTTATCCCATATGGGGCTCATAGTCTGAGGGAGAATTGGAATTTAGTCCCCATTTTACAGATGTGGAAACTGAGGCACTGAGAAGTCAAGGTTGCACAGCAGGCAAGTGTTGGAGCCAGAATGTAAAATCAGGTGTTCTGACTCCCATGCTCTTTCCACTAACCCATGCTGCTTTTTGGGAACAGTTCCTGATGCACATGGAATTCACAATTTAAGAAGGAGGGACAGAAAGCTCTTAAACCCATTATAAAGATGCAGAAACTGAAACATGGGGAGATATGCTGCCCATGATTTTCCTATCACTGTAGACAGCCCCACCATCCTCCCTGTCTACCAAGCTTGTAAACTTAGTGTTACCCTTGACACATCTCACTCATTCAACCTCAAAATTAAATCTATCACCAAATCCTGCCACTCTAATCTTCACAGCATTGGTAAAATCCACCCTTCCCTCTCCATCCAAACTGTTTCCATCTTAATCCAAGCATTTATCCTATCCTACCTTGACTACTACATCAACCTGACCTTCCTATCTCTCCCCACTCCAGTCTCTACTTCATCTGACCGGATCATTTTTCTGCAGAAATGTTCAATCCATGTTTCCCCACTCCTCAAGAACCTCCAGTGGTTGCCTATCTACCTCTACATCAAATACACATCTTACTATGGACTTTAAATCACTCAATCACCTCACACCCTCCTTCCTTATCTCTTTTGTTTCCTACTACATCCCAGCCTGCATACTTCCATCCTCTAAAGCCAACCTACTGCTTGGGCCTCAATCTCATCCACCTCTCAGCCAACTTCTCACCCAAGTCCTGCCTCTGGTATGGAATGCCCTTTCTCTTCATATCGAAGGACAGTCACTCTCCCCCGTCCCTCCTCTTCCTCCTCCCCACCACAAGCCTTATTAAAGGCATATCTCCCCTAAGAGGCCTTCACTGACTAGATCTTCATTTTCTCTTTCCCTTGAGAAGCAGCGTGCCTCACTGGAAAGATCAGGGGCTTGGGAGCCAGAGGTCTTGGGTTCTAATTCCAGCTCCACCACTTGTCAGCTGTGTGACTTTGGGTAAGTCATTTAACTTCATGTGCCTCAGATGCCTCGTCTGTAAAATGGGGATTTAGAAAATGGCTGATTAAACGATGTCCAGAGATCTTCCATAAACTACACTTTTCTCCTGAAGCTATAATCATTAACAAAAGTCCCATCTTTTTAATTTCCTCTACATCAGTTATGCATGAGTGAACTACACACTTCTCACCGTATGCGAGTTTGAAAAGAAAAATAAAAATGGATCCACTAAGCACCATTGGCCTGAAATCTCCTTCCTGGAACTGGGATGCAAACACAGATAAACGATTCCCTGTGAACACTAAGGTAGACCACTAGACACTAAGTAAGTCCAGTGATAACAAATAGCAGTGATTTTATTATTACAGTGGGAGCACTCTGGCTTAGTGGAAGGAGCATGGGCTTGGGAGTCACAGGTCATGGGTTATAATCCTGGCTTTGCAATTTATCAACTGTGTGACTTTGGGCAAGTCACTTAATTTCTCTGTGCCTCAGATACCTTATCTGTAAAAAGGGGGATTAAGACTGTGAGCCCCATGTGGGACAACCTGATTACTGTGTAACTCCCCCAATGCTTAAAACAGTGCTTGGCACATAATAAGCGCTTAACAAATGCCATCATTATTATTACTTCCTTCTGCATCACCCTTGTACTTGGATTTGCATCCTTTATTCATCCCCTCCCTCAGTCCCTCAGAACTTTATTTACATACTGTGATTTACATATACTAATGTCTGTCTCCCCCTCTAGATTGTAAGATCGTTGTGGGCAGGGGATGTGTCTACCAACTTTGTAATTGTACTTTCCCAAGGGATTACAATGCTTTGCACAAAGTAAGTGCTCAATAAACACTATTGATTGATGTGAGTTGACCCAGGTCACACAGAGGACCCATGCCAAAGATATTAGAAGATTGATTGAACATGGGATTCTAGACTTCGAGTCCCATGATGATGGCATTTGTTAAGCATTTATTACATGTCATGCACTGTTCTAAACTCTGGGGTAGATACAAACTAATCAGGTAGGACACAGTCTCTGTCCCATTTGGGGCTCACAATCTTAATCTCCATTTTACAGATGAGGTAACTGAGGCACAGAGAATTGAAATTACTTGACCAAGGGCACACAGCAGACAAGTGGTGGATTTGGGAGTGGATTCTAACTCCCAAGCCCAGGCTCTTTCCAATGAGCCACGCTGCTTCTCTGATCCGGCCAGTGGAAAGAAAAATAGACTGGAGTGGGGAGAGACAGGAGGAAGGGAGAACCAAGAGCAGGCTGACACAGTAATCCAGTCGGGAAATTATGAGAGCTTGTACCAGCAGTTTGCATGTAGAGGAAAGGTCGGATCTTGGCGTTATTGTGAAGGTGAGACCAGCAGGTGTTGGTGATGGATTGGATGTGTGCGGTGCCATACACGTTGCTGGAGTAGATACCATACATTCCAGTCAGAGACAGTCCCTGTTTCATGGGGCTCAGTCTGATGAAGAACAGGTATTGAATTCCCATTTTACAGATGAGCAAACTGAGGCACAGAAAAATGAAGTGACTTGCTCTAGATCACAGAGCGGGTAAGTACTGGAGCTGGGATTAGAATCCAGGTATCCTGTCTTCCAGTCCTCTGCTCTTTCCAGTAGGCCACCTGCTTGAATGTAGCAACTTTTTTTTTATTCACATTCGATATTTCTAGTGGGTCACTTTTTTAAAGGAAAAACATTTTTAGTACTTAATTCAACTCTGCCCAGTTAAATTAATCATTTATTACTTCATGGGAATTCTTCCTAACTAAGCTCAACTGGCCTCAAGCAGTAAAATCCTGAGAGACACTAAAGCTGCAGAATTGAACTCATTTTGCTTTCTTTCATATAAAATGGTGTGACGGTACCCCAGTTAGTTTCCTCATAAAAGGATGGTTTTTGCAGCCTTGGAAAATAGAGAATTTTATTTCAAGCCCCCTAAAATGACATCTCCTCCAAGAGGCTTTCTTAACTAGTGGCCAGCTTTCTGATCAGGTCACCCCAGGGGCCAATTTGACACATAAGACCTGGTTTCAAATCCTGGCTCTGCCACCTGGGCAAATCATTTCTCTCATGCTCAGTTTAAATATCTGCAAAAGAGGGATAAGCTCCTGTCTTCCCTCTCCCTTAGAATGAGCCTTATGTAACAGAAGTATTATGTCTGACCTGATTATCTCTAATATACATAGGAGGTGATTAACAAATACCACAGATATTATTTCTAATTTTGTGTATTAGTTTACATGTATATCTCTAACTCTTTTATACAGACACACTTCATCAATACACTCTAGATTTGATGATTTATGTCTATCTCCCTCACTAGATATAAGCTCCTTAAGATAGTCACTGTCATTTTTATTTATTGAGCACTTACAGTGTGCAGAGTTCTGTATTAAGAACTTGTCACATTAGTACAATAGTAAGTGCTACAGTAGTATGACACATTCCCTGCCCACAGTGAGCTTATAGTCTAAAGGGGGAAGTAGACATAAATATAAATAAATTACAGACATGTACATAAGTGTTGT
This sequence comes from Ornithorhynchus anatinus, assembly GCF_004115215.2. Taxonomy (NCBI): domain Eukaryota; kingdom Metazoa; phylum Chordata; class Mammalia; order Monotremata; family Ornithorhynchidae; genus Ornithorhynchus; species Ornithorhynchus anatinus. The sequence continues at coordinate 175,168,651 of NC_041728.1, read as the reverse complement.
GGGACTGGAAGAGGGGATGAATAAAAGGAGGAAGTCAGGACATTGCTGAAGTGGGTGGAAGAAAAGGAAAAGGGGGATTAATCTGGGAGGCCTCTTGGAGGAGATTTCCCTTCAGTTCAGGGTGGGAGAGTAATTGTCACTCGGATATGAGGAGGAAAGGCATTTCAGGCGACAGACAGGAGTGGGGTGAGAGGTCTGAGGTTAGATGAGATCGAGGTACAGTTAAAAGGAAGGTTAGCATTAAAGGAGTGAAGTGTGTGGGCTGGGTTGTAGTAGGAGAATGGCGAGGTGAGTAGGAGGGGAAAAGGTGATTGAGGCTTAAAGCAAGCCTCTTCTCTCCTACGCGATATTTCCTGGATTTGCCTCTTCTTCACACCTCAAACTACCACCACACTGATCCCAACTCTTGTCCAATTGAAATTCTATGATATCAGCCTCTTCATCAGTCTTCCTTCTTCTAGCCTTTTTCTTCCTTTGAATATAAAATGCACATTGCTGCATGGATCACCTTTTAGAAATGTTACTTGGTACACTTCATTCCATTTATCAAAAAAATTTTAACAATTATAGTATTTAGGTCCATACTATTTGCAAAACACTGTACTGAACACTGTACTGAAAATTTAATCAGTTTGATCACTGTCCTTGTCCAAAATGAAGCTCAGTCCAAAGATGAGGATGAATGGTTATTCAATTTCCAATATACGAGGAAATCAAAGGTGAAATGACTTGTCCTAGGTCACACAGCAGGCCGATGGTGGAGCCAGGATTAGAATACAAATAATTATGGTACTTGTTAAGTGCTTACTATGTGCTAAGCACTGTTCTTAGCGGTGGGGTAGATACAAGTTAAGCAGGTTGGATACAGTCTCTTCACACATGGGGCTCACTCTTAACCCCTTTTTACAGATGATGGAATTTAGGATGAAATGATTTGCCCAAATTTACACAGCAGATGTGGTGGAGCTGGGATTAGAATCCATGTCCTTCTGACTCCCAAGCCCATGCTCTATCCACTAAGCCATGCTGCTTCTGAATTCCCCTGACTCTGAAGTCTTTGCTCAATTGATAGTAATCATTAGATACAACATAATCAGAGAGGACACAGTGTTTGTCATACATGGGGCTCACAGTCTAAGGAGGAAGGAGAACAAGTGTTTAATCTCCATTTGGCAGATGAGCAAACTCAGCCCCAGAGAATTTATGTGACTTGACCAAGGTCACAAATCAAATGTGGCAGAGCTGGAATTAGAACCCAGGTCCTCAGTCACATATATATTTTTTGAGAAAGCAGTAATATTATTACTACTATAGTATTTCTTAAGCACTTACTATGTGCCAGATACTGTACTAAGAGCTGGGGTGGATACAAACAGCGTGGTGCAGTGGAAAGAGCACGGGCTTTGGAGTCAGGGCTCATGAGTTCGAATCCCAGCTCTGCCACTTGTCAGCTGTGTGACTGTGGGCAAGTCACTTAACTTCTCTCTGCCTCAGTTCCCTCATCTGTAAAATGGGGATTAAGACTGTGAGCCCCATGTGGGACAGCCTGATTCCCCTGTGTTTACCCCGGCGCTTAGAACAGTGCTCTGCACATAGTAAGCGCTTAACAAATACCAACATTAAACATTAAATTACAAACAAGTTGGGTTGGACATAATCCCTGTCCCGTGTGGGATTCAGTCACAATCCCCACTTTACAGATGAGGTAACTGAGGCCCAGAGAAGTGAAGTTACTTGTCCAAGACCACACAGAAGACAAGTAATAATAATAATAATGTTGGTATTTGTTAAGCGTTTACTATGTGCCGAGCACTGTTCTAAGCGCTGGGGTAGACATAGGGGAATCAGGTTGTCCCACGTGGGGCTCACAGTCTTAATCCCCATTTTACAGATGAGGGAACTGAGGCACGGAGAAGTTAAGTGACTTGCCCACAGTCACACAGCCGACAAGTGGCAGAGCTGGGATTCGAACTCATGAGCCCTGACTCCAAAGCCCGTGCTCTTTCCACTGAGCCACGCTGCTTCTCCGACTGTCAGCTCACTGTGGGCAATGATGATCTCTCTTTATTACTATATTGTACTTTCCCAAGTGCTTAGTACAGTTTTCTGCACACAGTAAGTGCTCAGTAAATACCATAGCATGAATGAATGAATGAATGGCAGAGGTGGGATTAGAACCCATGACCTCTGACTACCAGGCCCATGCTCTATCCACTATGACATGCTGCTTCTCTATTAGCTACTGGAAGCTTTGAAGCCACTAATCACAATGGTCCGGGAATGTGTCTACCATTTCTGTTCATTCATTCAATAGTATTTATTGAACGCTTACTATATGCAGAGCACTGCACTAAGCGCTTGGAATGTACCATTTGGCCTCATATAGAGACAATCCCTGCCCAATGACGGGCTCACTCTGTTATATTGTACTCTCCTAAATTCTTAGTAGAATCCTCAATAAATGATTGCTTGTTATAATATGAATGTTGATTTGTGATGGTGATGATGCAGGTAGAAGAGGGGAGAGGCTGAAAGTAGGACTTTCCCATTACTGTAGGTCAACCTTCACAGCATTGCTAAAAGCTGCCCTTTCCTCTTCATCCAAATTCCTACCACGTTAATCCAAGCACATATACTATTCTACCTTGAGTACTCTCCACTCCTTCTCAGTCTCCTTTATGGAGTCCTCCCCTGCCTCCCATGCCCTAACTGTGGGTGTCCTTCAGGGTTCTGTTCTGGCTCCCCTTCTATTCTCCATCTACATCCATTCTCTTGGAGATCTCTTTCGCTTCCATGGCTTCAACTACCACCTCTACGTGAATGATTCCCAATTCTAATAATAATAATAATGTTGGTATTTGTTAAGCGCTTACTATGTGCAGAGCACTGTTCTAAGCACTGGAGGAGATACAGGGTAATCAGGTTGTCCCACGTGAGGCTCACAGTTAATCCCCATTTTACAGATGAGGTAACTGAGGCACAGAGAAGTTGTGACTTGCCCACAGTCACACAGCTGACCAATGGCAGAGCCAGGAATCGAACCCATGACCTCTGACTCCCAAGCCCAGGCTCTTTCCACTGAGCCACGCTGCTTCCATTCAGCTTCCATTCTACATCTCCATCCCTTTCTCCCTCTCTGCAGTCTTGCGCGTGGCTCAGTGGAAAGAGCATGGGCTTGGGAGTCAGAGGTCATGGGTTCAAATCCCAGCTCTGCAACTTGTCAGCTGTGTGACCTTGGGCAAGTCACTTCACTTCTCTGTGCCTCAGTTCTCTCATCTGTAAAATGGGGATGAAGACTGTGAGCCCCACTTGGGACCACCTGATCACCTTGTATAATAATAATAATGTTGGTATTTGTTAAGCGCTTACTATGTGCCGAGCACTGTTCTAAGCGCTGGGGTAGACACAGGGGAATCAGGTTGTCCCACGTGGGGCTCACAGTCTTAATCCCCATTTTACAGATGAGGGAACTGAGGCACCGAGAAGTGAAGTGACTTGCCCAAAGTCACACAGCTGGCAAGTGGCAGAGCCGGGGTTCGAACCCATGACCTCTCACTCCAAAGCCCGTGCTCTTTCCATGTATCTACTCCAGCGCCTAGAACAGTGCTTGGCACATAGTAAGCGCTTAACAAATACCAACTTTTTTTATTTCTTCCTGCCATCAAGACATCTCTATTTAGATGTCTTGCTGTCACCTCAAATTTAAGATATCCAAAATAGAACTCCTTGTCTTTCCTCCTTAATCCTGTCCTCACCAACTTTCCCATCAATGTAGACAGCACCACCGTCTTTCCTGTCTCACAAGCCCATAACCACAGCATTATCCTTGACTCCTCTCTCTTTCAAACCATATACTCAATACCTCATTAAATCCTATTGATTCTACCTTCACAACATTGCTAAACATCCTCCCTTCCTTCTCAAGCAAGCATCATCCTTAATAGGAGTACCCTTTTCAACAACAACAAAAAAAGTCTACCCCATGCAGATCTATATAATGTCTGTGAAGATTTCACTGTGTTTATCTTCAGGATGATTTATAGACTGTAAGCTAATTATGGGCAGGGAACCTGTCTATGAACTCTGTTATACTGTACTCTCCCATGTGCTTAGTACAGTGTTCTGCATACAATAAGAGCTCAATACCACTGATTGATTTGATAGGACAGTAGCCACATAGTTGCACTCTTACCATTTAACTCTTCTAGAAAACTTTTCCCCTCTCAGGACCTCACTTGGAGAGTTTCCAGTTGTCTACCAGTCTCGGCTAAGGGAGAGAGAGTCAAGCAGAGGCATACCCATTCCATTCCTAGCTTGGGCAGTGTCTAGTGAGTTGAAGGCCATCTGCTGCAAGTCAGAACTCATCTGGGCTGGGCAGCAGCAACAGCGTGGGAGAGAGTGAAGGGCAGAGGCTCAAGTTTACTGCGTGGAAGGAGGCAATAGTAAGCCACTTCCTTATTTTTACCAAGAAAACTCTCTGAATCCACTACCAGAGCAACTGCAGTTGGAGGTGGGGCATTTTGGGAGAGATAATAATAATGATAATAATAATGTTGGTATTTGTTAAGTGCTTACTATGTGCCAAGCACTGTTCTAAGCGCTGGGGTAGATACAGGTTAATCAGGTTGTCCCACATGAGGCTCACAGTTAATCCCCATTTTACAGATGAGGTAACTGAGGCATAAAGAAATTAAGTGATTTGCCCACAGTCACACAGCTGACAGGTGGCAGAGCCAGGATTCAAACTCATGACCTCTGACTCCCAAGCCCGCAGTCTTTCCACTGAGCCACACTGCTTCTCTAAGCAGCTTCTCTAAACATCCATGGGGAGATGTCCATGGAGTCGCTATGGGTTGGAGACGACTCGATGGCATAAGACAAACCAACTTAACTTGTAAATAAGGGCTTACTATGTGGTAAGTGCTTCGGTAGATGCCAGACAATCAGGTTGGATGCAGTCTTTGTTAACATGGGACTCATAGTCTAAGGTGGGAGAAAATGGGCGTTTTTATTCCCATTTTTACAGATGAGAATGAAGAATAACCCAAAGTCACCCAGCAGGTGAGTGGCAGAGCTAGGACTAGAACACAGATTTTCTGCCCTTTCTGTAAGTGGTCTTTATGAACTCCAGGAGTTCGTTCAGGTTGACTTCGTCTTGTCATTTGTAGCTAAGTACGGTACATGAAGAGTCACTGGGAAGTCGATAAAGAGGCCGAAAGTGTTCTGCTGCTGAGTTGAGAATCTATCTGAATTTAATGTGGTCTGAAACAAGCATCACTGTTAAAGTGAATCTGGGGACAGAGGCAGGGAAGTTTAGGTAAGTGTGCGTCAGGAAGCTCACCTTGATAAGATGTCCCCACACACTTATCAGCATGTCGAGCATCATTGACCTTACTTGCCTATCAGCGGGGCCTAGAGCATGGGCTTGGAAGTCAGAAGGATCTGGGTTCTAATTCCGACTCTACCACTTGTCTGCTGTGTGACCTTGGGCAAATGACTTAACTTCTCTGTGCCACAGTTACCTCATCTGTAAAATGGGGATTAAAACTGTTAGTCCCAAATGGGACAGGGACTGTGTCCAACATGATTAGCTTATATCCACCCCAGAGCTTAGTAGAATGACTGGCACATAGTAGATGCTTGACAAATACCATTAAAACAACCGAAAAGCAACACTCCCTCCCCCCTACCCTCCAAAGGAGCAAAGTTGCAATGAAAAATGAAAAGTAGGAAGATTTTAGAATGCCTTGTTTTGGGACATTTGACAATGGGGTGAATGCTGGAGGTCAGAAAATAAACTCAGTGACTAAATCTGTATAAACCTAAGAGAAGCAGCGTGGCTTAGTGGAAAGAGTGTGGGCTTGGGAGTCAGAAGGCCATGGGTTCTAATCTTGGCTCCGCCACCTGTCTGCTGTGTGAACTTGGGCAAGTCATTTAACTTCTTGGTGCCTCAGTCACCTCATCTGTAAAATGGGGATTAAAAGTGTGAGCCCCATGTGGAACAACCTGATTACTTTGTATCTACTCCAGCACTTAGAACAGTGCTTGGCACATAGTAAGCACTTAACAAGTAGCATAATTATTATTATGCCTAGTACTTATTACAGTGCTCCATACAGAGTAAGCACACAGTAAATGATATTGATTATACTTGGCTGACCTGAATATTCACATCAGTCCATCTATCACTGATGCCATATTAGATTCTTTTTAGCTAGACTGACATTGTCTTGAGAGTGATGTAAAGAGCCATGCCTATTCTCCAGAGAGCCAATAAATGCTTCAGTCAACCCATGTGCTACTTAGGAAGAACTCATCTGAAGTATAGGAATAATTCCTTACCATGCAAGTTATTCATATCACTCCTGAGTCGATATATAATCTATGTAATCTAAATTGTCTGATCATATACCTCAAGGAACCAGATGGGTTAAGCTGCCCAGAATTCCTTGACTTACCTAATGCTAGGTCCAGAATTTAAAGCTAGATACCTTGAAGGTTGAAAAGGGACAACCCTCTAAGTTATTTTGTTGCTCTCATGACATTTTGCCTCAACTCTTACAATAACACTGAAGCTTTCTGTGTTCTAATCTTCTGTGTGTGCCTATTTAAGCTCTGAAGCCAACTGCATGAAGTTATGTAGTGGAAAGACTTCAAATGAGTTTCACACAATCTTAAAAAAAGTCATATAGCTGCTGCCTACACTGCTTTAGCTTTGAGAGATAAAATCATATATCAATATATAAGTACCACAAAAAGCACACTGCAAGCTTCCTCCTTTAACTGGTTCATAAAACTGAGCTTCTCTACAGAGTGGATATTAAATATGAACTCATTCAACAAGGGCAGAAGGGCTAATTTTCTTTTTAGAGTTCCACAAGGTAGAAAAACTCACATAAAATTTATTCAGAGGCTAAAGGTGTTCCAATTCCATGCTTGGGAACATTTAATTATAGCCAATCTAAACATCGATCCATTTTTCATTCGCCTTAAAAAATAATAATTATTACTTCTCAGTAATTTATGAAACCATTTCAAGTTTTCATATGAGGGGTAGATTTGGTTAAAAGCACCTATGGCTTTTTCTCCGGGGCATGGCTCCATTAGCCACGTTGGTAAACATCTTCAGGTTTCAAGAAGCAAAATCACGAAGGCAAATCTGCCCAGTTGGTATTCAGATCTTCCATAAAAAGTTCATTGTTCCGTACCCACCTACCCGCCTCTTCTGCCTCTAACGTTAGCTGCCTTTCAATTCCAAGGATGAAACAATTGGCCTGAAAACTGCTCTGTGACCAATTTGTCCCAGGATCACCAGGGTGAAGATGGTCAATTTGCCGCTGGAGCTGACTGGTCCCCCACTGACCTGGTCTTTTGTGGGTTTTTTTTGTTTTTTTTTTTAGAGTATTAATTCCTAGAGTATACACAAGCTAATCATGTTGGACACCGTCCCTGTCCCACATGGGGCTCACATTCTTAATCCCTGTTTTACAGATGTGGTAACTGAGGACTAGAGTTAGTGAAGTGACTTGTCCAAGGTCACAGAGCAGACAGGTGGTGGAGGCATGATTAGAACCCAGGTCCTTCTGCCTCCCAGGCCTGTGTTCTATCCACTGGGCCATGCTGCTTCTCTGTTTACTGTGTGCACAGTACTGTATAATAATAATGATGATGATATTTAAGCATTCATTATGTTCGAAGCACTGTTCTAAGCACTGGGGTGGATACAAGGTAATCAGGTTGTCCCACATGGGGCTCATATCCTTTATCCCCATTTACAGATGAGGTAACTGAGGCACAGAGAAGTTGTGACTTGCCCAAAGCCACACAACTGACAGGGGGCGGAGTCAGGATTAGAACCCACAAACTCTGACCCCCCCAAGCCCATACTCTTTCCACTAAGCCAGGCTGCTGCTTGGTAGAGTACAGTGTAGTAGAGTAGGTTAATATGATCCCTGCCAACAAGGAAGCTACAGACCAGAGGGGGATACAAACACTAAGATACACTCCAGGTAGGGGAAATACAGAGTATGGGATTATGTACATAGTGCTGTGGACTTGTGTGCGTGGGGAACATCAAAGTGCTTGACGGGTGCAGATCCAATTACATAGGCAAGCAGGAGGGAGGGCAAAAAAGCATTTATCCTGTTCCACCTTGTCCACTGAATCAACCTGCCTGCCTCCTGTCTGTCCCCATTCCATTATCTACTTCACTCTCCTGCCTGGATCTCTTCTTTTTCTTTTTCTTTTTTGTTCTTTTTCTTTTTCTTTTATTTTTTTTCCTTTCTCTCTCTCTCTCTCTTTCTCTTTCTCTCTTTCTCTTTCTCTCTTTCTCTTTCTCTCACTCTCTCTCTCTTTCTCTCTTTCTCTCTTTCTTTTCTCTTTTTTTTTCTTTTTTTACAGAAACAGTCAGTCCACATCTCCCAACTCCTCAAGAACTTCCAGTGATTGATCATACACCTTCACTTCAAACAGAAACTCCTAACCATCAGCTTTAAAGCGCTCAGTTACCTTGCTCCCTTCTTACCTTACCTCACTGATAGTCTGCTACAGCACAGCCTGCACACTCCTGCCTTCTAACTCCAACTTTCCTTTGAGCTCAACAATTGCTTTCCTGACAGTAGGATTTTTATCAGAGATCAGTGCATGACTGACCATCCAGGGTATAGCTAAACCTCCTTCAGATACCCAGTTTGAGAGTCCAAAATCCCCTGAATGATTCTTCCCCCAGATTGGTTTGCAGACTTTGAATGAAAAGAAAATTATGAGAATTATATGTTTAACAATTAAAATCTAACTTGACTTTTCAATTTCAGGTCATGTTAGAACTCAATTTCTGGCACATTTACTCCAGATTGAGGGATTTGCTCAATAAATAGGTGATTGTCTGTACATCTGTCTTTGATTCCTGAGAGAGAGGGTGAAATCCTACCCATGAAAAAAATCCCATCTAATCACTGGTATTTACAGAGTCTTACTATGTGAGGTCAATCACCTTGACCCCTCCTACCTCACATCACTACTCTCCTACTACAGACCAGCCCACACACTTTGTTCTTCTAATGCTTACCTTCTCACTGTATCTCAATCTCAACTCTTGCCTCCATCCACTCACCCACATCCTGCCTCTGGCCTGGAATGCCCTCCTTCAGACAGATGATTGCTCTCCCCTGCTTCAAAACTTTATTGAAGGGATATCTCCTCCAAGACGCCTTCCTTGACTAACCCTCTTCTCTTATCCCACTCCCTTCTGATGTGCTCCCTTTGTTCTTCCTCCTGCCCAGCCCCACAGTACACACACACACACACACACACACACACGTGTATTTTTAAGAGTACTTTACTTTTATGCCCTTTAATGTACTTTTAAGAGTTCAATAGTTAATAGACATGATCCCTTTCCTCAAAGATCTTAGAGTCTAGGGAGATGGACAGACAATAAAATGAATTACAGGAGGGGGAAGCAATGGAGTTTAAAGATAAGTCCATGGGTGACATTGACAGGGAGAAGAGAGGGTGATGAGGACCCAAGGATTTAGAAAATGGGGAAGGGATGAAGTGATAGGAGGAGTGAAATTAGGATGGGAAGATAAGGGATTCATCGAGGAAGACTTCTGGGAGAGATGTGATTGCATAAAGAACTTTGAAAATGAGGAGAGCATGGTTTCCCGGATGTGAAGGAGAGAATTCTGTGAAAGAGAGCAGATGGGAACAAGGTGTCAGCTATGAAAAAGATGGGAATGAGGCACAAGTGAGTAGATTGGCTTGATGGGATCATCTCCCTAAATCGTTGCTCATCAAACATTCCTTTCCCCTCAAAAACCTCTGGCTTTTTATCTCCCTTTACCACAAGCAAAATCTCACAATCCACTTTTAGATTCTCCATTTCCTTTCTCCATCTTTTATAGCTGTCCTCTTCACTTATACTATTCAAATAGGCTCTATGGGAGGTTGTCACCCAGTCTCATGTTCCAGCCAGTGAAACTGTCGCTTACTGTTTCTTAGAACCTCATGGTGGATAATCTTGTTGTTGGCTGATAATGAGCCAAAGTTCAGTGGTGATGTGTTCAGGAAACGTGTCTACTGACTCCGATATAGTGTACTTTCTCAAGTGCTTACTACAGTGCTCTGCACACAGTGCTCAATAATTATGCTTGAAACCAGATGGCTTTTGTGTATTAGATATAACTCTCACAGCCGTATAGAAATTTAGGCACCATCACAAGTTGGAAGGGCTTTAATTTTCAGCAATTCTTGATTCTTGTTGTCAATACTATGTATGAAAATATCACAGGAGTCATCCTGTTCTTTGGGATTGTTTCTTATTTCATTGTTTTTCTTGTTGTTATAATAATCATTATTATAATTATATTTATTGAATATTTCCACATGCCAAGCACTATAATAAGCTCTGGTGTAGATGTAAGATAATCAAATTTGATACAGTTCTTGCCCCTCAATCATTCATTCAATTATATTTACTGATGGATTACTGTGGGCAAAACACTGTCTTCAGCACTTGTGAGAGCACAATACAATAACAAACAGGCACATTCTCTACCCACAACAAGCTCATAGTCTACATGGGACTCCCAATCTAAAGGAGAAGGAGAAAAGGTATTTCATCCCCATTTTGTAGTTGAGAAAACGGAGCCATAGAGAAGTGAAATGACTTGACCAAGGCCATACAGTAGGTAAATTGTTTTCTATGTACATGTAGAGTGATTTGTTGACAATATTAAGTAGTGTTGCCAATGAACATTGTGGGATGTAGAGTTTTCCTGGTATTTAGGTTTCCTTAATTTTAGTCCAGAGTTCTGTGCCAGTTCTGTGAATGGGTACCAGTTTAGGGCAGACCCAAGCCCTATAGACTCCCTCCAGTGTTACCTCAAGTCTTCCCCAGTTTTTGTGCAAGCAATTTGAGGCTACTGGAAAGGAAGCTTTTTCGAACCTCTTCAATTTCAACTTGTATGTCCTATTCCTCGGTCCAACTTGGGGTGAAGCAATAATGGATTTTCTGCAGCCTTAAAGCTGAGAATAAGAAATTCCTCTGACTTCTTACTCGTTTACAGCTGGGATAGTCCTTGGGAACAAAATTAAATTGGCTTCAATGGCAGAGTTATGCTACTGAATGATCTAACTACCGAGATAGCAGGATTATACACAGTTATTTGCTCTATCTCTAGTGTAGGAACATTGCATTAGGAGGCAAAAGTCCTACTTACATGTGCCTGATTGGTTTAATCTCACAGTAATATACAGTTTGTAGAACAAAGAACACAACTTATAAGGCAAATTGGTTCCTAAGGTAAAAAGTGAATATTTTGTGTTTTGAAGTCTCCTTTTATTTTAGAACTAAGTGAAATTCCCTAATTAATTTGTGCTTATTTCCAAGGTTCTGTGATGTGTTTTTTATGCTCATCTGTTTGGGGCCCTGTAAAATGATGCTTGGTGAGAAGAAAAACATTTCAAATGAGGAGACTTAGATCTCGCCTTGATAATTCTGCTTTGAAGTCAATGCTCTATAGCACCACCACTATAAAAAGTGACAGGGCAGACAGAACCTTATGAAAAATGGATTATCTTTACGGTTTTACATGCATGAGATATGTCATACATTTTTCAAGTGTAATCTCTTGATTTTCCAACCTCTGTCTCCTTGATCACCCTGTTGCCACAGGCTGGAGATTCCCCGCTGATTCTGCCCCCAGATGAGACTGTGCTGGTGGTAATAGTCAGGTGGTGACAGACGGGTCTTGGAGCAGAGCGGTTAAGGGTCAAGGGATCTCAGAGCTGGGGAGGGCAGCTGCCTCGTAAATTGGCATGAACTTGTCCAAAGTCTTGGAAGGCAGCTGTAGGGAATGTGATTGTTATATTGTCGTCTCCCAAGCGCCTAGTACAGTGCTCAATAAATGAAATTGACTGATGGATTGCAGAAATCTTAAGTGGGTAGTCAGTGGGGTAACCACCAACACCAACTGCAAGATATGACAGCCATCTACTGCCCAATCCTTTGGGAGGCCATGGATCTCTGGCTGTTCTCTCTGAGAGATGACCTTGGAAAGATCCCTGAATTTAGCTACACCCAGAGACAAGTCCGGTGGATCCCACCCATTGGTCTCTGGCCACATGATACTGTGGCCCAAAAAGCATATTTTGGGCATGCTTTTGGTGGGGAAGCCTACCCCAGCCCCTAGAGCCCAACCTCTTGCGGCAACATTCAGTGGGGGACTTTTAAAATAAATACTGGTACAACTGAAGCTGTTTTGGGTCTCTGATTTCAAGAACCTATTTAGTTAGCAAAATGATGGAATTTTGCCATCCTCCCCTAGGATAGGCCAGAGTTACAACCCACACTAATTATAATTGTGGTATTTAAATGCATAATTGTGCCAGGCACTGTACTAAGCACTGGGGTAGATACAAACAAATTGGGTTGGACAGAGTCCCTAAGTAAACTAAACTAAATGCTCCAGAACTAAATGCACTGAACTAAATGCTCCAGACTGTAAGCTCTCAGACTGTAAGATCCTTATGGACAGGAGGCATGTCTGTTCATTCTGTTGCACTGTATTGTCTCAGGTGGCACATAGTAAGCACTCAATGAATACCATTGATGGATTAAGTGATTGAAATTCTGGAGTAGATACAATACAATAAAAGCAGACACAGTTCCTGCTACCTTTAGGACTCACATTCCAGGTTTTCATCCTGACTCTACTACAAGTGTCTACTGTCATCTAGACAGTAAGTATGTAGGTGGGGAATAAGTTTACCAGCTCAGCTGTACTGTACTCTCCCAGGGACTCAGAGTGCTCTGTACAAAGTAAGTGCTCAATACTAGAGGGAATCAATAAGAAGGGAAGCAGCATGGCTCAGTGGAAAGAGCATGGGCTTGGAATCAGAGAAGCAGCGTGGCTCAGTGGAAAGAACACTGGCTTTGGAGTCAGGGCTCATGAGTTCGAATCCCAGCTCTGCCACTTGTCGGCTGTGTGACTGTGGGCAAGTCACTTAACTTCTCTGTGCCTCAGTTCCCTCATCTGTAAAATGGGGATTAAGACTGTGAGCCCCACGTGGGACAACCTGATTCCCCTATGTCTACCCCAGTGCTTAGAACAGTGCTTGGCACATAGTAAGCGCTTAACAAATACCAACATTATTATTATTATTATTATTAATCCTGGCTCTGCCACTTGTCAGCTGTGTGACTGTGGGCAAGTCACTTAACTTCTCTGTGCCTCAGTTACCTCATCTGTAAAATGGGGATTAAGACTGTGAACATCATATGGGACAACCTGATTACCCTGTATCTACCCCAGCACTTAAAACAGTGCTCTGCACATAGTAAGCTCTTAAATACCAACATTATTATTATTATTAATATGATTGATTGTGATTTTGGGCCTGTAACTTTACTTCTTTGTCTGTTTCCTTATCTTTAAATGGGAAATTTCTGTTCTTCCTCTCCCTGACAATGTTTGGGACCATACAATGGAAGTAAAAGACTTGTTTCTGACCTCAGTGAGTTTATAACCCATAATTTTGCTAACCAAATAGGTTTTTGAAACCCCAAAGACCCAAAACAGGTTCAGTTGTACCAGTATTTATTTTAAAAGTCCCCTACTGAATGTTGCCACAATCAGTAAGTCATAGACATGCATCTCTTACTGCGTGCAGAACACTGTACTAAGTGCTTGGAAGAGTACAATATAGCAGAGTTGGTAGTTGCAGTCTCTGCCCACAATAAATTCTCTCCTATTGTGCCTCGGGGACACTCCACTGAGTTGTACTTCAACTTAGGGGTTTTACCCCAATCCAACTATTTATCCTAGCCCACCTTAATAATAATGGTAATGATGATGATATTTGTTAAGCACTTACTATTATTTAAGCACTGTTCGAAATGCTGGAGTATATACAATATAATCAGCTTGGACACAGTCCCTGACCCACAAGGGGTTCACAATCTTAATCCCCATTTTCCAGATGAGATCACTGAGGCACAGAAAAGTGAAGTGACTTGCCCAAGGTCACCCAGCAGATGAGCAGAGGAGCTGTGACTAGAACCTAGGTGGTCCTGACTCCCAGGTCTATGCTCATGATTACTGTATCAGCCTCCTTGACTACTCTCTCTTCCCACTCCAGCCTGTATTTCACTCTGCTGACTGGATCAGTTTTCTACAAAAATGTTCAATCCATATTTCCCCACTCCTTAAGAACCTCCAGGCCCATTCAACTCAGCATCAAACAGAAAATCCTTACCATCCACTACAAAGCAGTCATTCACCTTGCCCCCTCCTACCACACCTTGCCAACTTGCCCACTACAGTCCAGCCCACACACCCTGCTCCTCTAATGATAACTTTCTCACTGTACCTTGATTTCATCTATCTTGCTGCCTACCTCTCACCCAGGTCCTGTCTTTGGCCAGGAACACCTTCTCTCTTCACATTCATTCATACATTCAATTGTATTTATTGATTTTCCCATGTGCAGAACATTCATTCATTCAATAGTATTTATTGAGCGCTTACTATGTGCAGAGCACTGTACTAAGCGCTTGGGATGAACAAGTCGGCAACAGATAGAGACAGTCCCTGCCGTTTGACGGGCTTACAGTCTAATCGGAACACTGTACCCAGCATTTGGGAGAGTACAGTATAGAAAATACATTCCCTGCCCACAACAAGCTTACAATCCAGAGCGGGAGACAGACATTAATATTAATAAATTAATCACTGATATGCACATAAATGCCGTGTGGCTGGGGATGGGTAGGAGGGTGGGGGTAAATGAAGAGAACAAGTCAGGGTAACGCAGAAAGGGGAGAGAGGAGAGGAGGGCTTAGTCAGGAAAGGCCTCTTGGTGGAGATGTGCCTTCAGTAGAAGCTCTGAATGGGGAGGGAGTCAGATACAAGGAGGGAGGATGTTCTGGGTCAGAGGCAGGACGAGGGTGAGAGGTTGACGGAGAGATAGAGGAGATTGCAGTATAGTGAGAAAGTTAGCTTGCTCAGCACATATCTCTCCTTTCCTCACACACCTGCATTGCTAAATATCCAATAGACAATTACTCTCCCCACCTTCAAAGCCTTGTTGAAAGCATATCTCCTCCAAGCGGCCTTCCATGATTAAACCCTCTTTTATTTTTCTTCTATACCCTTCTGTGTTGTCCTGACTTTCTCTCTTTATTTATTTTCCTCCTCTCAGCCACCCAGCACTAATGTACAGATCTGTCTTAATGTCTGTCTTCCCTTCTAGACTGTAAGCTCACTGTGGGCAGGGAATGTGTCTGTTATACTGTAGTCCCCCCAGTGCTTAGTAGGGTGTTCTGCATATAATGTGTGCTCAACAAATATGCTTGTTTGGGGTTTTTTCCTAACCTCAGGTCCAACCTTAGGATTTGGGGACATTCCAGAGCCTGAAGAATTATATCTTCCCTTCCTTTCAACCTGAAGAAAGGGTCTGTTACATGTCTGCTGTGTGACCTTGGACAAGTCACTTAACTTCTTTGGACCTTAGATACCTCATCTATAAAATGAGGATTAAGTTTATGAGCTTCAGGTGGGATGGACTATGTCTACTCTGGTCAACTGTATTTACCCCAGCACTTAGTACAGGGCCTGGCACATAGTAAGTGCTTAACAAATACCATTATTAATATAAAAAAAAAAACCTTGTCCCTTGGGGCTTTCTTGTCAGAGATAATTTTGGGGATGGGTTATGAAAAAATTCCCAAAATATGCTAGTTTGATCACTGGCCCCAAGTGCATAAACTCCACAAGCAGCTACTGTTCTAGCCTGCTTCATGGTCTATTAGCGCTACAGGACCACAGATTATCCTAGCAGCTGTTGGAAATGTCAGAATGAGAAGGGATTCACCTGGGAATGTTTTCACTAGGAAATGGGCTTTCATATGAGTTTTTAAGATCCCAAAGAAATGTCTAAGTGAGCAAACTTCTGTTCCATTTTTTTCTGAATGGGATCAGCATTATGGTTTGGTTTATTTCTTTTATATTTCTTTTTTGAAAGACCTAGAAAAACGTAGCATTAGATAAGTGGAACAGCAACAGAGACGGAAGACTGTAAACTCTCTCTCCCCCTTCTGCACCATGGGAGAAATAAAGTTTACAAATACCTTTATCTGTAACCTAATGATGCCATCCAATATGCCTTGGTCTTTTCTCCTGAAAGATGATTTTACTCACAGTGTCCCATGGCTAATTTATTTGCATCTCTTTCATGTGCTAGATTGCCAACTCCTTCAGGGAAGGGATCATGTATACCAATTTCTAGAGAAGCAGCGTGGCTCAGTGGAAAGAGCCCGGGCTTGGGAGTCGGAGCTCATGGGTTCAAATCCCGGCTCTGCCACTTGTCAGATGTGTGACTGTGGGCAAGTCACTTAACTTCTCTGTGCCTCATTTCCCTCATCTGTAAAATGGGGATTAACTGTGACCCTCACGTGGGACAACTGATTACCCTGTATTTACCCCAGTGCTTAGAACAGTGCTCTGCACATAGTAAGCACTTAATAAATACCAACATTATTATTATTGCACTCTCCTGAAAGCTTAGTATATTGTTTGGTGCTCTGTAAAGTCCTCAATAATTTCTTTTTAATTTCTTGATTTATTGATAAAAGACATGGAACCACTAAGATCCTAGTCCAAAGCCTGTAAAAAAATATTCTAGATAGGACAGGGTCCTCAAGGATGGTTTTACAGTTGTTCTTGCTTCAAGGCAGAGATAAGGGTGAGTTGGCAATCCCTAGATGGATCAAAGCAGCTTTCTCCTAAACATAGTAAAAAGTTTAAACTAAATTCAAGAAAAGTCTTCATCACTAGCAGAAACTCCCTCATCCATTTCTGAATATAGGCTCTCTCTTACACTGATCTAATTGATTGGTCAATCAATCATATTTATTGAGTGTTTACTGTGTCCAGAACACTGTACTAAGCACTTGGGAGAGTACAATAAAGTTGGTAGATACATTCCCTGTCCACAATGAGCTCACAATCTAGATACGAGGAAAGAACATAGTTACTCGACCTGAATTTACCACTCCACTTTCACCCTGAGACTCGCATCTTCTGGCCAGTCCTCTCCACCTTGCCCGAACCATTTACTTTTCAACTGAAAAGATGTGCATTTATGTTGAAAAATCCTCCACTTCTTCCAAGCAATATTTCACTCTCAGCTGGCCTGCTGAATTCTTATCTGTCTGTGCTAGCAGTTACTGACTCTTTTTATTGGAAGCATTTCCACAGCAGGAAGGGATTAAATTAAATTTAAACACCTTTGCAATTTGCAGCAGGAGGGGAAGTATACATTTTGCTAAATATGCTATACATATAGCAAAGTGGCCCGATTTCATGGATCAATAAATATGAAGGAAAATATATGCTAAAGATGTATAAAGCCAAATGAAATGAGGTATACTTAATACCCTTTAGACTGCAGTTAGTCAGGCATTTATGTCTTTTGCAATAGCAATGAAGAAAATGATCAATGCCTAGAGATCAGAGGAAAAGACATTGTGGGGCCTCTCATTTTCAGCACAGCACCACTAAGTTCTAATGAACTTATTTGCTTTTACTGCCGAGAGGGTAACATTGGTCAAGCTCTTTCAAAACTGAATGTACTTTAAAGATGTTTGAAACAGTGTTTGTTCCCAGGCCCCTGGACATACCCAGGGTAGGCAGACTGAGTGGAGTGAGTGTGGAAAGTTAAGTGGAAGCCTGTGAAATGCATTGCCATTTAAAAGACTTTAATCAATTGATTCTCTTTATTTAGGGCTTACTGAATGCAGAGCATAGTACTAAGCAATGTCCCCTAGCAGATAGAGCATGGGCCTGGGAGTCGGAAGGACCTCCATTCTAATCCTGCCTCCAGGTCTGCTGTGTGACCTTGGGCAAGTCACTTCACTTTTCTGGAACTCAGTTACCTCATCTGTAAAATGGGACAAAGACCATGAGCCCCATGTGGGACAGGAACTGTGTCCAACCCGATAACCCTGTATCTATCCTAGAGCTTAGAATGGTGCTTGCCACATAGTAAGTGTTTAACAGACACCATCATTACTATTATTATTATCAGTAGACAAGTCCTCTGTCCCCAGAGAGCTTACCCTCTTTGAAACAATCAGAAAATGATTCATCGGGGGCATTAATCATCTCAGAGGAAACTAAGATGGTAAAATGCAGGTGTGAATAATAATAATTCTAGCATTTATTAAGTGTTTACCATGGGTCAAGTACTGTACTAAGTACTAGGATAGAAACAGACAATAATTATGGTGCCTGTTAAGCACTTATGTACCTCGCATGTAATAAGTACTGGAGTAGAATTAAACAAACTGGGTTGGACTCATTCCCTGTCCCACATGGGGCTCACGGTCTTAATTCTCATTTTGTCTCGTCTTATGCTGTTGAGTCATCTCTGACCCATAGGGACACCATGGACACATCTCTTCCGAAACACCCCACCTTCATCCGCGATAGTTCCGGTAGTGGATCCATAGAGTTTTCTTGGTAAAAATACAGAAGAGGTTTTCCATTGCCCCCTTCCATGCAGTAAACTTGAGTCTCCACCCCTGACTCTCTGCTGCACCGTTGCTGCCCAGCACAGGTGAGTTTTGACTTGTAAGCAGATTGCCTTCCTCTCGCTATCCACTGCCCAAGCTAGGAATGGGTAGTTCTCTGCTTGACTCTCCCTCCCATAGTCAAGACTAGTAGAATACTGGAAATGCTCCAGGTGCGACCCTGAAAGGGAAATGGCAATTTTACAGATGAAGTAATTGAGTGAGTTACCCAAGGTCACACAGTAGACAAGTGGCAGAGCCGGGATTAGAGCTCAGGTCCTTCTGCCTCCCAGAACCTTTCTCTATCCTATAGAATAGGGAGGGAGAACAGGTATTTATTTCCAAATTCACATGTGGGGGAACTGAGTCACAAAAGTGAAATCATTTGCAAGGGTCTCATAGCAGAAGAGTGGCAGATTTAGATCCCAGATCTTCTGTTCTGGGTCTGTGCCTGTCGATCACTGAGTTTTGTGTTCCTTCCTATTTCTCCTCCACCTTCTCCATTCTCTCTGACATGTTCCTAATTATAAAGAGGGTTCATAGTTTTCAGCTACTGTCTAAAGTTCTGGAAGGCTATCTAATATTTGTAAATCAGCATGAGGTTTAGTGAAGGAGGGCAGTTTGAGTGCAAACTTTTTGCTGCTGTTATTAATATTACTGCTTGAGAGAGGTGAACAAAAAGCCCTGCAACAAATATATTTGCCAGCTGATTTGCATAAATCTCAAACCTGAACTGGCGAGGAGAATGATATAATTGGGAAGGATGGAGTCTTAAATTAGAAACCTGGCTGAAAGTCAACTTGGCTGTCAGGAGAGAAAGTGTATATTAACTCAAGAAGCTTGCTTTGAGGGAGATGATTTTCATATGATACCAAAATGAAACACACTGTCCTCTAGACCATAAGCTTGATGTGGTCAGGGAAAGTGTCTACCAATTCTGCTATACTGTACTCTTCCAAGCACTTAATACACTGCTCTGCACACAGTAAGCACTCAATAAATATGATTATTTGGAAGAAATTTGGAAAAACATTAAAAAAAGGACCCTGGGAAATTAACAGGGAAGCAGATGGCAACAGGTAGGGCACCAGAGCTTGCAGAGCCACAGGGCATCTGGGTAGATATAGCCAACTCTTGCTACGGGGTTTTGGGTAGTGCAGTATAGTGGAAGAGCATCAGTTTCCAAACAATAATAATATTGGTATTTGTTAAGCGCTTACTATGTCCCAAGCACTGTTCTAAGCAATGGGGTAGATACAGGGTGATCAGGTTGTCCCACATGGGGCTCACAGTCTTAATCCCCATTTTCCAAATGAGGTAATGGAGGCACAATGAAGGACCTGGTTTCAACTCTCAGCTCTGCCACCAGTATGCTGTGGGATTGTGGGCACATCAGTTACGTCTCTGAACCTCAGTTTTCTAAATGGGAAAATAATACCTGTCCTCAAAAGATCAATGTGAGGGCCAAAATGAGAGCACTTGATAATTAAAATCACTTGTCTTATGCCGCCGAGTTGTCTCCGACCCATAGTGACACCATGGACACATCTATCCCAGAATGCCCCACCTCCATCTGCAATCACCGCGATAGTGTATCCATATAATTTTCTTGGTTAAAAATCTGGAAGTGGTATACCGTTGCCTCCTTCTGCAGAGTAAACTCATATCTCCACCCTTGACTCTCTCCCGTGCCACTGTTGCCCATCACAGGTGAGTTTTGACTTGTAGCAGATTGCCTTCCTCTCACTAGCCACTGCCCAAGCTAGGAATGGAATAGATATGCCTCTCCTTGACTCCCTCTCCCATAGTCAAGACTAGTAGAATACTGGAAACTCTCCAGGTGTGATACTGAGAGGGAAAATCACTCTATAAAACCACAAAAGTAGGTATAATTTCCCACTAGATTGTAAACTCCTTGAGGGCAGGGATTGCATAGGCCACCTCTATTTTACTCACCCAAACACTGAGACCTTTAATCACAGAAAGCACTAGGAAATGGAATGGGAATGGAAGCCCTAAAGCGACAGGATTACTTTCACTCTTGAAGTACCCAATGTGCTCTCATCTCTCCTCCCCTCCCAAATCGCCAAAGGCTTCCCATTTCCCTAATCAATAACAAAAATATCTGTCTGTTGGCTTCAAGACTTTCCAGCAGCTCTCTCCTTACTTCTTTTATTATTTATTGGCATTTAAGTGCTTGCTATGCTTCAAATGCTGTGCTAAGCACTGGGATAAATACAATTTAATCAAACCAGAGGCAGTCCCTGTCCCACCTGGGGCTCACTAAACCCCTTTTTTCCTCAGCTTCCCCTCCCCCCCAACATCACCTTGCCTCTCTCCCTTTGCTCTACCCCCTCACCCAACACACAGCACTTGTGTAGATATGTACATATCTATAATTCTATTTATTTTTATTAATGCCTGTTTACTTGTTTTGAGATATATATATATATATATACATATAAAATTCTATTTATTTATAATGATGCTAGTGATTCCTGTTTACTTGTTTTGATGTCTATCTTCTCCCTTCTAGACTGTGAGCCCATTGTGGGCAGGGATTGTCTCTCTCTCTCTCTCTTGCTGGATTGTACTTTCCAAGTGCTTAGTACAATGCTTTGCACCCAATACGTGCTTAATAAATACAATTGAATGAATGAGTAGGAGGGAGAACAGTTACAGCTGAGGAAACTGAGGCACAGAGAAGACTGTAAATTCATTGTGGGCAGGGAATGTGTCTGTTATATTGTACTCTTCCAATCACTAAGTACAGTGCTTTGCAAACAGTAAGCACTCAATAAATGATTGAAGAAATGAAAAAATGATTAGCCCAAGGTCACACAGCAATGACGTGGCAGAGCTAGGATTAGGCCCTTGCTCTTTCCACTAGGCCACAGAGTTTCCCCAGCGTTCCCTTCTTCCCCTACCATTCTCCATTCTTCCCTCCACACTTCTCCCACATGAACCTCTTCCCTGGCCCTCACTCTAACCTCTCCTGCCTCCAAATCCTTGCTCACAAAATTCCTTCTGCCTGTAATGTTCTTCTCTTTCCAGTCCTCCAGATCTGGCTCTCCCTCTCCTCACAGCCCTCCTGAAATAATAATAATGTTAATAATGTTGGTATTTGTTAAGCGCTTACTATGTGCCGAGCACTGTTCTAAGCGCTGGGGTAGACACAGGGGAATCAGGTTGTCCCACGTGGGGCTCACAGTCTTAATCCCCATTTTACAGATGAGGTGACTGAGGCACAGAGAAGTTAAGTGACTTGCCCAAAGTCACACAGCTGACAAGTGGCCGAGCCAGGATTCGAACCCATGAACTCTGACTCCAAAGCCCATGCTCGTTCCACTGAGCCACGCTGCTTCTCTACATTTACCCTCTTCCTCCTCCAGAAGGCACTCCCCTGGTAAATTTTGCTTTCCCTAGATTATCATCCACAGCTACTCCCAAAGGATTTATACACCCCTACTAGTATTTGTTTAGACCAATTTAGGTTATATATTATTTAAACACTCATTGCTTCCTCTATCCATCTTTCCATTCTCATTTTCTTTCTATGATGAACAGGAGGGAAGAAACACAGGTTTGTGGAAAGGCATGGGCTTGGATGTTGGAGAACCTGGGTTCTGATCCTCTCTCTGGCACTTACCTTCTATGTAACGTTGGGCATGTCACCTCACTTCTCCATGTTTGTTTCCCCCTCTCTACAATGGGGATTCAAAGCCTATTCTCCCTCTTAGATTATGAGCCTCATGGGGGCAGGAAGTATGTCTGACTTAATTAGTTTATATAATAATAATAGTAATAATGTTGGTATTTGTTAACTGCTTACTATGTGCAGAGCACTGTTCTAAGCGCTGGGGTAGATACAGGGTAATCAGATTGTCTCTCGTGAGGCTCACAGTCTTAATCCCCATTTTACAGATGAGGTAACTGAGACACAGAGAAGTTAAGTGACTTGCCCATAATCACCCAGCTGACAAGTGGCGAGCTGGGATTCGAACCCATGACCTCTGACTCCGAAGCCCGTACTCTTTTCACTGAGCCACACTGCTTCTCTGTTTATATCTACCCCAGACCTTAGAATGGTAACATGGCACATAGTTAAATCCTTAACTATTATTATTATCATTTTGTTCCTCTCCCATTAGATTATAAACTCCGTAAACACAGGGATTTTGCCTTTTACCTCTCTCCCAAGCATTCAGCATATAGTAGGTGATCAATACACATCACTGATAATGATGGACTTCACCCAAATGAAATTTTCTCTCCCTATTATCCCTCTCCCCACTTCACCATAAATCAGTGGAATTTACTGAGTAGTTACTATGGGCAGAGCACTGTAGTAAGCTCTTGTAGTGCAATACAACAGATAGTAGATATGTTTCCTGCCCACAATGAGCTTATAGTCTGTGCGTGACAATCAGGCTATTAGAGAAGTATATACTGATAACCTGATTTTCTGAACCCAGAGAGGCTCTAGGTAAAGGAAGAATGGGGCACAGTGTCGATATGTAGCGACATATAGACAGGTTATCCGGACACCAGGGAGACTTGCCCAGAGGTGACTGGGAGACTGTTAACTTGTTGTGAGCAGGGAATGTCTATTTATTGCTATATTGTACTCTCCCAAGCACTTAGTGTAGTGTTCTGCCCACAGTAAATGCTCTAGAAATATGATTGAATTAATAAATGAAAGGAAAAGGGAGAGGGCCGGGCAATCAGCACTATTTAGAGAAGTAGTGTGGCTTAGTATAAAGAACGCGGGCCTAGGAATTAGAGAAACTGGGTTCTAATCCCAGATCTGTCACCATCATGCTGATGCTTAACTTCTCAGAGCCTCGGTTTCCTCATCTGTAAAATGGAGTGAACTACCTGTTTTCTTTACCCCTTAGACTGTTGGGCCTCATGTGGTATATGGACTTTTTCTAATCTGATTGTATCGTATCTATTCCAGGTTTAACATGGAGGTTGGTGCATAATAAGCACTTAGCAGTCATTGTTATTGGAATCATTTTTATAATTGCTATTAATTGAGCATCTACAAAGATAAAATCACTCTATTAAGGTCTTGGGAGAATGAAATTGAATCAACAGTATTTGTTGAGTACTTACTGAGTACAGAATCCTCTATCAAGTGCTTGGGAAATTGCAAGAAAATTAGAGAATGTGAAGAGAAGCAGCATGACTCAGTGGAAAGAGCATGGGTTTAGGAGTCAGGGGTCATGGGTTCTATTCCCCGCTCTGCCACCTGTCAACTGTGTGACTTTGGGCAAGTCACTTAACTTCTCGGTGCCTCAGTTACCTCATCTGTAAAATGGGGATTAATAATAATAATGTTGGTATTTGTTAAGCGCTTACTATGTGCAGAGCATTGTTCTAAGTGCTGGGGTAGACACAGGGGAATCAGGTTGTCCCTCGTGAGGCTCACAGGCTTAATCCCCATTTTACAGATGAGGGAACTGAGGCCCAGAGAAGTTAAGTGACTTGCCCACAGTCACACAGCTGACAAGTGGCAGAGCTGGGATTCGAACTCATGAGCCCTGACTCCAAGGCCTGTGCTCTTTCCACTGCTCCACGCTGCTTCTAAGACTGTGATTTAAGATTAAGATTAAGATTAAGACTGTGAGCCTCACATGGGACAACCTGATGACCCTGTATCTACCCCAGCACTTAGAACAGTGCTCAGCACGTAGTAAGTGCTTAACAAATACAAAAATTATTATTATTATTATTGTCTCTGTTGTCATTGAGCTTCCAGTCTCTCATGTAACTCAGGAGGCAAATTACCTTAGAGTCCCGCCAGATATAGTTGTCCTTAGTATTGAAAGACAGCACTGATAGTGAATAATAATAGTGATTGTGGTATTTAAGCATTTTCTTTTTATGGTATTCAGCAGCACTTACTATGTGCCAGGAACTGTACTAAGCGCTGAGGTAATAATAATAATAATAATGTTGGTATTTGTTAAGCGCTTACTATGTGCCGAGCACTGTTCTAAGCGCTGGGGTAGACATAGGGGAATCAGGTTGTCCCACGTGGGGCTCACAGTCTTAATCCCCATTTTACAGATGAGGGAACTGAGGCACAGAGAAGTTAAGTGACTTGCCCATAGTCACACAGCCGACAAGTGGCAGAGCTGGGATTCGAACTCATGAGCCCTGATTCCAGAGCCCGTGCTCTTTCCACTGAGCCATGCTGCTTCTCTAACAGGTAGGTATAACATAGATACCATGCTGAGGTAGAAGCAGCGTGGCTTAGTGGAAAGAGTGTTGGCTTGGGAGTCTGAGGTCATGGGCTCTAATCCTGACTCTGCCACTTGTCAGCTGTGTGACTTTGGAAGAGTTATTTAACTTCTCTGTGCCTCAGTTACCTCATCTGTAAAATGGGGATTAAGACTGTGAGCCCCACGTGGGACAATCTGATGACCTTGTATCTACTCCAGGGTTTAGAAAATTGCTTGGCATATACTAAGCACTTAACAAATGCTATGATCATTATTATTATTAAAAGGTGATCAGATTGGATATGGTCTCTTTCCCACATAGGGCTCAGATTCTTAATCCTCATTTTATAGATGAGGTAACTGAGGTCCAGAGAAATTAAGGGACTTGCCCAAGGCCACATATCAGATAAGGAGCAGAGCTGGGATTAGAACCCAGGTTCTTCTGACTCTCAGACCTTTGATCTCTACACCAGGCCATTCTGCTTCTGTATGTCAAGCAGTTACTATGTGTCAAGCATTAAAACACCAAAGTAGGTAGAAAGTAATCAGGTTGGACACAGTCCCTTTTCCACATGGGACTCACTGTGTTAATCCCCATTTACAGATGAGGTAACTGAGGCACAGGGAAGTTAACTGACTTGCTCAAGGCCACACAGCTGAAGTGTGGCAGAGCTGAGATTAGAACCCAAGTCCTCTGACTCCCAGGTCATGTGAGTGCTAGTGTGGCTTCAACTTATGATTCCCTCCTCCATGTTCTCTGTTCCCTCTCCTGAACACTCTTCTGTGGAAGTGAAATAATCCTCTTTGGAAACTGACTTCAGATTATGGTATACCCCAGCTTCACCTCTTCATCACTCTTCCTCATCTGACCTATCGCACAGTGAGAGATGGACAGTCCTAGAACCCTTAGTTTTGATTTTTAAAAAATCACTTTTTCCCTTTAAGTACTCCTTTAGTGAAAAAGAGTAGCCTATATCAGTACAAGAACCCCTAAAAGAAAGGTAGCAATCTAACAGGCTGGGGAATTGAGGATACAAAGTTAAATGGCCGTACAAATATTTTCCAAAACATTTAAAATAGCACTTCACAGAACCAAAAGAAAAGACACCTATTTTTATTGCAAGGTGCAAAGGCTGCTAGAACTTGACTCAGAATGCATTTATATTGAATTCTCAAGTGCTCTAGGGGGAAGAAGGGTTAAGTCATCAATTATGCAGCTGTAAATGAAAGTACCTCTGGTAACGGGAGCAGAAAATTGTATGTCTCAAAAATGATGGTGGAGAGACATTTAGGATTGGGTTCAAGGTTAGCTGTCTTCTAAAGTCACTTATGCATTCAGTGGAAGTCCTCTCAATGGTATGAAACCCAATATTATTTCAGGAAACAAGTCTGCAGGAAAAAAAAAATCTAAACCTCTGGTTTGTTAACTGTCTCTGGGGACAGTCTGAGTACTATTCAGAGGAAATAAAAAACAAATGGAATGTATAGGCAGGAGAAAGAAAGTTGCTGGAACACAGAAGGCCAACATATATCCGTTATTGCTATTCCACTCATGATGCTACATTCCCTTAATTCAGTGCACTACTTCCTCTTACCCTTCCTCTCCGTGACCTTCTGTCACATTTCACTCTCTGCCAATTAGAGAATCATTTAAACCTAAAATAGGTGTGCTAACTTCAGTCTCACCTTCCTGTGTGCTCTTGGCCCCGTCTGTCATGGCGAACTATCTTCCCTACCCATTGACCAGGACCCATGACCCAAGTGTGTCCCATGGCCCATTCACATGACTTCCCTTCCTCATCTAAGAGGAGACCTCATCCCATCCTGCTTTTCACCACCATGGAGGAAATGAGAACAGCACCTGCAGGGTTAGGACTCAGAGAACCTGGGGGAAGCTAGTGGCTGTAACAGTCATCACTATGGCTATGAGTATACCTTGGATTCTGAATCATAAGGAGCCTGAAATTCTGCTCCTCTAGCCACAGCTCCCTACTATTTGGGTGGATGGGATACTGCATATTTAGGGTGTTTCCAGTGACAATATCTGGATCCGAAAGCCAGACAGTGAAAAACAGGATAGAAAGAATATCAACTCTTTCGAAATGTGGTGTTGGAGGAGGCTTTTGCGGATATCGTGGACTGCCCGTAAGACAAGCAAATGAAATTTTACAGCAAATTAAACCAAAGTGGTCTTTTGAAGGACAAATGACTAGACTTAGATGAGCATATTTTGGACACATAATCAAGAGAACTAATTCTCTGGAGAAGACACTAATGCTAGGAAAAGTCCAGGGTAAAGGTGGAAGAGGCAGACCGGCAGCTAGCTGGATAGAGACCGTAACGATAACGAAAGAACCATTATTAAGGTTACGGATTATGGCAGAGGACAGGACGTTCTGGAGAAAGTATATCCATGGAGTAGCTATGAATCGGAAACGACTCGACGGCACTCAATAATAATTGCATAATTGTCCTTTTGCTGTTTTAATCAGTCAATCATATTTATTGAGTGCTTCCCGTGTGCAGAGAAGCAGCGTGGCTCAGTGGAAAGAGCACGGGCTTTGGAATCAGGGCTCATGAGTTCGAATCCCAGCTCTGCCACTTGTCGGCTGTGTGACTGTGGGCAAGTCACTTAACTTCTCTGTGCCTCAGTTCCCTCATCTGTAAAATGGGGATTAAGACTGTGAGCCCCATGTGGGACAACCTGATTCCCCTATGTCTACCCCAGCGCTTAGAACAGTGCTCGGCACATAGTAAGCGCTTAACAAATACCAACATTATTATTATTATTATTATTCACTAAGCACTTGGGAGAGTACAATATCACAATATAGACACGTTCCCTGCTCACAATTTTTTAATGGTATATTTTTCATTGTTCTTGATGTGTCTGCCTCCAGTCCTCTTCCCCACATGTATTTATAGATCATGAGCCCCTAGAGGAACACGGCCCATGAATTCCCTCCTGTAAACTTTCCCCCAGCATTTAACACAGTGCTTAACACACAGTAAGCACTTACTAAGTAAAGTTGGTATTTGTTAAGTGCTTACTATGTGCAGAGAACTGTTCTAAGCACTGGGGTAGACACAGGGTAATCAGGTTGTCCCACGTGAGGCTCACAGTTAATCCCCATTTTACAGATGAGGTAACTGAGGCACCAAGAAGTTAAGTGACTTGCCCACAGTCACACAGCTGACAAGTGGCAGAGCCGGGATTCAAACCTATGACCTCTGACTCCCAAGCCCGGGCTTTTTCCACTGAGCCACGCTGCTTATAATGCTATTCCTACTACTACTAAAGGCTGAATGTGAAAGTATCCTTTACTGAGAAGATGAAATAAGAGCAGGAAAAAGAAAAATGAGTGGAAAACAAGTATGAATGTTTTTCTGTACTCTTTATTGATAAATTCTTACACAGTCAATCCATCAGTTGTATTTACTGTGTGCAAATCACTGTATTATGTGCTTGGAAAGAGAAATCATGGTCCCTTCCTTAAGTAGCTTTCATTCTATGGGGGAGACAGAAACTAAAATAAATTATGGGTAGGAGGAAGCGATAAAGTTTAAAACTGTGGGCAGACTAATGTCTGTCTTCCACTCTAGACTGCAAGACTAGACTCGTAGGCAGGGAATGGGTCTATTATGTTGTACCCTCCCAAATGCTTAGTATAGTGTTCTGCACACAGTAAGGGCTCAATAAATGGGATTGATTGATGGATATGTCCACAGGCAGCTGTCAGGAGGGATCGTCTCTATTTATTGTCAAATTGTACATTCCAAGCACTTAGTACAGTGCTCTCCGCATAGTAAGCATTCAGTAAATGCTATTGAATGAATGGAAATCTAGTTCCAGAAACTTTACCATTCCAAGAGTCCGGCATCTGCATTGAAGGGTTTTCTTTTCCCTCCTGCTGAAAACAGAATAAAATATCCTACAGCCTCTCTGCATTGTAAACAATTTTCCATATTCTGTCTCAGGCATAGGACAATCCCATTTCTCTATTCCACAACAGTCCCAAGATGGGACTGTAGAAATATTTTTCCATACATACATATACAAACGAATATATGGAAACACATATATTAAAGTTCGTGCTGGAAGAAGATGACACCAACTGTAAAGTTGAGCTAAAGGTGTTTTTGTGATGAATAAAGCTAAGGAGGCATTCACAATCCCAGTCACACTGAGGACACACAAACACTTTCCCCTGGTTATACTGAAATGTTTGTTGGTGGTGGGAACTGGGATGGTTTTGCTTTTGTCCCTCATCTCATAGTGCTCTGAAAGCACCATTCCTTTCTGGATTGGAGTGTGCCATGGCTGCTCTGAGACAATTATTCGTTCATTCAATTTTATTTATTGAGCACTTACTGTGTGCAGAGCATCCATTCATTCAACTGTATTTATTGAGCACTTACTATGTGCAGAGCACTGTACTAAGCACTTGGGATGTATAATTTGGCAACAGGTAGAGACAATCTCTGCCCAACAATGGACTCACTGTCTAAAAGGGGGAGACAGACAACAAAACAAGTAGTCAGGCGTCAATACCATCAAGATAAGTAGAATCACAGATATATGCACATCATTAACAAAATAGAGTAAAAATAATATATGCAAATGGGCACAAGTGCTTTTGTGAGGGGAAGGAGGTAGAGCAGAGGGAGGGAGTAGGGAGAATGGGGAGAGGAGGAGCAGAGGGAAAGGGAGGTCTTGGTCTGGGAAGACCTCCTGGAGGAGGTGAGCTCTCAGTATGGCTTTGAAGAGGGAAAGAGAGCTAGTACTAGTGCTTGGGATAGACCAATACAACAATAAATAGTGACATTCCCTTCCCACAATGAGTGTACAGTCTAGAGAGATTTGTCTCTAGTCAATCATTCAATCAGTGATATTTATTGAGCATTTATTATGTGCAGAGCATTGTTCTAAGTGCTTTGGAGAGTACAGTGCAATAGAATTAGCAGAATATTCCCTGTCTTGATTCTATTTATTGCCATTGTTCATGTCTGTATGTCTCCCCCGATTAGACTGTAAGCCTGTCAAAGGGCAGGGACTGTCTCTGTTACCCATTTGTATATTCCAAGCGCTTAGTACAGTGCTCTGCACATAGTAAGCGCTCAATAAATATTATTGAATGAATGAATGAATGAGCTGACAGTCTAAAGGGGAAGCTTGAGTCCAGTCGTCAACTGAGATGTGGCTTCTCCTGAAAACCTGTTTTAAGCACTTACTCTGTGCTAGGCACTGTTCTAAGAGCTAGGGTACATACAGGATAATCAAGTTGGACACAGTCCCTATCCCACATGGGGCCAACATTTTTGATCCCCATTTTATAGATAAGGTAACTGAGGCCCAGGGAAGTGACTTGCCTAAGGTCACACAGCAAACAAATGGTGGAATCAGGGTTAGAACCCAGATCTCTTTGGCTCCTAGGCCTGTGCTCTATCCACTAGGTCCTGCTACTCCTCTTTTAAGGTCCATACAGCAGAGAAGTGTGGAGCTGGAATTAGAATGCACATCTTTTTGAGTCTCAGGCCCGTGCTCTATCCACTAGGCCACGCTGCCTCTCTACTGCCAATTTCCTAGGTACAGATGGCCTTCCAGCAGCTGTTTGGATATCAAGGCTCTTTACAGCCCCCACCCAGTGCAGTGTAGCTGTGTTTAAGTGAGCAGAATTCAACACTATGAGACTGGATTTGGTAGAGAAGCAGGGTAGACTAGTGGAAAGAACACATTATGGGAAGCAGCGTGGCTCAGTGGAAAGAGCCTGGGCTTCAGAGTCAGAGGTCATGGGTTCGACTCCCAGCTCTGCCACTTGTCAGCTGTGTGACTGTGGGCAAGTCACTTCTCTGTGCCTCAGTTACCTCATCTGTAAAATGGGGATTAACTGTGAGCCCCACGTGGGACAACCTGATTACCCTGTATCTACCCCAGCATTTAGAACAGTGCTCTGCACATAGTAAGCGCTTAACAAATACCAACATCATCATACCTGGGAATCAGAAGACCTAGGTCCTGATCCCAACTCAGCCTTGTGTCTTTTGTGTCACCTTGGCCAAGTCATTTCACTTTTCTGGGCTTCAGTTTTCTCATCTGCCAAAAGGGGATTGACTACCTTTCATTCCTCACCCTTAGATGGTGAGCCACATGTGGGACAGATACTATGTCAGACCTGATTATCTTGAATTTACCCCAGCGCTTAGTACTGGGAAAATAGTTTATTTTTAAGGAGCTGGGCATTGGATCTGTGAGGTGTCCAGTCAGTCAAATTCATTGAGCACTTACTGTGTGCAGAGAACTGTATATTAAGCACTTGGGAGAGTATACTAGAACAATATAACAGACACATTCTCTGCTTACAGTCTAGCGGGGAGACAGACATTGACATAAATAAATGACAGATATGTACATAAATGCTGTGGGGCTGGGAGGGAGGGATTCATTCATTCAATTGAATTTATTGAGTGCTTACTATGTGCAGAGCACTGTACTAAGCACTTGAAATGTACAATTCTGCAAAAGATAGAGACAATCCCTGCCCAATAATTGTCTCACAGTCTAAACGCAGGAGACAGACAGCAAAGCTAAACAGAACAAAACAAAACAAGTACTCTGGCATAGATTTCAAGAAGATAAATAGAATCATAGATATATACACATCATTAACAAAATAGAGTAATAAATATACACAAATATGCACAGTGCTGTGGGGAGGGGAAGGGGGAAGAGCAGAGGGTGGGAGAAGGAATGGGGAGGGGAGAAGGGGCAGAGGGAAAGAGGAGGCTCAGTCTGGGAAGGCCTCCTGGAGGAGGTGAGCATTCAGTGGGGCTTTGAGGAGAGGAAGAGAGTTAATTTGGCAGATGTGAGGAGGGAGGGCATTCCAGGACAGCAGTAGGACGTGGGCCAGGAGTCAACGACGGGACAGGCGCGAATGAGGAACTTTGAGGAGGTGAGTGATAGAGGAGCAGAGTGTACGGGGTGGGCAGTAGAAGGAAAGAAGGGCGGTAAGGTAGGAGGGAGGAAGGTGATGGAGAGCTTTGAAGCCAAGAGTGAGGATTTTTTCTTTCATGCAAAGGTTGACAGGCAACCACTGAAGGTTTTTGAGGAGGGGAGTGACATGCCCAGAACGTTTCTGTAGGAAGATAATTCAGGCAAGGGAATAAAGAATAGACTGGAACGGGGAGAGACAGGAGGAAGGGAGATCAAAGAGGAGGCTAATTCAGCAATTTAGTAGGGATATTATGAGAGCTTGTACCAGCAAGGTAGCAGTTTGGATGAAGAGGAAAGGGCAGATCTTGGTGATATTGTGAAGGTGAGACTGGCAGGTATTGGTGACGGATTGGATGTGTGGGATGAATGAAAGAGTAGCGAGTAGAGTCATGGATGACACCAAGGTTGAATGATGGGAAAAAGTCAGGGTGATGCAGAAGGGAGGTGAAGAAAACAAAAGGAGAGCTTAGGCAGGGGTGGCCTCTTGGAGTAGTTATGCCTTCAATAAGGCTTTGAAGTGGGAGAGAGTAATTGTCGGTTATGGGAGGGAGGGACTTCCAGGCCAGAGGCAGGATTTGGGTGAGAGGTTGATGGTGAGATAGAGAAGATCGAGGTACAGTGACGAGGTTAGCATTAGAGCAGTGAAACATGTGGACTGAGTTATGGTAGGAGAGTGGTAAAATGAGGTAAGAGGGGGCGAGGTAATTGAGTGCTTTAAAGCCAATGGCTAAGGGTTTCTGTTCGATGCAAAGGTGGTTGGGCATCACCTGACCTGAACATTTTTGTAGAAAAATGATGTGGGTATCAGAGTGAAGTATGGATTGGAGTGGGAATAGACAGGAGGTGGGGCAGTCAGCAAGGAGGCTGAAATCAAGGCAGGATAGGATAAATGCAGCTTGGCTCAGTGGAAAGAGCACAGGCTTGGGAGTCACAGGTCATGGGTTCTAATCCCAGCCCCACCACCTGTCAGTTGGGTGACCTTGGGCAAGTCACTTAATTTCTCTTGGCCTCAGTTACCTCAACTGTAAAATGGGGATTAAGACTGTGAGCCTCACGTGGGATTACCTGATTACCCTGTCTCTATCCCAGTGCTTAGAACAGTGCTTGGCACATATTAAGTGCTTAACAAGTACCATAATTATTATTATTATTATTAATAAAATGTATTCATTCTGGTTCATCACAGTGAAGGGGAAGGAAAATGTGCGGGAGAAGAAGCTGCAAATGTTATATGTTTCCTTTGCAACCCTGAGGGAAAAGAAAGTTTGTCAGCACTGAAGCTTCTATGACTCTGCTGTGGCCAAATGGACAGTCTCATTCATTCAGTGGTATTTATTGAGCACTTAATGTGTGCAGAGCTCTGTACTAAGCACTTGGCCCAGTGGACGGAACGGCTTTCTTGATCAGGTTATCTTCTTCTCTGCTTGTTGTCATGTCTCTGTTCAGGGTGCTGTGTAAGTAGCAGAACACAGTGACAGTGTCAGCTATCCATTGCCAAGAGATCGTTTTAGTTGTATGTACATTCTTCCCAGTCCAAGCTATTTTATCACTTTTTTCCTTTGGCTCTATCTTCCCATAATGCTTGGCAAATCTGACAAAGCAGCTTCTAATCATTTTCATGTCATGTAGTAGCACCGTGGCCTAGTGGATAGAAGGTCCTGTGTTCTAATCCCAGCTCCAGTACTTGTCTGCTTGTGTAACCTTGGGTAACTCACTTCACTTCTCTGGGCCTCTGTTACCTCACCCTTTAAATGAGGAGAAAAACTGTGAGCCCCACCTAGGTCATGGACTCTGCCCAAATTGATTAGCTTATATCTACCCCAGCTCTTAGTATAGCTCCTGGCACAAAGTAAGCACTTAACAAATGTCATTATTATTACTGTTTTGTTTTGTGAATAGATTTTTAAGAACAGTCCCCTAAGAACAGTGGTTCTGGGATGATGGCCTCTAAGATTTTGAGTGATGCATGGAATCCATTGACTTGGAAGAGTTTCCTCAAGTTACCAGAAGTATATCCTGAAAATTGGGAGTCTCTTCCAGAATGGCTGTCTAGAATAATTTGATGAGGATCTGCCCCCATTACCCTTCCTTATTTTTCCAGATTGGTGACAAGAGGACAGGAGATCCACAATTTTGACACACCATCTCAAAATTGGATTGAATTTTTCAGGGCAGTTGATTTACTGAGCAGTTTCCAGGTTCTAGAGCTACTGATGATCTCAAATGATGTGACATCTTGGAAAAGCACAGACACTCTTTCTCTTGTTTGTGTGCTGCTTATATAATGTCCACGGTGCCAGGCTGTCGGCTGTACCCCAACCAGGATCCTGGGAACATCTGGGACACATTATCCCCCTCTAGACTGTAAGCTCTTAATGAGCCGGTAACGAGTCTGATAATTCCACTGTGTTGTTCTCTCCCCAGAGCTTAGTACAATGATCTGTACATAGTAAGTGTTCAATAAATACAATTGATTATTCTTCAGTAGTCGATCCAAGAGCCCACTTGCTTGGATCCTGTGGGAAATGGAGAGGAGGAAGATGCCTCTGTAATTGCTGTCAGCTGACCTTTCACTTTCCTTCTGCAAGCTGAGGATGGTGGCATCTGTGGCATCCCTTGGCATCCTGTATACTGTAATAATAATACTAATATTGGTATTTGTTAAGTGCTTACTATGTGCTGAGCACTGTTCTAAGTGTTGGGGTCATTCATTCATTCATTCATTCAATAGTATTTATTGAGCGCTTACTATGTGCAGAGCACTGTACTAAGCGCTTGGGATGAACAAGTCGGCAACAGATAGAGACAGTCCCTGCCGTTTGACGGGCTTACAGTCTAATCGGGGGAGACGGACAGACAAGAACAATGGCACTAAACAGCGTCAAGGGGAAGAACATCTCGTAAAAACAATGGCAACTAAATAGAATCAAGGCGATGTACAATTCATTAACAAAATAAATAGGGTAACGAAAATATATCCAGTTGAGCGGACGGGTACAGTGCTGTGGGGATGGGAAGGGAGAGGTGGAGGAGCAGAGGGAAAAGGGGAAAATGAGGCTTTAGCTGGGAGAGGTAAAGGGGGGATGGCAGAAGGAGTAGAGGGGGAAGAGGAGCTCAGTCTGGGAAGGCCTCTTGGAGGAGGTGATTTTTAAGTAAGGTTTTGAAGAGGGAAAGAGAATCAGTTTGGCGGAGGTGAGGAGGGAGGGCGTTCCAGGACCGAGGGAGGACGTGACCCAGGGGTCGACGGCGGGATAGGCGAGACCGAGGGACGGCGAGGAGGTGGGCGGCAGAGGAGCGGAGCGTGCGGGGTGGGCGGTAGAAAGAGAGAAGGGAGGAGAGTTAGGAAGGGGCAAGGTGATGGAGAGCCTTGAAGCCTAGAGTGAGGAGTTTTTGTTTGGAGCGGAGGTCGTTAGGCAACCACTGGAGTTGTTTAAGAAGGGGAGTGACATGCCCAGATCGTTTCTGCAGGAAGATGAGCCGGGCAGCGGAGTGAAGAATAGACCGGAGCGGGGCGAGAGAGGAGGAAGGGAGGTCAGAGAGAAGGCTGACACAGTAGTCTAGCCGGGATATAACGAGAGCCCGTAATAGTAAGGTAGCCGTTTGGGTGGAGAGGAAAGGGCGGATCTTGGCGATATTGTAGAGGTGAAACCGGCAGGTCTTGGTAACGGATAGGATGTGTGGGGTGAACGAGAGGGACGAGTCAAGGATGACACCGAGATTGCGGGCCTGCGGGACGGGAAGGATGGTCGTGCCATCCACGGTGATGGAGAAGTCTGGGAGCGGACCGGGCTTGGGAGGGAAGATGAGGAGCTCAGTCTTGCTCATGTTGAGTTTTAGGTGGCGGGCCGACATCCAGGTGGAGACGTCCCGGAGGCAGGAGGAGATGTGAGCCTGAAGGGAGGGGGAGAGGACAGGGGCGGAGATGTAGATCTGCGTGTCATCTGCGTAGAGATGGTAGTCAAAGCCGTGAGAGCGGATGAGGTCACCGAGGGAGTGAGTGTAAATGGAGAACAGAAGAGGGCCAAGAACTGACCCTTGAGGAACTCCAACAGTTAAAGGATGGGAGGGGGAGGAGGCTCCAGCGTAGGAGACCGAGAATGATCGGCCAGAGAGGTAAGAGGAGAACCAGGAGAGGACAGAGTCCGTGAAGCCAAGGTGAGATAAGGTATGGAGGAGGAGGGGATGGTCGACAGTGTCAAAGGCAGCAGAGAGGTCAAGGAGGATCAGAATGGAGTAGGAGCCATTGGATCGATATATATATATATCGATTGGGTCGATATATGGTGGTCAGGTTGTCCCATGTGAGGCTCACAGTCTTAACCCCCATTTTACAGATGTGGTCACTGAGCCACCGAGAAGTGAAGTATCTGGCCCAAAGTCACACAGCTGACAGGTGGAGGAGCTGGGATTAGAACTCATGACTTCTGACTCCTAAACCTGAGCTCTTTCCACTGAGCTCTCCTGGAGATGGTAAATGCTTCATGGGTAGGAATCACATCTATGAACTCTATGGTACTGTACTTTTCTCAGCATTTAGTACAGTGCTCTGCACTCAGGAAGTACTCATTGAAAACCATTGATTGATCTTCTTAGTGCTTCATAAGCTGGGCAATCAATCAATCAATCAATCGTACTTATTGAGCGCTTACTGAATACAGAGCACTCTACTCAGCACTTGGAAGAATATAATGTAACAGAGTTGGTAGACACATGCCCTGTCCACAATGATCTTCCAGTCCATTCATTCATTCAATCGTATTTATTGAGTGCTTACTCTATGCAAAGCACTATATTAAGTGCTTGGAAGGTACAATTCGGCAGCAGATAGAAACAATCCCTGCCCCAAAACAGTCTCACAGTCTAAAAGGGGGAGACGGACAGCAAAACAAAACAAGTAGACAGGCATCAATACCATCAATTTATAGTGATAACAGACCCAAATGGCAAGGCAACATGGAAGAAAATCCAGACCTGAGACTCAGAGGATCTGGGTTCTAATCCTAACAGCCATTTTTTCACTTGTACATTCATTCATTAATAATCAAATTCTTTCTACAGGAGGATGCATATGTAAGTCTTTAAGTAAAGTGTCCTTCCCATCATTGTAGTTGTCTGCTGCTGCTGCTGATAATAAGAATAGCAATAATAATAATAATAGTATTTGTTAAGTGTTTACTATGTGCCAAGGACTGTTCTAAGCCCTGGGGTAGAAACAAAGTAATCGGGTTGTCCCATGTAAGGCTCCCAGTCTTAATGCCCATTTTACAGATGAGATAACTGACATACAGGGAAGTGAAGTGACTTTCCCAAAGTCACACGGCTGACAGTTGGTGTAGCCAGGATTAGAACCCATGACCTCTGACTCCCAAGCCCTGGTTCTTTCCACTAAGCCAGGCAGCTTCTCTAATAATATGTGGCAAGAGCCAGCACTTGGGAGCCAGAGGTCATGGGTTCTAATCCTGGCTTGCCTCTTGTCAGCTGTGTGACTTTGGGCAAGTCACTTCACTTCCCTGGGCCTCAGTTCCCTCAACTGTAAAATGGCCATTAAGACTATGAGCTGAGCCCCACGTGGGACAACCTGATTACCTTGTATCTCCTCCAGTGCTTAGAACAGTGCTTGGCACATAGTAAGTGCTTAACAAATACCAACATTATTGTTATTATAAAAATTAATAATAATGTTATTTTTGAACACTTACTATGTGCCAAGCACTATATTAAGCAGTAGGGAAGATTAAAGATAATCTGGTTGGGTACAGTACCCAACCCCATGGGGCTCACAGGCTAATAGGAGGGAGAACAGAAGCAGTATAGCATAGTGGATAGAGCATGGGCCTGAGAGTCTGAAAGTCATAGGTTCTAATCCTGCATCCAACACCTGTCTGCTGTGTGACCATGGGCAAGTCCCTTCACTTCTCCTTGCCTCAGTTACCTCATCTGTAAAATGGGAATTGAGACTGTGAGCCCCACATGAGACTGTGTCCAATTCGATTGGCTTTCATCCACCCCTGTTCTTAATACACTACCTGGCACTTAGGAAGCCCTTAACAAATACCACAGTTATTATTATTATTAGGTATTGGACCCCCATTTTACAGATGAGAGAGCTGAGGAACAGAGGAGTTAAGGTCACGAAGGTCACGTAGCAGACAGATATGTTTGGGAAAGCATTATTTCCCAAGTGGAAAGAGCATTGGCTGGGAAGTCAGAGATCTGGGTTCTAATCCCGATTGTGCCACTTCACTGCTGTGTGACAATGGGCAAGTCACTTCTTTGTGCCTCAGTTTCTTCATCTGGAAAATGAGGATTAAGACTGTGAGCCTGTTGTTGGGTAGGGATTGTCTCTATCTGTTGCCAAATTGTACTTTCCAAGTATTTAGTACAGTGCTCTGCACATAGTAAGCACTCAATAAATACAATTCAGTGAATGTAGGACTGACTGTGTCCAACCTGATTATGCAGTATCTACCCCAGTTTTTATTATAGTGCTCTGCACATAGTAAGAATTCATGTAGTACAGTGCTTTGCACAGGGTAAATACTCAATTCAATTGAGTGAATAAATGAAGTTATGGGCAATTTAAAAAAAAATGGCTAAGCTAGGATTAGAATCCAGATCCTCTGACTCCCAGACCTGGGTTTTCTTTTTTTTCATGCTGCCTTGCCATTTGGATCAAGGGACCTTCCTGTATCACATGGTTCTGGATTGCTGTTGTCTCTCTGTAGTACATAGTAATTGTGGTATTTGTGAAACTCTTCCTAAATACCAAGCACTGTACTAAGCGCTGGGACAGATCCCAGATGATCAGATCCCACATGGGACTCTCAGCCCGAGTAGGAGGGAGAACAAATTATTGAATTCCCAGTTTTGCAGATGAGGTAACTGGGGCAAAGAGAAGTTAAGTTAGTTGCTCAGGGTCACACAACACACAAGTGGCGGAACCTAGAGTAGAACCCAGGGCCTCTGGCTCTTTGGGCCCATCCTCTATGCACTAGGCTATGGTGCGGTGGAATATTTTCGAGGTTTTGAAGTGCCATATCTTCAAGAAGTATTTTGAGGAGAGCACCGCAGTTCTCCATTTCAGATATAACTTCTTTAAGAGACATCAGGGAAAGAGAAAGAGATTTCACCACCATCCTCGTTAAACAAAGTGCTTGCTAAAATGACTGGAGATGGTAGAGAACGGACTAAAAATATGGCAGGCATCCTCACTAAGCCTAATGAAAATATGAACTCGGAATGTTGCGTTCCTGAAGTGGGACTCGGAACTTACCATTCACTGGGAAGATATTATTATTATTATTGTTAGTATTATGAAGCGCCATCTAATCGTTTATGATTCATAGCTACTCCATGAATATACTTTTTCCAGAACGTTCTGTCCTCTGCCATAATCCGCAACCTTTCTAACGGTTCTTCCGTTATCATCATTACGGTCGCTATCCACCTAGCTGCCTGTCTTCCTCTTCCTAATTTTCCCTGGACTTTTCCTAGCATTAGTGTCTTCTCCAGAGAATCAGTCCTCCTGATTGTGTGTCCAAAATTGGCTAAGCTAAGCCAGGTTATTTGGCCTTCCAAAGACCACTTTGGCTTAATTTGCTGTAAAATACATTTGTTTGTTGGAAGACTTTTAGAGGATGTCTAAGAATTACTAGTGGATCATTATGTAATCTTTATTTTGTCTGTTTCCCAGTTGGTCATATCCAGAAGAAATCTGTTTCTCCCCATTCCACTTCCCGTTTCCTATTGCTCAGTGTATTCCTAGTTGAGTTCAGGGCTCCAGGAATCCAATTAAATATTTAAACGAATTATAAAGCTTCTCTCTTCCCTCTATTTCACGACTGAGGAAATGCCGGTGATGATTGATATCTCATTTCCTGTATTGTCCAGCTGTTTAATCCCCATTCAAAGACTTGATGGATGGGAACAATTTTGTAGAGTTGGAGGCTCACCCTGATTCCAACAGGGAATCTCTCTGAAGCAGTAGCTTCGTGCGATTAAAGAATCTCATTTCGGTCAATCATGAGGACTGGGAAAGGATCACTTACAGAGAAAACAATATCGACGTCAATTCTAAAAAGAGAAGACTGGACTCTGTAATTGACAACAGTGGATGCAGCGGTAATTATTTATTGAGCAGCTGCGGGAACTGGATCACTACATTAGGTGCTTGAGAATGTCTAAGGGAACAAATGGCAGACTGTCTCTGCCCTCAAGGAGTTTACAAACTAAGAGAGGAAGCAGACACTTTGACTGAGAGGCAGTGTGGTCTGGTGGAAAGAGCGTCAGAATGGGCGGCCCAGACTGTGTTCCTAATTTCAGCCCTGTACCTGGCCTCCTGGGCAATCTTGGGGAAAGTCCTTTAACATCTCTGGGCCTCAGTTTCCTCACCAGAAAATAGGAATGTCATCTTTGTCTCTGTTGCCAAATTGTCCTTTCCAAGCGCTTAGTACAGTGCTCTGCACACAGTAAGCGCTCAGTAAATATGATTGAATGAATGAACCTCCGTTCCCTGACAGAGGTGATTCCTTTGTGGGGCAGGAATTGTACTCTGATCAGGTGATCTTGTATCAGCCACACCGGCCTTCACTGCAACCTTGGGAAAAGTCCTTTAAGATCTCTGGGCCTCAATTTCCTCACTTGTAAAATGGGAATAAGTCATCTCCGTTCTCTGCCACTTAGATGTGATTCCTTTGGGGACAGGAATTGTGTTCTAATTAGATAACTTTGCATCGGCCACTCCATTAATAAAGTATTTGGCCATTAATAAGGGCCTAATAAATATGATATGATTTATAATTGTAGATGTAAACAAGTAACTATTATCAGCCATGATAGGTGAGGCCAGACCTCATGAATTAAAATTGACCCAATCAGATGTGAGCTCCCTAAAATCTCCCCTGCCCCTCTTCAGTATTTCCTTCCTCCCACCCCATCTTCAACTCTCACATCCTTCCCAGTAGTATCTCTAGAGGAGATCTCCTGTCTCCTCTCAGATTCCACCCCCTCCACCTGTGCAACCACCCCCATTCCTTTGCACCTTATCAAAACACTTCCAGTGGTTTGGGCAGCTTCCAGTGGCTTGGACAGGTACCAGGGAGTTGGACAGCTTCAAGTGGCATGGTCGATAGAGCAAGGGCCTGGGAGTCAGTGGGTAGTAGGTTCTTATCCCAGCTCTGTTACCTGATTGCTGTGTGACCTAGGACAAGTCACTTCACTTCTCTGGGCCTCAATTCCCTCATCTGTAAAATGGGGGTTGAGACTGTGAACTCTATGTGGGCAGGGACTGTGTCCAACCTGATTTGTTTGTAATTAAAAATTATTATGGTATTTGCAAAGCATTTACTATGTGCCAAGCACTCTTCTAAGTACTGGGGTTGATACAAGTTAATTAGGTTGTCCCACGTGGGGCTCACAGTCTCAATCCCCATTTTACCGATGAGGTAACTGAGGCATAGAGAAGTGAAGTGACTTGTCCAAGGTCACACAGCTAAATGGCAGAGCCAAGATTAGAACCCATAACCTCTGATTCCCAAGCCCAGGCTCTATCCACTAGGCCGTGCTGCCTCTCTAGGTCATGCCGCCTCTAGTGTATCCACCCTAGCACTTGATACAGTGCCTGGCACATAGTGAGTGCTTAACAAATACCACAATCATTATTACTATTGAAACACATGCCCCCTCCTTTGTTCACTCCTTAACAGCTATCTTCAAATGTTCTCTCTTTTCCACTGTTTTCAAACATGCCCATACCTCCCCATCCTAAAAAAAAACCTCCCTTGGCCCCATGGCTTCATAATTGTCACCCCATCTCCCTCCTACCATTCTTTTCCAAAGATCTAGAGTGAGTTATCTATACTCTCTGTCTCCAAATTCCTCTCCCCAATTCTCCCCTTGACTTCCATCCCCTGCGTTCCACAGAAACCGCCCATTCAAAAGTCACCAGTGATCTCCTTCTGGCCAAATCCAAGGGCCTCTCTTCCACCCTAATCCTCCCCCACCTCTCAGCTGCTTTTGACACTGAGGGCCACCCCGCTCCTGGAAACATTATCCAACCTTGGCTTCGCCGACTCCGTCATCTCCTGGTTCTCCTCTTATCTCTCGGGCGGTTCATTCTCTGTCTCATTTGCTGGCTCCTCCTCTGCCTCCCAACCCCTAATTGTGAGGGGTCCCTCAAGGTTCAGTTCTGGCTCCCCTTCTATTCTCCATCTACACTCACTCCCTTGGAGAACTCATTCGTTCCAAAGGCTTCAACTACCACCTCTATTCAGATGATACCGAAATCTACAACTCCTCCCCTAATCTTTTGCCCTCTCCAGGCTCGCGTCTCCTCCTGCCTTGGAGACATCTCTACCTGGATATCCTCCCGTCAACTCAAGCTTAACATATCCAAAACCGAACGCCGTCTCCTCCCACCCAAACCCTGTCTTCCCCACGATTTTCCTATCAGCGTAGTTGGTGCCACCATCCTTCCTGTCTCCTAAACCCGTAGCCAGTGTACAGATGCCCGGAGCAGTTGTGGGTGGGATTTGCAGTCATGATAGTAGAGGGGAGGTGTGAATGGCAGGGGAGATGGTGATGGTAATCGGCAGAGAGCGGGTGGTGGTGGTGATGGCAGGTAGTGAGTTGTAGAGAGCATGTATGGGTGGCTGGTGGTGGTGACAGTGGGTAACAGGAAGCAGGTGGCAGGGCCCAGTGGGAGGAGAGGGCGGGAATCAATGACACTAATTAGAGAAACAAGAAGTGGATAAAGGACAGGCCTGGGAGTTGAAAGGTCATGGGTTCTAATTCCGGCTCCATCACTAGTCTGCTGTGTGACCGTGGACAAGTCACTTCACTACTCTGAGCCTCAGTGACCTCATCTATAAAATAGGGATTGAGACTGTGAGCCCCACATAGGGCAGGGACTGTGTCCCATCTGATTAGCGTGGCTTAATGGAAAGAGCCCAGGCTTGGGAGTCATAAGTCATGGGTTCTAATCCTGGCTCCACCACTTGTCAGTGTATGACTTTGGGCTGGTCACGTCACTTCTGTGGGCCTCAGTTCCCTCATCTCTAAAATGGGGATTAATAATAATAATAATAATGTTGGTATTTGTTAAGTGCTTACTATGTGCAGAGCACTGTTCTAAGCGCTGGGGTAGATACAGGATAATCAGGTTGTCCCACGTGAGGCTCACAGTCTTCATCCCCATTTTACAGATGAGGTAACTGAGGCACAAAGAAGTGAAGTGACTTGTCTACAGTCACACAGCTGAGAAGTGGCAGACCGGGATTCGAACCCATGACCTCTGACTCCCAAGCCCGGGCTCTTTCCACTGAACTACACTGCTTCTAACTGTGAGCCCCACGTGGGACAATCTGAAGAAGCAGCGTGGCTCAGTGGAAAGAGCCCAGGCTTGGGAGTCAGAGGTCATGGGTTCGAATTCCGCCTCTGGCACTTGTCAGCTGTGTGACTGTGGGCAAGTCACTTCACTTCTCTGTGCCTCAGTTACCTCATCTGTAAAATGAGGATTAACTGTGAGCCTCACGTGGGACAACCTGATTACCCTGTACCTACCCCAGTGCTTAGAACAGTGCTTTGCATATAGTAAGCGCTTAACAAAAATACCAATATTATTATTACCTTGTATCTACCCCAGAGCTTAGAACAGTGCTTGGCACATAGTAAGCGCTTAACTCCTACCATCAATCTTATTATTATTATCCTCCCCTGCATTTAGTACAGTGCCTGGCACATTGTAATAGCTTAAAAAATCCCATTATTATTATTATTGACAAGTGAGCCATTTGGGGAGCTAGAGCTAAAGTTGATGGAGGGGCTGAAGCTGCCCTTCTCCAAGGTTTGGGTGGGCTCGCAGGGGTGGGGTCACCACTACTGGGGCTGCACCAGGATGCACTCTGTCTTCCAGTGGGGCACACTGCAACCTGCTGCACCCCACTGCAACACACTGCAGCCTATCTCACACTGCCTCTCAGTATGATTGGCTACCTGAAACTTGTCGGCACTCCCTGCCTCCCAGTGCACCACTCTGCAGCCACCTGTCCAC
The DNA here is from genome assembly GCF_004115215.2 of Ornithorhynchus anatinus. NCBI lineage: Eukaryota > Metazoa > Chordata > Mammalia > Monotremata > Ornithorhynchidae > Ornithorhynchus > Ornithorhynchus anatinus. The sequence continues at coordinate 175,124,807 of NC_041728.1, read as the reverse complement.
TGCCTCGCAGCGGGCCACACCGCATTTCACTGTACACAGTTTCCCTATACAGTGGACTGCAGTCCATCACAAACTGCCTACCCAAGTGACACACTGCCTGGGGAAAAGCAGGGAGGCCTAGAGGATGGAGCAGGGGCCAGGGAGTCAGTAGGACAGGGATTCTAATCCCGGCTCTGCCGCCTGTCTGCTGTGTGACCTTGGACAATAATTACAATATTGGTATTTGTGAAGCGCTTACTATGTACAGAGCACTGTTTTAAGCGCTGGGTAGATATGGGTTAATCAGGTTGTCCCATGTGAGACTCACAGTCTTAATCCCCATTTTACAGATGAGGTAACTGAGACACAGAGAAGTGAAGTGACTTGCCCACAGTCACACAGCTGTCAAGTGGCAGACCTGGGATTTGAACCCATGACCTTTGACTCCCAAGCCCAGGCTCTTTCCACTGAGCAACATCACTTCATTTCGCTGGGCTTCAGTTGCCTCATCTGTAAAATGAGGATTAAGGCTGTGAGCCCCATGTTTGGTCATGGACTGTGTCCAACCTGATTAGCTTGTATCTAACCCAACTCCTAATACAGTGTCTGGAACAAATACCATTAAAAAAAAAAAAGCAGCATGGCCTGGTGGTAAGATCTCAGGCTTGGGAGTCAGAAGGACTGCAGTATGACTCTGTGCAAGTCACTTCACTTCTCTTTACCTCAATTTTCTCATCTGTAAAATGGGGATTAGGCTATGAACCCCATGTGGGTCATGGACTGAATCCAACCTGGTTAGCTTGTTTAATAAAGTGTCTGGCACATAGTAAGTGCTTAATAAATACCATTAAAAAAATAAAATGCAGCCCACTGCATACTGTCTCCCGGTGTGGCACCAGTGTGACACACTGCAAGACACTGCACATTGCCTCTCAGGAGGGTGTACTGCAGCCTTCTGCCATTCCGACAGTAAAAACGTTAAGTCTTTGCGCCCCATGTTGGATGGGGACTGTGTCCAACCTGAATAGTTTGTATCTACCTCAGCGCTTAGAACAAGGGCTGGCGCATAGTAAGCATTTTATAAATACCATAGAAAAACCCAAAATCAACTCAGAGCTTCACAGCAGATGAAGAAGAGCCACGTGAGACTTCCAGATACAGTTTGGTCAATCCCCAAATTGTAATAAAATGAGAGGCTGAGCACTGTCAAGGCTTCCTTGGGAGCACTGATCACTCATTCCACCCCTAGATCCACTGATATTTTTCACTTTTGGATAAGGGAGGGCTTCAGACCCTCCTTTTCCTCTATCCCCACCACCCGCCCTACCCACATTGCTCAATTCATGTGCACTCCCTTATTCCCAGCGCGGTCCAAGGTCGGACTTTTCAATGTTTGCGTGTGCAGCATCCTGGATGTGAGTGCTTGAGAAGCAACAGACAGGGACATAGAGCAAGGGAAATGGTACAGTCTAGTAATCGAAAAGCCGTTTAGTTGGGGCAAATGGGGTACACAATCAATTATGGAGGAGCTGCCCATGACACCGCCTAGGCCCACATTCTCTACAGTGGACTTGTCATTAGTATTTACCCAATAAAATTGTTAATTTAGCACATACATTGAAGTTACTAGGAAAACCTTCAACATGAGTTATAACTCGTCCCCAGGATGAGAAGCATTATACGAGGCATTTGGAAGCTGAAAATATTTTTACTTTTTTGCAATATTTATCTTTCTAATTAGGAAAGAAAATCTTTTCTGGCTGTAGTCCTTAGTGATGGTGGCTTCCAAGTGTGTCAGGGAAATGTAGTCCAAGAATCATATGGTAGATGGAGACAGTGACCTGCACTTCCCTGAAAAGAGCAGGCCAAGACACGCTGAACCTCTGGTTTCTGTCCTTGAAGCATTTCTACCTGGGATGGCCACTGTACGATGAGAGATATTTGATGTCACACATCTTATATTGGGCAAGTGATGTAACATGATAGCATGGGAGCCATATTGTAGTAGAATGCAGATTTGATGTGACCCTCAGATTCTTCCCCTGGGAAACCCTTTCAACCCCCCAAAAGCCTTATTGAAGGCACATCTCCTCCAAGAGGTCTTCCCTGACTAAACCCTCTTTTCCTTTTCTTTCACTCCCTTCTGCCCTTCTGTGTTGCCCTGACTTGCTCCCTTTTTTCATCTCCCCTGCTAGCCCCACAGCACTTATGCCCATATCTGTCTTTTTTTTTTTATATTAATGTCTGTCTCCCTCTCTGGACTGTAAATCCATTGTGGGCAGGTGATGTGTCTGTTAAACTGTTATATGGCACTATCCCAATATAATAATAATAATGTTATTTATTAAGTCCTTACTATGTGCCAGGCACTATAGTAAGTGCTGGGGTGGACACAAGCAAATTGAATTGGACACAGCCCCTGTCCCATGTGGGGTTCACAGTCTTAATCTCCTTTTTACAGATGAGGGAACTGAGGTGTGGAGAAGGGAAATAAATTGCCCAAAGTCACACAATAGACAAGTGGTGGGGTTAGAACCTATGACCTTCTAACTCTCGGGTCCATGCTCTATACAGTACACCATGCCACTTCCCCAAGCACTTAGCTCATTCCTCTGCACATAGTAAATGCTCAATGAATATGATTGATTGATTGGTGTTTCCCCTCCCCAGTTGGTATGACATCCAAACGGCTATCATACTGGTACAAGCTCTCATAATATCCCGGCTGGATTATTGTGTCAGCCTTCTCTCTGACCTTCCTTCCTCCTGTCTCTCCCCGCTCCAGTCTGTTCTTCATTCCGCTGCCCAGATCATCTTCCTGCAGAAACGCTCTGGGCATGGCACTCCCCTCCTTAAAAACCTCCAGTGGTTGCCCATCAACTTCCGCACGAAACAAAAACTTCTCACTCTGGGCTTCAAGACTCTCCATCACCTTGCCATCTCCTCCCTCTCCTCCCTTCTCTCTTTCTACTGCCCACCGCGCACCCTCTGCTCCTCTGCCACTCACCTCCTCACCGTCCCCTGTTCTCTCATATCCTGCTGTTGACCTCTGGCCCACGCCCTACTGCTGTCTTGGAATGACCTCCCTCCTCACCTCTGCCAAACTAACTCTCTTCCCCTCTTCAAAGCCCTACTGAGAGCTCACCTTCTCCAAGAGGCCTTCCCAGACTGAGCTTCCCCTTTTCCCTCTGCTCGCTCTGCTCCCCCTCTACCCCCCCTTCACCTCCCCTCATCTAAGCCCCCTTTCCCCCTTTTCCCTCTGCCCACCCCCCATTCCCCTTCCCTCAGCACTGTGCTCATTTGTATATATTTTTATTACTCTATTCATTTTGTTAATGCGGTGTACATCCCTTTGATTCTAATTATCGTGATTAAGTTGTCTTGTTTTTGTCCGTCTGTCTCCCCCGATTAGACTGTAAGCCCGTCAATGGGCAGGGATTGTCTCTATCTGTTGCTGAATTGTACATTCCAAGCGCTTAGTACAGTGCCCTGCAAATAGTAAGCACTCAGTAAATACTATTGAATGAATGAATGAATGAATGACTTCTCTAACAGCACCCGAAATGCCAGACTTGGTGCCAGAAACCGTCACTAAAAGAAGTTGTCCCACACCTCTCCCTCACGGCTTGGGTACTTTCCCTCTTTGGAAAGATGACCAAAAATTGCCCTTGATCCAAGTTTAAGAGAGAAATCCAAATGCCCATAATAGATATTCTCAAGTGTATCCCCAAAAGTCAATCAAATGGCTGTCAGAACAATGCAAAAGTTAAATAAAATTAGATTTAAATGTCTACTTGAATACGTGTAGAAAGAGAAAGTGCCAACTGGAATGAACTGACAATAAGTTCATTCAATCGTATTTATTAAATGCTTACTGTGTGCAGACTACTGTACTAAGCGCTTGGGAAAGTACAATGCAACAGTAAAAAGTGACCATCCCTGCCCAAAACGAGCACACAGTCTCAAGGGCAGAGTCTCTATTTTTTTTCTTTAGTTTTATTGCACTCTTCCACTGTCCCTAATTGAGTGCTCTGCAAACAATAGGTGCTCACTTAATACTAGTGAATAAAAAATCAATACCTGGTTTTATAGGAAGTGATAGTATTTATTAAAAGTTTAGTGTAGTAATGAGGACTGTCTTAAAAGCCGAGTAAGAATACATGGGTGGGAATTACCCAAGGTGCCTCAAAGGGCTCAAAATCCCTCAGTATGAGAGGGTAGAGGGAATGGAGGCAGAACCATAGGCAGTAATGGAGCCCAGGAAAACGTTAAAACAACTTAAAGGACAAGGTTTCATGGAGACCTTGTGCTTTGGCTGATTTCCTCTTTCTCACAGGTGTGTGATGGCAGAGAACGTCTGCCCGTCTACCAACTCTATTATATTCTACTCTCTCAAGCACTTAGTAAGTGCTCAATGAATATGACTGACTGATTGATTAGCACCTCCCCATTAACACACAGTCTAAGAGCAAAGGAGAAGAGGTACTGAATGAACATTTTACAGGTGAGGAAACTGAATCCCAGAGAAGTGAAGTGATTTCTGAAGGTCCCAGAGCCGACAAGTAAAAGTGCCATGAAGAAATCCCAGATCTTCTGACTCCATGGTTTTTTTTACTAGGCCATGTTGCTTCTCAATCAATTGCTTAATTGATCAATCAATTGGTGATATTTATTGACCACTTGCCATATGTAGAGCACTGTACTAAAATACTTGGGAGGAAACAATACCGAACAGTTGGTAGAAGTGATCCCTCTTGTCAAGAAACTTACAGCCTAGATAGGGAGACAGACATTAAATTAAATTCCGGTCCAGAGGTAGAGTGAGTATCAAAGAGTTTTAGGGATAAACATCTGAGTGCATCCATTTCTGTGGGGAACAATCGACAGAAGTGTCCAGAGGAGACTTTCTGGATATTTGTGATAGGTAAGAACCTGATGAGAAGCTCTTAGGTTGTTTCTCAATTTCAGTGCCTACACACCTGATCATTCTACTCCTAAGTCAGTTTGTTGGAAAACTGACATGACTGTGAAGCTATTTTTGCCATGCTTTTGGTATGTATTGATCCACTGTCATTGTGAATGGTAACTCATGATCCTTATCTAATAATGAAAGATCACAAGGGGCAGGCAATGTACTCTATCACTCCCTTGGGAGGTACAATTCAAGGAGCTGGCCTGGCCACAAGGAATTCCAGATTAATCATTAGGTACCATTTGATTTCCCCTCTCAGGATCCCACCAAGAGAGTTTCCAGTCCTCTTCCAGTCTTGGCCAAGGGAGGGAGAGTCAAGCAGAGGCCTACCCAGTCCAGACCTAGCTTGGGCAGTGGCTAGGGAGTGGAAGGCATTCTGCTGCAAGTCAAAATTCACCTGTGCTGGGCTGCAGCGGCAAGGGAGACAGTTGAGGGCGGAGTCTCAAGTTTATTGCGCAGAAGAAGGCAGTGGTAAACTACTTCCTTATTTTGACCAGGAAAACTCTCTGGATCCACTACCAGAATGACTGCAGATGGAGGTGGGGCGTTGTGGGAGAGATGGGTCCACGGAGTCACCATGGGTCAGAGATGACTTGACAGCATAAGACAAGATCATTTGATTGCACAAACTATTCTACCGTACTTATAAATACCATTGATTATTGAAGGCAGTCCACATAAGTAGTCTCTTCTCCACTCCCCTATTTTATAAAGATATTTTTATAGGTGACCTAGGGCAAATCATTTAACTTCTCTGTGCCTCCGTTTCCTCATCTATAAAATAGAGATAAAATCTCTCCCTCTTAGACTGTGTGAACCCTGTGGGACAAGAATCATTTCTGGCTTGATCGCTGTGCATCTCACCTAGTGCTTAGGACAGTGCTTGGAGCAGAGAATGTGCTTAACAAAAAACACCGGTGGTCACATAGCAGACCAAGGAGACAACTGGAATTAGAACCCAGGTCTTCTGACTCCCTACTACAACCTGCTGTCTCCCTAAAACTTTACATTATAAATGAGTCGTACTGTAGATTTAATGAGGGAGCAGATAATGAAAAATACTGATTTTCCGGTCCCAATTCAAGATCCCAAACTCAGCACTGATATTTTATAACAAAGAAAGGGAACTGAAGTTTGATTCTGGTCCTATATCCAGCTATTAGAATGAGCATTTCAATTAGTTCAGTGATGGGATGGCACATTTTGTTCTTTGTAAAGTCATTCAAGTGAACACCTTCAAGATGATAAATCAAATGGGCGTTTTTAAATGGCTACTGATTGATCCATCTCATAAGCCAAATTAATCAAGCCATCAATTAGTGGTGTTTATTGAGTGCTTATTTTGTGCAGTGTGATAACAATGGTAATAATAATAATAACGGTTCTTGTTAAGGACTTAATATGTGCCAAGCACATTTCTAAGCACTGAAGGTAACTGAGCAGCGGAGAAGTGAAGTGACTTGCCCAAGATCATACAGCAGGTAAGTAAATAAGTAATAATAATAATGGTATTTAAGTGCGTACTATTTGCCAGGCACTGTTCTAAGCACGGGGGTAGATACAAATTAATCAGGTTGGATTCAGTCCCTGTTCCACATGGGCTCACAGTCTTAATCCCCATTTTACAGATGAGGGAACTGGAGCCCAGAGAAATGAAGTAACTTGCCCAAGGTCTCACAGCAGACCTGTGGCAGAGCCAGGATTAGAACCCATGTCCTTCTGACTCCCTGGCCTGTGCCCTATCCACCAGGTCAGTGTACTGTCCTAAGCACTTGGGAGAAAACAATACAATAGACTTGTTTGACTTGTTCCTCACCTAACAGGAGCTTACAGTGTAGAGGAGAAGGTTAGTCTGAATTAGAAGATGGCCTGATCTTCCAGGCAGGAATCAGAGCAGGGGAGGAGGATTGTCAAACTTTCTGTGAGGCTCAGGAAGAAGGAACCTGGGCAAATCAACCACACATTTTCCTCCTCAGTCCTGGCTCATAATAATAATTGTAATAATAATGTTGGCATTTGTTAAGCACATACTATGTGCAGAGCACTGTTCTAAGCACTGGGGTAGATACAGGGGAATCAGGTTGTCCCTCGTGAGGCTCACAGTCTTAATCCCCATTTTACAGATGAGAGAACAGAGGCACAGAGAAGTTAAGTGACTTGCCCACAGCCACACAGCTGACAAGTGGCAGAGCAGAGATTCAAACCCATGACCTCTGACTCCCAAGCCCGGGCTCTTTCCCTTGAGCCACGCTGCTTCTCTATCTTGTAATGATGATGACATTTGTTAAATTCTTACAATTTGCCAGGCGCTGTACTAAGCACTGATAATAACTGTGGTATTTGTTAAGTGCTTACTTTGGGCCAGTCACTGTATTAAGCGCTGGGGTGGATATAAGCAAATCGGGTGGGCCCCAGTCCCATCCCACATTAGGACTCACAGTCTTAATCCCCACTTTATAGATGCGTTAACTGAGGCACGGAGAAATGAAGTCACTTACCCGAGGTCACACAGCAAACAAGTGGCAGAGTCAGGATTAGAACCTAGATCTTTCTGAGTCCCAGGTCTGGGGTCTATCCACTAGGCCATGCTGCTTCATTTTCCCCAGCTCAGGGGAGGTGACCCCAGACCAGAGAGGGCTGCAGTGACCTAGGCGTCCATCAGATTGCACCATATGACATTAGGCGTGTGGGGGGGGAACATGAGCACCATCTTAGATTGTAGTTCAACTTCTTGTCCTCCAGATTAGTAGAATTGATTAGATACCCAGACTCCAAACCCCTCTTTTGCAATAATAATAATAATAATAATAATGTTGGTAATTGTTTAAGCGCTTACTATGTGCAGAGCACTGTTCTAAACCCTGAGGTAGATACAGGGTAATCAGGTTATCCCACGTGAGGCTCACAGTTAATCCCATTTTACAGATGAGGTAATTTAGGCACAGATAAGTTAAGTGACTTGCCCCCAGTCACACAGCTGACAAGTGGCAGAGCCGGGATTCAAACCCATGACCTCTAACTCTCAAGCCCGGGCTCTTTCCACTGAGCCATGCTGCTTCTCTAATAATAATAAGGTTGGTATTTATTAAGCACTTACTATGTGCAGAGCACTGTTCTAAGCACTGGGGTAGATAAGGGTAATCAGGTTGCCCCACGTGAGGCTCACAGTTAATCCCCATTTTAAAGATGAGGTAACTGAGGCACAGAGAAGTGAAGTGACTTACCCACAGTCACACAGCTGACAAGTGGCAGAGCTGGAATTAGAACCCATGACCTCTGGCTCCCAAGCCCGGGCTCTTTCCACTGAGCCATGCTGCACACACCCATTGCAGACCATTCGAATGAATCAATCATCGGTATTGATCTAGTGCTCACAGTGAACAGAGCACTATATTAAGCATTTGGGAAAGTACAATACAACAGAATTGGGAGACATGATTCCCGCTTATAAGGAGTTTAGGGTTTAGTTGGGGGTGACAGACACTAAAGTAAATTACAGCGAGGGGAAGAAGCATGTTTATGTAAGTTGACACGAACTGGAAAGATTGCACTCTTTAGTGGATTATTTTTACCAGGTATGGATTGATGTAAAGACAAGCCTATTTCCAAAGATAATTACACTTCAGATTTCATCTCTGCAAATAAAGATTGGAAGGGACAGGCTTCAGTGGAATTATTTTCAGACAGATTGAGGGCTACGGGAAATCTGAAAAGTCAAGTATGTGCCTAGCCTGTGGTTACTATTAAGACTAGGGGTAATGCAAATCATATATTCAAATTTCTAATTGTCCGGACCTGCAGAGTAATAATCTATATGTCAATTTTCAAGTTTCTGTCTATTTTCACTGACTTTATGTCTAAGATTAGGATACATACTGCTCGGTATGTTCACCACTATATAGATATACACTTTCCTGCTGCGTGACCATGGGCGAGTCACTTAACCTCTTTGCTTCTGTTCCCTCATCTGTACAATGGGGGTAAAATGCCTGTACTTCCTCCCACTTTAATAATAAAGTCGGTATTTGTTAAGTGCCTACTATGTGCAAAGCACTGTTCTAAGCGCTGGGGGATACAAGGTGATCAGGTTGTCCCACGTGGGGCTCACAGTTTTAATCCCCATTTTACAGATAAGGTAACTGGGGCACAGAGAAGCGAAGTCACTTGCCCAAAGTCACACAGCTGACAAGTGACGGAGCTGGGATTAGAACCCATGACCTCTGACTCCCAAGCCCGGGCTCTTTCCACTGAGCCACGCTGCTTCTCTAGAGTGAGAGTTTAGAATGGGACAGGGACTGTGTCTGATCTGATAATCTTGAATCTGCCAAAAGGCTTATACAGTGTTGGCCCATAGTAATAATAATAACTGTGATAGGTTCAGTGGAAAGAGCACGGGCTTTGGAGTCAGAGGTCATGGGTTCGAATCCCGGCTCTGCCACTTGTTAGCTGTGTGACTGTGGGCAAGTCACTTAACTTCTCTGTGCCTCAGTTACCTCATTTGTAAAATGGGGATTAAGACTGTGAGCCCCACGTGGGACAACCTTATTCCCCTGTGTCTACCCCAGCGCTTAGAACAGTGCTCTGCACATAGTAAGCGCTTAACAAATACCAACATTATTATAGTCATTCATTAGTTGTCAGTCGTATTTATTGAGTGTTTCCTGTGTGCAGAGCACGGTACTGAGCCCTTTGGAGAGTATAATGCAACAGAGTTAGCAGACTCGTTCCCTGCCCACAGTGAGCTTACAGTCTAGAAGGCTAATAAGAGGAATTCTATCTTGGACATGTTAAGCTAGAGCTGTTGGTGGGTCATATAAGTAGAGATGACTAGTAGGAAGGAGGAAATGCAAGCAGAGGAGAGAGGTCAGGTTTGGGAACCAAATTTGGGAATCATCTGCGTAGAGATGGTAGCTGAAGCCACAGACGTGAATGAGTTTTCTAAGGGACTGGATGTAGTATCGCTGGAATTTCAGCTCTCTCCTCTAACTTCCACCTACTGACCGTACCTCGATCTCGTCTGTGTCAACACTGACTCCTTTCCTCCAGCCCGTCTCCAGCTTGGAACTCTTTCCCCTTTTATATGAGAAGCAGCAAGGCTCAGTGGAAAGAGCCCGGGCTTTGGAGTCAGAGAGGTCTTGGGTTCTAATCCAGGCTCCACCACTTGTCAGTTATGTGACTTTGGGCAAGTCACTTCACTTCTCTATGCCTCAGTTACCTCATCTGGAAAATGGGGATTAAAACTGTGAGCCCCACGTGGGACAACCTGATCACCTTGTATCCCTCCAGCACTTAGAACAGTGCTTTGCACATAGTAAGTGCTTAACAAATACCACTATTATTATTAAAAGGCCAACACCCTTCCTGTACAAGGCGATGTACAATTCATTAACAAAATAAATAGGGTAATGAAAATATATACATTTGAGCAGACGAGTACAGTGCTGAGGGGATGGGAAGGGAGAGGGGGAGGAGCAGAGGGAAATGGGGGGAAAAGAAGGTTAAGCTGCGGAGAGGTGGAGGGGGTGTGGTAGAGGGAGTAGAGGGAGAAGGGGAGCTCAGTCTGGGAAGGCCTCTTGGAGGAGGTGAGTTTTAAGTAGGGTTTTGAAAAGGGGAAGAGAATTAGTTTGGCGGAGGTGAGGAGGGAGGGGATTCCAGGACCACAGGAGGATGTGGCCCGGGGGTCGATGGCGGGATAGGCGAGACCGAGGGACGGTGAGGAGGTGGGCGGCGGAGGAGTGGAGCGTGCGGGGTGGGCGGTAGAAAGAGAGAAGGGAGGAGAGGTATGAAGGGGCAAGGTGATGGAGAGCCTTGAAGCCTAGAGTGAGGAGTTTATGTTTGGAGCGGAGGTTGATAGGCAACCACTGGAGTTGTTTAAGAAGGGCAGTGACATGCCCAGATCGTTTCTGCAGGAAGATGAGCCGGGCAGCGGAGTGAAGAATAGACTGGAGCGGGGCGAGAGAGGAGGAAGGGAGATCAGAGAGAAGGCTGACACAGTACTCCCATTCTCTCCTAGACCCCCTCCAATCTGGCTTCCGTCCCCTCCACTCTACCGAGACTGCTCTCTCTAAGGTCACCCATGACCTCCTTCTTGCCAAATCCAATGGCTCCTACTCCATTCTGATCCTCCTTGACCTCTCTGCTGCCTTTGACACTGTCGACCATCCCCTCCTCCTCCGTACCTTATCTCACCTTGGCTTCACGGACTCTGTCCTCTCCTGGTTCTCCTCTTACCTCTCTGGCCGATCATTCTCGGTCTCCTACGCTGGAGCCTCCTCCCCCTCCCATCCTTTAACTGTTGGAGTTCCTCAAGGGTCAGTTCTTGGCCCTCTTCTGTTCTCCATTTACACTCACTCCCTCGGTGAACTCATTCGCTCTCACGGCTTTGACTACCATCTCTACGCAGATGACACGCAGATCTACATCTCCGCCCCTGTCCTCTCCCCCTCCCTTCAGGCTCGCATCTCCTCCTGCCTCCGGGACGTCTCCACCTGGATGTCTGCCCGCCACCTAAAACTCAACATGAGCAAGACTGAGCTCCTCATCTTCCCTCCCAAGCCCGGTCCGCTCCCAGACTTCTCCATCACCGTGGATGGCACGACCATCCTTCCCGTCCCGCAGGCCCGCAATCTCGGTGTCATCCTTGACTCGTCCCTCTCGTTCACCCCACACATCCTATCCGTTACCAAGACCTGCCGGTTTCACCTCTACAATATCGCCAAGATCCGCCCTTTCCTCTCCACCCAAACGGCTACCTTACTATTACGGGCTCTCGTTATATCCCGGCTAGACTACTGTGTCAGCCTTCTCTCTGATCTCCCTTCCTCCTCTCTCGCCCCGCTCCGGTCTATTCTTCACTCCGCTGCCCGGCTCATCTTCCTGCAGAAACGATCTGGGCCTGTCACTCCCCTTCTTAAACAACTCCAGTGGTTGCCTATCGACCTCCGCTCCAAACAAAAACTCCTCACTCTAGGCTTCAAGGCTCTCCATCACCTCGCCCCTTCCTACCTCTCCTCCCTTCTCTCTTTCTACCGCCCACCCCGCACGCTCCGCTCCTCTGCCGCCCACCTCCTCGCCGTCCCTCGGTCTCGCCTATCCCGCCGTCGACCCCTGGGTCACGTCCTCCCGTGGTCCTGGAACGCCCTCCCTCCTCACCTCCGCCAAACTGATTCTCTTTCCCTCTTCAAAACCTTACTTAAAAATCACCTCCTCCAAGAGGCGTTCCCAGACTGAGCTCCTCTTCCCCCTCTACTCCCTCTGCCATCCCCCCTTTACCTCTCCGCAGCTAAAGCCTCATTTTCCCCTTTTCCCTCTGCTCCTCCACCTCTCCCTTCCCATCCCCACAGCACTGTACCCGTCCGCTCAACTGTATATATTTTCGTTACCCTATTTATTTTGTTAAGGAATTGTACATCGCCTTGATTCTATTTAGTTGCCATTGTTTTTACGAGATGTTCTTCCCCTTGACGCTGTTTAGTGCCATTGTTCTTGTCTGTCCGTCTCCCCCGATTAGACTGTAAGCCCGTCAAACGGCAGGGACTGTCTCTATCTGTTGCCGACTTGTTCATCCCAAGCGCTTAGTACAGTGCTCTGCACATAGTAAGCGCTCAATAAATACTATTGAATGAATGAACAGTAGTCTAGCCGGGATATAACGAGAGCCCGTAGCAGTAAGGTAGCTGTTTGGGTGGAGAGGAAAGGGCGGATCTTGGCGATATTGTAAAGGTGAAACCGGCAGGTCTTGGTAACAGATAGGATGTGTCTCAGCATCAAATAGCAACTCCTTGCCAGTGGCTTTAAAGCACTCAATTACCTCACCCCCACCTACCTTATCTTGCTGATTTCTTACTCCAAACCAGTCTATATACTCTGTTCCCCTAACACCAACTTAGTCACTGTACCTCCAGGTCATCTATCTCCCTCTCTCCTTTTAGAAGCAGATTGACTTAGTACATAGAGCACAGGCCTGGGAGTCCGAAAGTCATGGGTCCTAACCTTATTCCACCATTTGTCTGCTGTGTGATCTTGGATAAGTCATTTCACTTCGCTGTGCCTCAGTTACCTCATCTGAAAAATGGGGATTGGGACTGTGACCTCCACTTGAGGAAGGGACTATATTCAACACGATTTTCTTGTATCCACCCCGGTATTTAGTACGGTGCCTGGCCCTTAGTAAGCACTTAACAAATACCACAATTATTATTATTATTACCTATGTACCTAGATCTCTACCCCTTAAGCACGTGATAGTCATCCCATCCTTAGCTCCACAGTGCTCATGTACATATCCATAATTTGTTTATTTTAATGTCTGCTTGCCCCTCTAAATTGTGAGCTTCTTATGGGCAGAGCACTTGTTTTCCAACTCAGGTGCTTAGGACAATACTTGATATACACAATCAGTGCCTTTGAATGATTAATCCCTTCAGAGTACAGGATCCTTGAGAACAAGAAATTGTGTCTACTTTCTGTTACACTCTGCCAAATGCTCAGTATTGTGCTTGGCATTTAGAAGGCACTTTTGAATGCCACTGACTGATTGACAAAAATATTTTAAGAGGATATTTTAAAGAGCAGTTGATTCTATTCTCCACATACTTGTTTCTTGTTTTCTTAGAACTCAGATTAGTGTGTGATTCGTTATTTCAGTAAGTCAGTCCAATTTATTGAGTGCTTACTGTGTGAGGAGCACTATGATTCTATCTATCTTGATGGTATTGACGCCTGAATCCTTGTTTTGTTTTGCTGTCTCCCCCTGTGAGCCTGTTGTTTGGGTGGGGATTGTCTCTATCTGTTGCCGAATTGTACATTTCAAGCACTTAGTACAGTGCTCTGCACACAGTAAGCGCTCAATAAATACGTTTGAATGAATGAATACAGTACAACAATAAACAAATAAGTTGCCCACTCTAAATGATCTTACTACCTAGAGGATGAGAGAGAAATTGATATTTCGACTTGAAGAGCCTGCTGGTCATTTGGGTATCTCATGACAGGAAATCTAAGCCAACTCCCATCCAAGCACTGTGGCCAAAAGAGAAGTCACAAGAAGAGCTAACTGTGAGCAAAGGGCAGGAAACAGAAGCACATGTTATAAATGTCCTCTTAAACATCTGGGAAGAAATAATAGTGAATAAGAGGGAGTTATTTGGAATGCAGATGGTCCCAGTGAGATATGGCCCTGTTAAAACACAGGAAATTACTCTTAGCCTTGTGATGTAAATGGGCATAAAATGTTAATGGGATTTGGGGTTGCATTCAGCGGGGCTGAGAAGCAGCGTGGCTCAGTGGAAAGAGCATGGAATTAGGAGTCAGAGGTCGTGGGTTCTAATCCCGGCTCCGCCATGATAATAATGATAATAACAATGTAGGTATTTGTTAAGCGCTTACTATGTGCCGAGCACTGTTCTAAATGCTGGGGTAGACAAAGGGGAATCAGGTTGACCCACGTGGGGCTCACAGTCAATCCCCATTTTACAGATGAGGTAACTGAGGCACTGAGAAGTTAAGTGACTTGCCCAAAGTCACACAACTGACAAGTGGCCGAGCTGGGATTCGAACCCATGACCTCTGACTCCAAAGCCCATGCTCTTTCCACTGAGGCTCGCTGCTTCTCATTTGTAAGCTGTGTGACTTTGGGCAAGTCACTAAACTTTTCTGTGCCTCAGTTACCTCATCTGTTAAATAGGGACTGAAAACTGTGAGCCCCAAGTGGGACAACCTGATTACCTTGTATCTCCCCCAGTGCTTAGAACAGTTCTTGGCACATAGTAAGCGCTTAACAAATACTCATTTGTTATTATTATTATTATTCACATGGAACATCTCCTCAAATCCAATAGACACTTATTCCCACCCTCGCTCCCCTGTTCAGAGTCTTATTGAAGGCACATCTCCTCCAAAAGGCCTAATCCCAGCTCTGCCATCTGTCAGCTTTGTGACTTTGGGCAAATCACTTCCCTTCTGAGTTGCCTCAGTTACCTAATCTGTAAAATGAGGATTAAGACTGTGAACCTCATGTGGGACAGCCTGATTACCCTGTATCTACCCCAGCGCTTAGAACAGTGCTCGGCACATAGTAAGCATTTAACAAATGCCAACATCATCATTCTCAGACTAAGCCCCTCCCCCCCCTTTCCTCTTTTCTCATCCCTTCTGCATCACCCTGACTCGCTCTCTTTGTTCTTCCCTGCTCCCAGCCCCTCAGCACTCATGTACATATCTGTCATTTATTTATTTGTATCAATGTCTGCTTCCCTCCTGCCCAGACTGTAAGCTCATGTTGGGAAGGGAAGGTGTCGATTTATTTTTGCATGGTACTCTCCCAAGCGCCTAGTACAGTGCACTGAACACAGTAAGTGCTCAATAAATACATTTGAATGAATGAATTAAAGAATTGGAAGGTGATCATTCAATTGTATAGCACTCAGTAGTGCTCTGGAGAAAGTGAGACTACATAAAATGCTGGTCTTTATTATAGCACTCTGAATCAGAGAAATGCATGCCAGCTTTAGGGCCCCATGAAAAAATCAAAATGATCAAGAAACTGTAGGTTTGGACAGAAGGAAAAATTTAAAAAAGGGTGGATCTTGAACAAATACCAACTAAGATGAGGTCATCTAGAATATGTTCTAGGGGAAAGAGCCCAGGCCTGGGAGTCAAGAGACCCACATTCTAAACCCTGCTCCTCCACTTACCTGCTATGTGACCTTGGGCAGGTCAATGTAACTTCTTGGTGCCTGAGTTTCCTTATCTGTAAAATGAGCATTATATATCTACTCTTTCCAGTCCAGTTCATACTTCGCTCAACTGCCCAGATTATCATTCTACAGAAACGTTCAGGGCATGTCATCCCTTTGCTCAAAAATCTCCAGTGGTTGCCTATCAGCCCACATATCAAACCAAAACTCCACACCATTGGCTTTAGAGCTCTCCATCACCATGCCCCCTCCCACCACACCTCGCTTCTCTCCTCCTACATCCCGGCCAGCACACTCAACTCCTCTGGTGTTTATCTTCTCACTGTGCCTCCAACTCGCCTTTCTCGCTGCCGATCCGTGGGGCCATGTCCTACCTCTGGCCTGGAATTCCCTCCCTCCTCACATCTGCCTGACAATTACTCTCCCCTCCTTCAAAGACTTACTGAAGGCACACCTCTTCCAAGAGGCCTTCCCAGACTAAACCCTACTTTTCTTCATCTCCCACTCCCTCCCTGACTTGCTCCCTTTGCTCTTCCCTACCTCTCTCCACCCCACTACACTTATATGTAGATCTGTAATATTTTTTATTTATATTGACGTCAGTTTACTTGTATTGATGTCTGTCTCCCCCACCCCTACACCAAACTGTGAGCTCTCTGCGGGCAGGGATTGTAACTCTTTATTGTTGTATTGTTGTATTAGAGAAGCAGCGTGGCTCAGTGGAAGGAGCCCGGGGTTGGGAGTCAGCGGTCATGGGTTCGTATCCCAACTCTTGCCCCTTGTCAGATGTGTGACTGTGGGCAAGTCACTTCACTTCTCTCTGCCTCAGTTCCCTCATCTGTAAAATGGGGATGAAGATTGTGAGCCTCACGTGGGACAACCTCATTCTCCTCTATCTACCCAACCGCTTAGAACAGTGCTTTGAACGTAGTAAGTGCTTAACAAATACCAACATTATTATTATTGTGTTTTCCCAAGTGCTTAGTACAGTGCTCTGCACAAAGTAAACTCTCAATAAATAGGATTGAATGAATGAATGAGTGAATGAATACCCATTCTCCCCACTACTTAGACTGCAAGTCTCCAGTGGGACAGGAACTCTGTCTGATCTGATTGTATTGCATTCAACCAAGTTCTTAGCACATAGTTAGTACTTAAACTCTATCATTATCAACATTATTATTATGAAGGGTGCAGTCCCCCATAATGAAATATTTTAGGTTAAAATTTGAGGAATCAATAAAAAATATCAGGTTTCATCTTGAAATAGAGAGGAAAGGAGGGAGGGAGAGAGAGAGACAGAGGGAGACTGAGACAGAGAGAAAGAGGTGTGCAGGCTGCTTAAAAGGGAATTATTTTATTTTTTGTAAAATCTTGGAGTTTTAAGTTCCTTTGGCAAAAAGCAGAGCAGTGGTGAAATGATTTATGAGGGCTCTACATGTACTTCTGACTTGGTACGTATTAAGACCCCTCCTTCCCCTCTGCCTTCAACCATGCCCATGTCTCCCCATCCTAAAAACACCCTCTCTTGACCCCACTTCCCCTTCCAGTTATCACCCTATCTCCCTCCTAACCTTCCTTTTCAAACTCCTAGAACGAGTTGTCTACACTCGCTGCCTTGAATTCCTCAACTCTAACTCTCTCCTGGACCCCCTCCAATCTGGCTTCCATCCCCTCCACTCTACCAAGACTGCTTTCTCTAAGGTCACCCATGACCTCCTTCTTGCCAAATCCAATGGCTCCTACTCTATCCTAATCCTCCTAGACCTCTCATCTACCTTTGACAATGTCGACCATCCCTTCTCCTCCACACCTTAACTCACCTTGGCTTAAAGGACTCCATCCTCTCCTGGTTCTCCTCATCTTTCTAGCCATTCATTCTCGGTCTCCTTTGCAGGCTCCTCCTCTCCCTCCCATCCTCTAACTGTAGGGGTTCCTCAAGGGTCAGTTCTTGGCCCTCTTCTGTTCTCCATCTATATCACTCCCTTGGTGAACTCATTCTCTCCCATGGCTTCAACTATCATCTCCATGTAGATGACACCCAAATCTACATCTCCTCCCCTGTTCTCTCCCCCTCCCTTCAGTCTCGTATCTCCTCTGGCCTCCAGGACGTCTCTACCTGGATGTCTGCCCACCACCTAAAACTCACCATGTCCAAAACTGAGCTCCTTATTTTCCCTCCCAAACCCTGTCCTCTTCCCGACTTCCCTGTCACTTTGGACGGCACTACCATCCATCCCATCTCACAAGCCCACAACCTTGGTGTCATCCTTGACTCAGCTCTCTCGTTCACTCCACACATCCAATCCTTCACCAACGCCTGCCGGTCTCACCTTTACAATATCGCCAAAATCTGCCCTTTCCTCTCCATCCAAACGGCGATCGTGCTGGTACAAGCTCTCATAATATTCCGGCTGGATTATTGTGTCAGCCTCCTCTCTCATCTCCCTTCCTCCTGTCTCTCCCCACTCCAGTCTATTCTTCATTCCGCTGCCTGGATCATCTTCCTACAGAAATGGTCTGGGCATGTCACTCCCCTCCTTAAAAACCTCCAGTGGTTGCCAATCAACCTCTGCACGTTACAAAAACGCCTCACTCTTGGCTTCAAGGCTCTCCATCACCTTGCCCCCTCCTACCTCACCTCCCTACTCTCTTTCTACTGCCCACCACGCATGCTCTGCTCCTCTGCCGCCCACCTCCTCACCGTCCCCTGATCACAATTATCCCACCGTCGACCTCTGGCCCACGTCCTCCCGCTGTCCTGGAATGCCCTCCCTCCTCACATCTGCCAAACTAACTCTTTACCCCTCTTCAAAGCCTTACTGAGAGCTCACCTCCTCCAAGAGGCCTTTCCAGACTGAGCTACCCCTTTTGCCCTCTGCTCCCCGTCCACCCTCTGCTCCTCCGCCTTCCCCCATCACCTCCCCTCAGCTGAGCCCCCTTTCCCTCTGCTTCTCCCCCTTCCCCTCCCCTCAGCACTGTGCTCATTTGTATATATTATTTATTACCCTATTTTGTTAATAAGGTGTGCGTCCCCTTGATTCTATTTATCGTGATAATGTTGTCTTGTTTTTGTTGCATTCTGTTTTGCTCTGCCATCTGTCTCCCACGATTAGTCTGTGAGCCCGTCACTGGGCAGGGACTGTCTCTATCAGTTGCCGAATTGTACATTCCAAGTGCTTAGTACAGTGCTGTGCACATAGTAAGTGCTCAATAAATACTGTTGAATGAATGAAAGACCCCATAAAAAGAACAACAACAACAAAAAAACACTTGGATCTCCTCAATCAATCAATGGTATCATAGTGGATAGAACTTGGCCCTGGGAGTCAGAAGGTCAGGCGCTCCAATCTGCCATGTATCTGTTGTGTGACCTTGGACAAGTCACTTCATTTCTCTGGGCCTCATTTACCTCATCTGTAAAATGGTGATTAAACTGTGAGCCCCATATGGGACAGGGACTATGTCCAACCCGTCTTGCTTGTAACCAAGCCAGTGCTTAGTAATAATAATAATAATAATAATAATGGCATTTGTTAAGCACTTACTATGTGTCAAGCACTGTTATAAGTGCTGGGGAGGATACAAAGTGATCAGTTTGTCCCCCGTGGGACTCACAGTCTTAACCCCCATTTTTACAGATGAGGGACCTGAGTCACAGAGAAGTTATATGACTTGCCCAAAGTCACACAGCAGGCTAGCGGCAGAGCCGGGATTCAAACCCATGACCTCTGACTCCCAAGCCCATGCTCTTTCCACTGAGCCATGCAGCTTCTCTAGTATAGTGCTTGGCACATAGTAAGCAGTGCTTGGCACAGAGTCAGCACTTAACAAACTCCCCAATCTATTGGGTACTTACTGTGTTCAGAGCATTGCCATAACCTTCTCACCTGCCTCATCTCTAACACTCCCTCCCCCTGCAAATCTTCGCTACTGCCCCACAGAGACCTCCGCTCTCTCGATCCCATCCATCTTTTCAATAGCATCTCTCCTCACCTTGCCGCCCTGTCCTCTCTTCCCACTCTCGATGATCAGGTCTCCGCTCTCAACTCCACCCTCTCTACTCATCTCGACTCTCTCGCCCCCCTTTCCCTCCGCCGCTCTCGCTCCACTAACCCACAGCCCCGGATCACCTCCTCCATCCGCCTCCTACGCTCCTATGCTCGAGCTGCTGAGCGCTGCTGGCGAAAGTCCAAGCACCAAGCCGACCTCACACACTTCAAATTTATCCTTTCCTGCCTTAACTCTGCCCTCTCCTCCGCCAGGCAAAACCTCTTCTCCTCCCTCATCGACACCCATGCCCGTCACCCCCGCCGATTGTTCCGGACCTTTAACTCTCTCCTTAGGCCCCCTGTTCCTCCCCCTCCCCCATCTCTCACCCCCAATGATCTGGCCACCTATTTCCTCACGAAAATCAACACAATCAGGTCTGAGCTCCCCAAAGTCACCCCTCCGCCTCTTCCCTCCCCCCCCACCAACCCCCTCCCCTACTTTCCCATCCTTCCCTGCGGTATCCTCAGAGGAGATCTCCTCCCTCCTCGCAAGTGCCACCCCCTCCACCTGCGCCTCGGACCCCATTCCCTCTCACCTTATTAAAACCATCGCCCCTGCCCTCCTCCCTTCCTTAACTTCTATTTTTAACCACTAAATCTCCAATGGCTCCTTCCCCTCTGCCTTCAAACATGCCCACGTCTCCCCCATCCTAAAAAAACCCGCTCTTGACCCCACTTCCCCCTCCAGTTATCGCCCTATCTCCCTACTACCCTTCCTTTCCAAAGTCCTAGAACGAGTCGTCTACAATCGATGCTTAGAATTCCTTAACTCCCATTCTCTCCTAGACCCCCTCCAATCTGGCTTCCGTCCCCTCCACTCTACCGAGACTGCTCTCTCTAAGGTCACCCGTGACCTCCTTCTTGCCAAATCCAATGGCTCCTACTCCATCCTAATCCTCCTTGACCTCTCTGCTGCCTTTGACACTGTCGACCATCCCCTCCTCCTCCATACCTTATCTCACCTTGGCTTCACGGACTCTGTCCTCTCCCGGTTCTCCTCTTACCTCTCTGGCCGGTCATTCTCGGTCTCCTTCGCTGGAGCCTCCTCCCCCTCCCGTCCTTTAACTGTTGGAGTTCCTCAAGGGTTAGTTCTTGGCCCTCTTCTGTTCTCCATTTACACTCACTCCCTCGGTGAACTCATTTGCTCTCACGGCTTTGACTACCATCTCTACGCAGATGACACGCAGATCTACATCTCCGCCCCTGTCCTCTCCCCCTCCCTTCAGGCTCGCATCTCCTCCTGCCTCCGGGACGTCTCCACCTGGATGTCGGCCCGCCACCTAAAACTCAACATGAGCGAGACTGAGCTCCTCATCTTCCCTCCCAAACCCGGTCCTCTCCCAGACTTCTCTATCACCGTGGATGGCATGACCATCCTTCCCGTCTCTCAGGCCCACAATCTCGGTGTCATCCTTGACTCGTCCCTCTCGTTCACCCCACACATCCTATCCGTTACCGAGACCTGCCGGTTTCACCTCTACAATATCGCCAAGATCCGCCCTTTCCTCTCCACCCAAACGGCTACCTTACTGTTACGGGCTCTCGTTATATCCTGGCTAGACTACTGTGTCAGCCTTCTCTCTGACCTCCCTTCCTCCTATCTCGCCCCGCTCCAGTCTATTCTTCACTCCGCTGCCCGGCTCATCTTCCTGCAGAAACGATCTGGGCCTGTCACTCCCCTTCTTAAACAACTCCAGTGGTTGCCTATCAACCTCTGCTCCAAACGAAAACTCCTCACTCTAGGCTTCAAGGCTCTCCATCACCTTGCCCCTTCCTACCTCTCCTCCCTTCTCTCTTTCTACCACCCACCCCGCACGCTCCGCTCCTCTGCCGCCCAGCTCCTCACCGTCCCTCGGTCTCGCCCATCCCGCCGTCAACCCCTGGGTCACGTCCTCCTGTGGTCCTGGAACGCCCTCCCTCCTCACCTCCGCCAAACTGATTCTCTTTCCCTCTTCAAAACCCTACTTAAAACTCACCTCCTCCAGGAGGCATTCCCAGACTGAGCTCCTCTTCTCCCTCTACTCCCTCTGCCACCCCCCCTTTACCTCTCCGCAGCTAAACCCTCTTTTTCCCCTTTTCCCTCTGCTCCTCCACCTCTCCCTTCCCCTCCCCACAGCACTGTACTCATCCGCTCAACTGTATATATTTTCGTTACCCTATTTATTTTGTTAATGAATTGTACATCGCCTTGATTCTATTTAGTTGCCATTGTTTTTACGAGATGTTCTTCCCCTTGACGCTATTTAGTGCCATTGTTCTCGTCTGTCCGTCTCCCCCGATTAGACTGTAAGCCCGTCAAACGGCAGGGACTGTCTCTATCTGTTGCCGACTTGTTCATCCCAAGCGCTTAGTACAGTGCTCTGCACATAGTAAGCGCTCAATAAATACTATTGAATGAATGAATGAATGAAAGATTGTGAGAGAGAACAAACAATAGAGTTTGTAGCCACGTCTCCCGGTGTGAGCAGGGATTGTCCCTCTTTATTGCTCAATTGTACTTTCCAAGCGTTTTGTACAGTGCTCTGCACACAGTAAGAGCTTAGTAAATATGATTGATTGAATGAATGAGTGAATGATTGAAAGTCACCTGGTTAAATTACGTTTGTTTCACAAAGTCTGAATCAAATTATACCTTTGATTAGCTCCACCAAGATGTTATGAACTACCTCATACCTAAGTGATTGACTGGAAGGCAGGGTTCAAGGAAGAACAGGAGGAAATCATTAACAAGAAATGAAAGAGGCGCAATGTGTAAAGGTTAAAATAATTGGGGTTCATTCCATCTGGAAAAGAAATGACAGTATCAGGGTTTTTTTCCTGGAGAGGAGGTTGACCAGTTTTTATTTTCATCCTCTGTGAACTTGGTGGAATTTTACATTCCAAGCACTTAGTACAGTGCTCTGCACATCATAAGCGCTCAATAAATACTGTTGAATGAATGAATGAACGAATGGGGATGGAAATAAATTAAAACCAAAGGCAGTTTGATTGAACATGAGGAGTAACTTTTTAACTGTGAGGGTGATTAATCGGTAGAATAGACTAGGGAGTAAGTCGTGCAACAATATCTTGAACCCTGAGGAACTCTGAGAAAAGAATAGGCACTCATGTATTAGTCATTCGTTTGCCAGGGGCAGGGGCAGGACTGACCAAGTGACCTCTTGTACTCCTTTATTTAGGTTTCTACAGTTTTCTTCTGCAACCTAAGACCATTCCTTATCATTCGTTCCTCTGTGCTCTCAGTGATTATCAATCGATCAGTGGTATTTATTGAGCTTCTAGTTGGGGAGGAGCATTGTGTTATGGATTATCCTCCATCGGACAGTCAAGCTTCCTTTTGCCCTCCTATTTGCAAGTCAAATGAGTGATTCTCCTATCTAGAGGTTGCTTATCTTGGCTCAGTGGAAAGAGCCGGGGCTTGGGAGTCAGAGGTCATGGGTTCGAATCCCACCTCCACCGCTTCTCAGCTTTGTGACTTTGGGCAGGTCACTTAACTTCTCTGGGCCTCAGTACCCTCATCTGTAAAATGGGAATTAAGACTGTGAGCCTCACAAGGGACCACCTGATTACCCTGTATCTACCCCAGCGCTTAGAACAGTGCTCGGCACATAGTAGGCGCTTCACAAATGCCAACTTTATTATTATACATAGACTCGGTGGCCCTATTTGGAACAGGTAAAAGCACTTGAACTACGGAGCTCAAAATCTTTCTGCACCTAGGAAGCAACAGACGACTTTCCCCTAAAATTGTTTCTATGACAATTGAAAGATGTTACCACTAAGTAAAAACTTATGGGTCTATGGCTACTTATAAATTCCAAAGGCACATACCAAACACATGGTTTTCAGGTTGAACAGTCATATTTACTGAGCATTCAATAGGCAGCTATCATGAATCACAAAAGTTAATGGAGGACCCAATGATTTTTATAGGAAGGGAACTTGCGGGGAATTTTCAGCCCATAGGTTTGTGTTCATTGCTCTGGTTTGTGGGGGTGGTAAAAAGAGAAAAGAATGAATAGGATTTCAGAGTAAGAGGGCAAGAGTGAATTGTGTGGTCAGACCTGGTTTGAAGATCTACAAGACTTTGAGGTGCCTGAGAATGTGAAATATGAGAAATAAAGGCCAGAATCGTGCCTCGAACTGTAATTGGGCAATTAGTGATGGATAAATCTCTCAAAGATGATGCCAATGCAGCAATCTGAGGTAACCCTTTCTTCTGAGGAATGTGGGGCTCTTGAAAGACCTTGTCTAATTAAGCTGCCCAACAGATCTGTTGGGTTTCAGGTAGGTTACCAAGGCAACACTTTAGAGTTATCGAAACTGCAGAAGAGAGAGGTTAAGTGACAACTCCTAGGTCACTTGGTGCTAGAACCAGAAATAGAAATTAGGTCACTAGTGACAACGTCAGGAATGAATTTAAAGGGTCCCTGAAATTAAATTTGGGGAGTAATTTCTAGTAATTCAGACTATGCCTATGCCTATGCCTCCTTTCATTTCTCCTTTTATGTATAAAACGAAATAACTGCTTATTAGAACCCAGTCGTTAGGATCGGCAGATTCATGTTATGTCATCTACCAACTTTTTCCTCCTACACACAGGAATCAGATTATGCACTCATCGCTGTCTTATTTAGTTGTTTTTCCTTTCAAAATGTACTATACATTTGTGAAGTATTTCCATTACTAATTTCACATAATCCTTCCAAGTGGGTTGCAGCATTTTACAGGTGAGAAAACAAAGATAGAAGGAGATTAGTGACTCACTCAAGATTTCACAAGAAGTTGTCAGATGAATATGGTTGAAAACATGAGATATTTAGACCATGAAACAATACCTGATATTTTCAAGGTGGAACTGAATCTTTTCTGCTACCCCTGATCATCATCATCTCCATTCATTCAATCATATTTATTGAGCACTTACTCTGTGCAGAGCACTGTACTAAATGCTTAGAAGAGTGCAATAAAACAATAAATGGAAAAACTCTCTGTCCACAACCAATGATCATTATAACATCATCATCTTCATTATCATCATCATCAGCATCATCAGCATCATCTTCATCATTAGTATCATCTTCATCATCATCTGTGGTATTTGCTAAGCACTGAACTTAGTGTTGGGCTTGTGTTGGGACCGTATTCAGGTCAGAAACAGTTTCTGCCCCAACCAGGGTTCACAACCTAAATATAAGAGACAACAGGTATTGAATTCTCATTTTACAGATGAGGAAAGTGGGGCACAGAGAACTTGCCCAGGGACTTGCCCACGGTTACACAGGAGGCCAGTGGCAGAGCTGGGTTTAGAACCCAGGTCCTCTGAGTCTCAGGCCCATGCTCTCTCCACTAAGCCATCCCCGTTCTTTGCTGATCCCAGCACTTATTCTATCCTGTCTTTACTACTGGAATTAGCCACTTTACTGACCTCCCTGCCTCCCTTCTGTCCCAACTCCAATCCATACTTCACTCTGATGACTGGATCATTTTTCCTAAATCAACTGTTCAGTCCATGTCTTCCCATTCCTCAAGAACCTCCAGTGGTTGCCCATTACCTCCATATCAGACAGAAATTCCTTACCGTCAGCTTTATAGAACTCAATCAGCTTGTCCTCTTCCTATCTTTCCTCACTATCTCCTACCGCCCAGCCTGCAAACTTCACTCCTCTAACACCAACCTACTTACCTGTACCTCAATCTCTCCTGTCTCACTTTTGACCATTTTGTCTGGAGCTCCCTCCCTCTTAATATGCAACAAACCATGACTCTACCCACCTTCAATTAATTCATGAGCACTTACTTTGCACAAAGCCTGCCCCATTGAAATCACATCTCACGGAGGCCTTCCCTGAATCACCTCTAATTTCTCCTTTATTTGCCGTCCATTCTACATCACCTACAAACTTGGATCTATACCCCTTAAGCAGTTTGACACTCACCCAACCTTTAGCCCCACAGCTCTTTTTACATATCCTAAACTCTGTCATTTCCCCTAACTATAGTTATTTTTTTTTTTGCCTATATTCCCCTTGCAGATAGTAAGTGTGAGCAGGGAATCATATTGGGATCATCTCTGTTGAACTATACTCTCCCAAGCTCACACAGTAAGCCCTCAGTAAATGCCAATGATTCATTTCATAATCTCTGCACTTGAGCAAAGAGTAAAAGGTTTGAGTTTGGTGCTCTGCACACAGTAAGTGCTCAATCAGTCAATCCTATTTATTTATTAGCACTTGGGAGAGTACAAAATAATAATGATAATGATGGTAGTATTTATTAAATCCTTACTATGTGTCAAGCACTGTTCTAAGCGTGGGTAGCTACATGATAGACAAGTTCCCTGCCCCCGGTCAATCAGTTGTATTTACTGAGGGTTTACTGAGTGCATAGCACTGTACTAAATGCTTGGGAGAGTACAATATAACAATATAACAGAGCGTGTAGACACCTTCTCTGCCCACATTGAGTTAACAGTCTAAAGGGGGTGGCAAACATTAATATAAATAAATAAATTACAGGTTTGTGCATGTGATTTGTGAGGCTGTGGGAGGGGTGAATAAAGGATGCAAATCTAAGTACAAAAGCAATGTTGAAAGGAATGGGAGAGAAGGTAATGATAATAATAATATTGGTATTTGTTAAGCACTTACTGTTCTAAGTGCTGGGGTACATACAGGGTAATCAGGTTGTACCACGTTAGGCTCACAGTTAATCCCCATTTTACAGATGAGGTAACTGAGGCACAGAGAAGTGAAGTGACTTGCCCACAGTCACACAGCTGACAAATAGCAGAGCTGGGATTTGAACCCATGACCTCTGACTCCCAAGCCCGGGCTTTTTCCACTGAGCCATGCATCAGCCATAAATGATGGATTCATGACCAAAACTGAGCTCCTCATTTTCCCTCGCAAGCCCTGTCCTCTCCCTGACTTCCCTATCACCATGGATGGTACGACTGTCCTTCCCATCTCTCAGGCCCGCCATCTCGGTGTCATCTTTGACTCGGCTCTCTCGTTCACCCAACACATCCAATCCGTTACCAAGACCTGCCGGTCTCACCTTTATAATATTGCCAAGATCAGCCCTTTCCTCTCCACCCAAACGGCTACCTTACTGCTACAGGCTCTCATAATATCCCGGCTAGATTACTGTGTCAGCCTCCTCTCTGATCTCCCTTCCTCCTCTCTCTCTCCGCTCCAGACTATTCTTCACTTTGCTTCCCGGCTCATCTCCCTGCAAAAACGCTCTGGGCATGTCACTCCCCTTCTTAAACACCTCCAGTGGTTGCCTATCAACCTCCACACGAAACAAAAACTTCTCACTCTAGGCTTCAAGGCTCTCCATCACCTTCCCCCTTCATACCTCTCCTCCCTTTTCTCTTTCTACTGCCCACCCCGCACGTTCCGCTCCTCTGCCACCCACCTCCTCACTGTCCCTCGGTCTCGCCTATCCCGCCATCGACCCCTGGGCCACGTCCTCCCACGATCCTGGAATGCCCTCCCTCCTCACCTCCACCAAACTAATTCTCTTCCCCTCTTCAAAACCCTACTTAAAGCTCACCTCCTCCAAGAGACCTTCCCAGACTGAGCTCCCCTTTTCCCTCTGCTCCCTCTACCCCGCTTCACCTCTCTGCAGTTAAACCCTCTTCTCCCCACTTTCCCTCTCCTCCTCCCCCTCTCCCGTCCCACCCCCTCAGCAATGAACTCGTCCGCTCAACTTATATATCTTCATCACCCTATTTATTTTGTTAATGAGATGCACATCACCTTGATTCTATTTATTTGCTATTGTTTTAATGAGATGTTCTTCCCCTCGATTCTATTTATTGCCATTGTTCTTGTCTGTCTGTCTCCCCCGATTAGACTGTAAGCCCGTCAAAGGGCAGAGACTGTCTCTATCTGTTACCAATTTGTACATTCCAAGCGCTTAGTACAGTGCTCTGCACATAGTAAGCACTCAATAAATATTATTGAAGGAATGAATTAGTTGAGTAAGGCCTCTTGGGGGAGATGTGTTTTTAATAAAGCTTTGAAGGTAGGGAGAGTGGTCTTCTTTAGGATATTAAGAGGGAGGGTGTTCCAGGCTAGAGGCAGGACATGTGTGAGAGGTCAGCGGCAACATAGATGAAAGGGAGGTACAGTGAGTAGGTTGGGATTAGATCGAAGTGTGTGAGCTGGGCTATAGTAGGAAATCAGGGAGGCAGGGTAGGAGGGGCCGACTTGATTGTATGTTTTAAAGCCGATGATATGGAATTTCTTTTTGATGCAGAGATGGATGGGAAACCATTGGAGCTTCTTGAGGAGTAGAGAAACATGGACTGAAAGATTCTGTAGAGAAGCAGCATGGCCTAGCGGAAGACCATTGCTCTGAGAATCAGAGAACCTTGAGCCCTAATCCTGGTTCTGCCAATTGCTTGCTGTGGGGCCTTGGGCAAATCACTTAACTTCTCTGTGTTTCAATTCTCCTGTTTGCCTTCTTACTTACACTGTGAGCCCCATGAGGGTCAGAGACTGTGCTCAACTTAACTTCCATATAGCCCAGAAATTAGAACAAATACTTAAGAAATAGCTTAACAAATATCAAAGAAATCACAGGAAAAAAATGATCCAGGGAGTTCAGTCCATGTTTTCCCATTCCCCAAGAACCTCCAAGAGTTTCCCACTCACTGCCACATCAAACAGTATCTCTTTACCATTGGCTTTAAAGTACTCACTCATTTTGCCCCCTCCTACCTTACCTCCGTGATTTCTTACTACACCTCAGCCTGCACACTGAGCTCCTCTAATGCCAACCTACTCACTTTATCTTGATCTTATCTGTCATGCCTCTGATATCTCGCCCATGTCCTGTCTCCAGCATGGATCTCCCTCTCTCCTCCTATGTTATGGATGACCAATCTCTGCATCTTCAAAGCCTTATTGAAGGTTCATCTCCTCTAAGAGGTCTTCCCTGACTAGGCAATGATTTCCTATTTTCCCACTCCCTTCTGCATCGCACTGACTTGTTCCCTTTATTCACCTCCTGACCTAGACCCACAGCACTTATGTAACTATCTGTAATTTTATTTATTTCTATTAATGTCTGTCTCCCTGCCTAGGCAGTAAGTGTGTTGTGGTCAGGGAAAGTGTCTGTTATGTTTTATTGTACTCTCCCAAGCACTTAGGACAGTGCTCCGCACACAGTAAGAGCTCAGTAAATGCGATTGACTGACTGGTTACAACGGGGTTGGTAGAGCCTTTCCCTCCCCACAGCAAGCTTACAGTCTGCCCCAAAGCCCTAACAACCCTTCTCTGCTGTGGGGAGGAGAGAGAGTTTGAAGAAAGGGAGGACTATGTCATCAGTGGTGAAGGGTTTTGAACACAAAACCAACTAGGACATCGGCTACTGAGAGAGCTGACCTTGGAACTTTCTGTTGGTCTATGGTGTTGCTCTTCCTCTAGACTATAAGTTCCTTTTAGTCAGGGAATGTGTCTACCAACTCAGTTATACTTTCCTAAGCATTTAGTATAGGTTTCTGGGCACAGTGAGTACTTAATGAATTCATTCATTCATTCATTCAATCGTATTTATTAAGTGCTTACTGTGTTCAGAGCACTGTACTCTGAATCTATGCCATTCATTGATCTTCAGCATAGCATCAGCACAGTGTTGCGGTAACTTTGGCTGAAAATGGGCTCCTTCCATCAAGTTCTAGCTTTGCACTTCATTCATTCATTCAAGTGTATTTATTGAACATTTACTCTGTGCAGAACACTATACTAAATACTTGGAAAGTACAAGTTGGCAATAAAGAGAGACATTCCCTGTCCAGGCTGCCCTCTGCTCCCTTATCTCACTTACTGCAGTATTGCCCAAGTAAGAACACAAGTTCTGGTGACACTAAGAATAATAATAATAATAACAATAATAATGATGATGATATTTGTTAAGCACTTACTATGTGTGAAGGACTGTTCTAAGCACTAAGGGAATACAAGGTGATGAGGGTGTCCTACATGGGGTTCATAGTCTTAATCCCCATTTTACAGATGAGGTAAATGAGGCACAGAGAAGTTAAGTGACTTGCCCCAAGTCACACAGGTGACAAGTGGCAGAGCCGCGATTATAACCCATGACCTCTGACTCCCAAGCCCGGGCTCCTTCCACTGAGCCACACTGCTAGTGAAAATCACTAGTACCACAACAAATGATTTTCCACATGTTTTCGGTCCCACAGTTTTTGTAAGTGGACTGAGGCTTGCCCATAATTTAGAATAGGACAATTTAGTCACTCATCCATTCATTTATTCATTCAATCTTATTTATTGAGCACTTACTTTGTTCAAAAGCACTGTATTAAGTGGTTAGGAGATTACAATATAACATAACAGAATATTTCCTGCCCACAAAGAGCTGACAGCTCAGATGAGAGAGATGTGAATATGCATAAATAAAATTACAGATATGCACATAAGTGCTGTGGAGCTGGGAAGGGGGATGAATAAAGGGAGCAAATCAGGGTGACAGAGAAGCGAGTGGAAGAAAAGTAAAAGAGGACTTAGGAAAGGCCTCTTGGAGGAGATGTGCCTTCAGTAAGGCTTTGAAGGAGGGGAGAGTTATTGTCAGATATGAGGAAGGAGGGCATTTCGGGCCAGAGGCAGGATGTGGGGGAGAGGTTGGGGGCGAGATAGATGAGATAAATGTATAGTGAGAAGGTTAGCATTAGAGGAGCGAAGTGTGTAGGCGGGGTGGCAAGGTGAGGTAAGAATGGGCAAGATGATTGAGTTCTTTAGTTTTTTTTCATCCTCATCATTATTATTATCATCAAGACCCTACTTTTGCTGTAATTTATTTCCATCATTGCTTAGTGCCTCAATTTTCACTTTCAGTGTAAAACACGATTCTGTCCAGGTTATACGCTATTCTTCAAGGATGTTAGTTTATCTTGCCTTCATCCCTTGTCTCTAATTCAAGAATTTAGATCTCTCACTGCCTCTTCTTTTGACTTGTCTTTCTTTGACTTCTTTTCACATTTTCATATTCTTTGAGACATCTCCCTCCTCACACATACCCCAAACTCTCTCTGCTCCTTTATCAGCTCCCTCCAGCTAAGTAACACGTTTGCTCCTAAGTCTCAAAGTCTAGAAATCAGTTCTAATCCTAGCCCTGCCACTGAATTTCTTGGTGACATTTCCAGTCTGTTAATTTATCCAGGTTGTTTCCTCATCTCGACTCTCTGTAAGATCCCACTTAGATCCTTCTCGGTAAAGTCCAGTAATTGGGTGGCTACTACGTAGAGTGTCTCTCCCGTCTGACACTTGAGAAGGACTGAGCTGATGTTACTCAGATTTACAGTTTGTGGGAATTTGCCATCCAATCTTGTGTAGCTTTCCTCCTCTTGTCCAAAAGAGTCCAAGTTTATCGAGATTCAGGATACAATGTAAGGCACCCTTCTCTGCCTGTCGCGAATGGGATAGAAGTTCCCTGCAAGGGAAGGGATTTCCCATGGCCTAGTGAAACGAACTAGAGCCTGGGATCCAGGACGCCTGGATTTTTTCAATCTATCATTCATGACAAAAGCAGCATGTTGTAATGGATAGAACATGGGCCTGGAAATCAGAAGATCATAGGTTCTAATCCAGACCATGACACTTGTCTGCTGTGTCACCTTGGACAAGTCATTTCACTTATCTGGGCCTCAGTTACCTCATCTGTAAAATGGGGAATTCATTCATTCATTCAATTCATTCAATAGTATTTATTGAGCACTTACTATGTGCAGAGCACTGTACTAAGCGCTTGGAATGTACAAATTGGTTACAGATAGAGACAGTCCCTGCCCTTTGACGGGCTTACAGTTTAATCAGGGGAGACAGACAGACAAGAACAATGGCAATAAATAGAATCAAGGGGAAGATGGGGAATTGAGATTGTGTGCCCCACAGGGGACAAGGACTGCGTCCAACACAATTTGCTTATATTCACAATTTGCTTATATATAAGAGCGGTACCTGACACATAGCACTTAACAAGTGCCATTATTATTATTATTGTTATTTTTGAGTGTTTGCTGTTTGTAGAACACTATAATAAGCACTTGGGAAAGTACAATGTAACTGTGTTGGTGATCTCTACCCACCACGAGCTTTTACCCACAATATAATGATATAACAGATGGACTCCCAATCCACACGAATTTACAGTGTAGCGGTGGAATCAGGGATGATTATAGGGCAGTAATTTACAGATCTGTATATAAGTTCTGTGGGGCTAAGGGAGGGATGAAGAAAGGGAGCAGATCAGGGTGATGCAGAAGGAGGTGGGAGGAGAGGAAATGAGGGTTTAGTCAGGGAAGACCTCTTGGAGATGTGCCTACAATAAGACTTTGAAGTGGGGGAGTGTAATCGTCTGTTGGTTATGAAGAGGGAGGGCATTTCAGGCCAGAGACAGTATGTGGGCAAGAGATCGGTGGCCAGAAAGACAAGGTCACATTAAAGTGAGTAGGTTGGCATGATAGGGTGAAGTGATTCCAATCCTAGCTCTGCCACTTGTCTGCCATATGACCTGGGAAAATTTGCAATATGCCTATGAGGGAGATCCAGGATGCATTATTAGCACACTTTTACAGATACTTGCCTTCTGTGTGACCTTGGGTAAATCACATAACTCATCTGTGCTTCAGTATTATCTTTTAAAAGGGGATTGATTACCTGCTTTCCCTCCCACTTAGACTGTGAAGCCCATAATAATGATAAGAATAATCATTATTATTATGGTATCTGTTAAGCGCTTAATATGGAGAGAAGCAGAGTGGCTTAGTGGAAAGAGCACGGGCTTGGGAGTCAGAGGTTGTGGGTTCCAATCCTGGATCTGCCACTTGTCAGCTGTGTGACTTTGGGCAAGTTACTTAACTTCTTTGTGCTTCAGTTACCTCATCTGTAAAATGGGAATTGAGACTGTGAGCCCCACATGGCTCAGGGACTGTGTCCAACTCAATTTGCTTGTATCCACCCTAGTTCTTAATACACTGCCTGGCACCTAGGAAGCCCTTAACAAATACCAGAGTTATTATTATTACTAGTTACCTCATCTGTAAAATTGAGATTGAGACTGTGAGCCCCAAGTGGGACAACCTGATTGCTATATATCCACCTCAGGGCTTAGAAAAGTGCTTGGCACATAGTAAGCACTTGAAAAATGCCATCATTATTATTATTATGTGCCAAGCGCTGTTTGAAGCACTAGGATAGAGACAAGATAACCTTGGACTCAGTCTCTGTACCACATGGGGCTCACAGTCATAAGCACTCTTTTAGAGTTGACATAACTGAGGCACAGAGAAGTGAAATGATTTTTCCAAGGTCACACACAGAGTAGATAAATGGTGGAGCTGGGTTGGTGGACCTGGGATTCGAACCCATTACTTCTGATTCCCAGGTGTGAGTTCTTGCCACTAGGCCATGAACAGGCCCATGTGGAACAGGAACTGTTTCAAACATGATTATTTTCCTCAGTGCTTAGTACAGACCTTAGCATATAGTAAGTGCTTAACAAATACTACGATTATTAATTATTTTTATTAAACTGTGTTGGGAAAGTCAAGCATTAGAGTAATTCAGAGAATGATTAATTGGAAAATTCCCACGATCAATCCTTAGTTTATTCCTGTGCTCTCCAGAGCTCATCCCCATGTCTATGGAGAAAGCCAAGGTTCTTTAAGACCTTTAGCAGGACTTGGGTTCTAAACCCCTCTCCTCCACCTGTCTGCTGTGTGACCTTGCACAAGTCGTTTTACTTCTTTTGGTCTCAGTTCTTTCATCTTCAAATGGGGATTAAGACTGCGATCCCCATGAGGGACAGGGACTGTGTGCAACCCAATTACCTTGTATACACCTCAGCATTTAGTACAGTGCCTGGCACACACTAAGCACTTAACAAATACCATAATTATTATTCGTTATTACTACGGGGGAGATCACTAATTTGGTGTGTGCCCAGGAGTTGTCTGAGAAGCTGTGTTGCATTGAAGGTAGAGGAGCTTTCTCTCCTAAAATTCTCACCAGTGTGCTCTGGTGAGCATCCAAGTCAAGAACTTTCCCAAGTCAGTGGTAGAAGGTTCAGTTATCACTCAGTGCCTCTAAACCCCACCTTGTCAAAGAAGCACTTCCCTGGTGCTATTAAATGGGTTTTTAAATGTTATAGTGCCTCTGATCTGATAAAATAATTCTTTCAGGTTTGTCTTTCAATCAACAGTAGTTATCGAGCACCAACTATGTGGAAAGTTTAGGAGAGATATAGGGTTAGATGTAAGGGACACACTTCATTTCCACACAGAGTTTACTCTCAAAGGGGAGATCGACATGTGTGGATTACCCATCCTGTATTTGATTTTAATAGTTAATTTGGTAAAAGCACAGTTCAGCTAATGAAAACTGGAGGAAGGAAGTATCCAACTATAATATTATGCAGTTAACAGATAAAAATAATTTACTTTGAGAATCCTGATTGGTGAACATCAGTGGTATTTACTGAGTGCTCACTTTTCATTCATTCAATTGTATTAACTGAGCGCTTACTGTGTGCAGAGCACTGTACTAAGTGCCGGGAATGTACCATTCAGGAAAAGATAGAGACAATCCCTGCCCAACAACGGGCTCACAGTTTAAAAGGGGGAGACAGATAATGAAACAAAGCAAGAAGTCAGGCATCAGTACCATCAAGATAAATAGCATCATAGATATATGCATATCATTAATAAAACAGAGTAATAATATATACAAATATGCACAAGTGCTGTGGGGAGAGGAAGGGAGTAGAGCAGAGGGAGGGAGTAGGGGGAATGGGGAGGGGAGGAGGGGTGGAGGAAAAAGAAGGGCTCAGTCTGGGAAGGTTGCCTGGAGGAGGTGAGCTCTCAGTAAGGCTTTGAAGAGGGGAACAGAGTTAATTTGGCAGATGTGAGGAGGGAGGGCATTCCAGGTCAGTGGTAGGATGTGGGCCAGGGGTCGACAGGAGGACACACAAGAACAAGGCACCATGAGGAGGTTAGCAGCAGAGGATCGGAGTATACGGGGTGGGCTATAGAAGGAGAGAAGGGAGGTGAGGTAGGAGGGGGCAAGGTGATAGAGAGCTTTGAAGCCAAGAGTGAGGAGTTTTTGTTTCATGCGAAGGTTGATAGGCAACCACTGGAGGTTTTTGAGGAGGGGAGTGACATGCCCAGAGCATTTCTGTAGAAAGATGATCCGGGCAGTGGAACGAAGTAAACTGGAGCTGGGAGAAACAGGAGGATGGGCGATCAGAAAGGAGGCTGATGCAATAATCCAGTTGGGATAATATGAGAGCTTGTACCAGTAAGGTCGCAGTTTGGAAGGAGAAGGGCGGATCTTGGCGATGTTGTGAAGGTGAGATTGGCAAGTTTTGGTGATGGATTGGTTCTGTGGGCAATAGAGCAGAGTCAAGGATGACACCGAGGTTGTGGGCCTGTGAGATGGGAAGAATGATAGTGCCGTCCACAGTGATGGGAAAGTCAGGCAGAGGACAGGGTTTGGGAGGGAAGATAAGGAGCTCAGTCTTGTACATGTTGAGTTTTAGGTAGTGGGCGGACATCAGGTAGAGATGTTCTGAAGGCAGGAGATACGAGCCTGGAGGGAGGGAGAGAGAACAGGGGAGGAGATATAGATTCAGGTTAAGCTGTGGGAGCGAATGAGTTCACCAAGGGAGTGAGTATAGATGGAGAACAGAAGGGGACCAAGAACTGACCCTTGAGGAACCCTTACGGTTAGGGAATGGGAGGGGGAGGAGAAGCCCGCGAAGGAGACCAAGAATGAATGCAAATCACTGTATTGTGTGGTGGGAGTGCAACAGTGCAACACAGTTGGTAGACATGTTCCCTGGCCACAACTAGTTTACAGTCTAGAGTGGAATTGTTCTCCTTTTAAATTATTTAAGCAATTTGGCTAGCAGAGTGGCTGCTTTGTGACCTAGAGAAAATCACTAAACTTTTTCTGAGCCTCAGTTTCCTCATCCATAAAATGTGGCCTCCTCCCTTCTACTTACCCTGCGAGCTCCTTGTGGAACAGGGACTGTGTTCAATCTGATTATCTTGAATCTCCATTATATAATAATAATGATGGTATTTTATAAGCGCTTACTATATGCCAATCACTGTTATAAGCACTGGAGTAGATACAAGGTAATCATGTTGTCCCACGTGGGGCTCACAGACTTAATCCCCATTTTACAGATGAGATACCCGAGGCACAGAGAAGTTAAGCGACTCACTCAGAGTCACACAGCTGATAAGTGGCGGAGCCGGGATTAGAACCCACGACCTCTGACTCCCAAGCCCAGGCTCTTGCCACTGGGCCATTCATTCAGTCGTATTTAATAAGTGCTTACTGTGGGCAGAGCACTGTACTAAGCACTTGGAAAATACAGTTCACCATGAAAGAAAGACAGTCCCCGCCCACAACAAGTCCTCATTTCCCCCTTCTCCCACTCCCTTTCATGTTGCCCTTGTGCTTGGATTTTGACCCTTTATTCACCCCATCCACACTCCACAGAACTCATATACATATCCATAATTTATTTATTTAAATTAATGTCAGTTTCTCCCTCTAGTCTGTAAGATTACTGTGATCAGGGAATGTGCCTCCCAACTCTGTTGTATTGTACTCTTCCAAACACTTAGTACCATGCTCGGCACACAGTAAGAGCTCAACAAATATGATTTTTTATGGTATTTAAGTGCTTACTATGTGCCAGGTGCTGTATTAAGCTCTGGGGTAGATACAACCTGATCATGTAGGACATAGTCCATGCCCCCCATGGGGCTCACGGTTTTTATTCTTGTTTTACAGATGAGGTACCTGAGGCACAGATAATTTAAGTGACTTACCCAAAGTCACACAGAGGACAAGTTGTAGAGCCAAAATTAGAACCCAGGTCCTTCTGACTGCCAGGTCTGTGGTCTATCCACTAGGCCACAATTGACTATTATTACTCCAGCACTTTGTGCAGTGCTTGGCACATAGTGAGTGCTTAACAAGAACTGTAACTTTAGTGGCATCCTATATTTACCACTCTCATTCAACTCATCTTAAATCTGTCACCAAACCCCGCCAGTTTGACCCTCACAGCATCGCCCAAAACCAATATTTCCTCTCCATCCAAACTGCTACCCTGTGCCTGGCTCCGTGGAAGGACCCCGGGCTTGGGAGTCAGAGGTCGTGGGTTCTAATCCTGACTCCGCTGCTTGTCAGCTGTGTGACTTGGGGCAAGTCACTTCACTTCTCTGGGCCTCAGATACCTCATCTGGAAAATGGAGATTAAGACTGTGAGCCCCACGTGGGACAACCTGATGACCTTGTTTCACCCCCAGCTCTAAGAAAAGTGCTCCGTAAGTAGTTAGCACTTAACAAATGCCATCATTATCATCATCATTAATTCAAGTTCTTACCCTATCCTGCCTCTATTATTCTTTCAGCCTCCTTGTTGACTTCCCTGCACCTCCTGTTACTCCCAACATCAGTCCATACTTCACTCTGCTGCCTGGATCATTTTTCTACAAAACCATTCGGTCTGTTTCCCTACTCCTCAAGAACCTCCAGTATTTGTCCATCCTCCTCTATTTCAAACGAAGTCCTTACCATCTACTTTGAAGAGTCAATCAACCTTCCTCTCTTACCTTGACTCCCTCATTTCCCACTACAACCCAGTCTGCACACTTCACTCTCTAATACCAACCTACTCACTCTACCTCGAGTTCATCTATCTCGCCGCCAACCTCTTGCCCATATCCTACCTCTGGCCTGGGACGCCCTCCCTCTTTATAGCCAATAGATGATCACTCTCCCCTCCTTCGAAGTCTTATTAAAGCCACATCTCCTCCAAGACATCCTCACTTCCTCTTCTTCCACTCCCTTCTGAATGACCCTTGCCCTTGGATTTGTACACTTAATCACTCCTTCCTCAGCCCAAAAGCACTTTGGCTCATATTCACAATTTGTTCATTTGTATCAGTGTCTCTATCCCCCTCTGTAAACTCGTTGTGGGCAGGAAACATGTCTGCCAACTCTATTTTATTGTACTCTTCCAAGCACTTTAGTTGAGTGCTTTGCACATGGGCAGTGCTCAATAAATATGATTGATTGAGTGACGAGTATTATTATTGATTATTATTTAAGCATTTCAACGAATTGTGCTACAAAATAGCATCTCCCTTCCTACTTGCCAATCCACATCATTCACCTTCTTTAAATAATTCCCAATCTACCTTTTCAGGGAGCCTTCCAGAACACCGTCCAATTTTCAGCCACCAGTCCAGTGGTGCCTGCTTCCTTTTCCTCTCAGTACTATTTATCTGAACTTGTAGTAAAAACGGAATTTATCGAGACACATATTCCATGCCCACAAGGAGTTTGAACTTTAGCAGAAGAAATAGACATGAACATATTTAGACGAATCACTGTGACATGCTCACCAAGCTGGATGAAAAATAGACACACACATCATCCATAATTTCAGACCATAACTCTCTTTTGTCCCAGGTGTTCACATCTTTGGGGTTAAAAAAAAAAGTGTACCCTTTCTCAGATGCCCTTTCTCTGAGAGTTGGAGAGAAAGGCAGTCAGGGATTGGGAATACTTTTATAGTGGTCAGGGCACAGATCCATGACACTAGTAACTTCCTCAAACCCATCACCAAAACCAATCCCCACATACTCTCTCTGAGATGATTTCACTCAGATAGAAGGGGAGAGAGAGAGGAGTGAGAGAGAAAGAGAGGGAGAGAGAAGAGAGAAAGAGAAATAAAGACAGAAAAAAGGAAAGAAAGAAGGATGGAAAGAAACAAAGAAAGAAGAAAGAAAGGAAGAGAGAAAGAAAGAGATCTAAGGTTGTTTGGAGGATACACACTGAGGCAGGTGATCTCCCCAGCAAGGAGCTGAAATTTAATCTCACTGTGGGCAGGGAATGTGTCCGTCTATTGTTATAGTCTACTCTCCCAAGTGCTTAGTACAATGCTCTGCGCACACTAAGTGCTCAGTAAATACATCTGAATTAAAAGAATGTTTACACCAGCTGGAATTGGCCAAAATGGGGGTTTCTTACAAGTTTCCACTAGGTTCTAAGTTCCTTGAAGGCGGGGATTGTGTCAACTAACTCTATTTTTATACTCCTGTTTACTTGTTTTGATGTGCATATATTGATAATTCTATTTATTTATATTGATGCTATTGATGCCCATTTACTTGTTTTAATATCTGTCTCCTCCCTTCTAGAATGTAAGCCCACTGAGGGCAGGGATTGTCTCTCTTTATTGCTGAATTGTACTTTTCAAGTGCTTCGTTAAGTGCTCTGCACACAGTAGGTGCTCAGTAAATGCTATTCAATGAATTGAATTAATGAATACTCTCCCAAGCATTTGGTACAATGTTCTGCATAATTTTTATTAGCATCATTTTTATTACATGCTTACTACGTCTCAAGCACTTCGTTGTTGAGGAAGTTGAGACCCAGAGATGTTGAATGACTTGCCCAGGGTCGCAAAGCAAGCAATTAGCAGAGCAGGATTAGAACCCAGGTCCTCTTAGTCCCTGGTCTATCCTCTTTCCACTAGACCACACTGTTTCTCTGTCCAAGGTAGGCGCTTGATAAATGCCATTAATTGATTGCTTGATGGTATTAGAATTCTTGCTTTGGGCAGGGAATTTCTGCTAATTCTGTTGCGTTATACTCGATCACTCGATCACTACACTAAGAACAGTGTTCTGCACATAGTAAGCACTCAATGCATA
Source organism: Ornithorhynchus anatinus (assembly GCF_004115215.2). Lineage (NCBI taxonomy): Eukaryota > Metazoa > Chordata > Mammalia > Monotremata > Ornithorhynchidae > Ornithorhynchus > Ornithorhynchus anatinus. The sequence continues at coordinate 175,085,336 of NC_041728.1, read as the reverse complement.
TGACTGATGGATTGATTACTAGTGTTCATACCTACTCTACAGTGAAGGCAAAGATTCTCCTTTAACACATTCTTGTTCATTCAATCGTATTTATTGAGTTCTTACTTTTATTCATTCATTCAATTGTATTTATTCCATGCTTACACTGTGCAGAAAACTGTACTACGCTCTTGGAAAGTACAATTTGGCAACAGAGACAATCCCTACCCAACAGTGGGCTCACAGTCTAGAGGGAGGGCGACAGACAAAAAACCAAAGCAAAGCAAATAGGCATTAATAACATCAATATAAATAAATAGGATTATAGATATATACACATCATTAATAAAATAAATAGAATAATAACTATGTACTGTCCCCTCCTACCTCACCTTGCTACTCTCCCACTACAACCCAGCAGAGGGCAGAGGGAGGGAATTGGAGTGATGGGGACGGGAGGAGGAGCAGAGGAAAAGAGGGGCTCATTCTGGGAAGGCCTCCTGAAAGAAGTGAGCTTTCACTACTGTGTGCAGAGCACTGTCCTAAGCACTTGGAAAGTACAATTCTGCAACAAATAGAGACAACCCTTGCCCACAGTGGGCTTGACTGACTGATGAGAAAATCTGCATTAGCATTCTAATGCATTCTCCGTGTTCATCTCTATCTTTGTTTTTTATATATTCAGATTCTCAGATGGGATAGTTGGTGTAAAGAGATAAGGAAAATTGGTTGAGCTATAGAACGGTTCTAGTCAATGAAAATTTTTGACTTTTCATTACTGAAAACGCCATCGTCTGAAGTAAGGCTTTCCTCTGTACTCTTGGTGATTTCAGTGAAAGTGTTTCTTCACGTGTTGTTTTTTTTTTTTCATTTATCGTATAGAACTTCCGGTACCTGAACTATTGCAGTGTCTCTGGTTCCAGAGTGAGGTTGACTTTATTTATTGTGTTAGGTTGTGAAAAATAAGAAAGAAAATCCTAGTTTGAAATGATCAGCTTTATTAATTCTTATCTTGAATTCACACACATTCCAATTACCTGAGCAAGTTTTAATGTGTTCTCTAAATTTAAGGACATGCCTCTTTCCTAGTTTCATGAACCTTAGTAGATAATTGGAATAAGACCAGTAAGGCTCTTCTGCTGTCACAACAAATTACATTTGGTTCTAATATGTTTAAAAATGAGAAATTATATATGTTGATTGATTATCAACAAGCATTTGACAGTCACATGCATTTATAGTAAAGGTTACACTCAGAAAAACAGTGACGGCATACTATTCCTATAAATACAGAGTAGCTATAGAAGCATTTCTGTCAGCCAGTCATATTCATTGAGTCCTTACAGTGTGCACAGCACTGTACTAAGCATTTGGGAGAGTACAATGTAACAATATAACAGACGCATTCTGCTCCCACAACAAGCTTACAGTCTAGAAATGAACTTAAACCATCTTGGACACCCTAGTTTAAACCCGAAAAAGGAACTGAGTGACCTAAATGTCTCATGCTCTTGGTAGGTTGAGCGTGTGTGTCTAGAGAGGGAATTATTTAATTTTATTTGATAAAAGTCACAGGAATCACTAACTATAGAGGAGGCTCAGATAATGTTACATGTAATGAAGTCCTCATATCAAGACTGACCATTTGGTTGCAATCAATCAATCAATCATATTTACTGAGTGCTCACTCTCAGTCAGCCAAAGGTATTTATTGAGCATTAAATGTGTGTCAAGCATTTCACTAAACTCTTGGGAGAGCACTAAGTGAGCTTATGGTCTAGAGGGAGGGACAGACATGAATATAAATAAATACATTAGGAATATGTATAGAAGAACTGTGGAGCTGGGAGAAGAAGATGAGTAAAAGGAGGAAGTCAGGGCAATACAGAAGGTAGTGGAAGGAAAGAAAAAGAGGGCTTAGTCAGGGAAGACCTCTTGGAGGAGGTGTGCCTTCAATAAGGCTTTGAAATGAGGGACAGTAATTGTCTGTCGGATTGGAAGAGGGAGGGCATTCCAGGCTAGAGGCAGGATGTGGGCGAGAGGTTAGTGGCGAGATAGATGAGATCTAGGTAGAGTGAGTAGATTGGCATTAGAGGAGCAAAGCCTGCAGGCTGGGTTGTAGTGGGAGAGTAATATTAATAATAATAATAATGTTGGTATTTGTTAAGCGCTTACTATGTGCCAAGCACTGTTCTAAGCGCTGGGGTAGACACAGGGGAATCAGGTTGTCCCACGTGGGGCTCACAGTCTTAATCCCCATTTTACAGATGAGGGAACTGAGGCACAGAGAAGTTAAGTGACTTGCCCACAGTCACACAGCTGACAAGTGGCAGAGCTGGGATTCGAACTCATGAGCCCTGACTCCAAAGCCCGTGCTCTTTCCAATGAGCCACGCTGCTTCAAGGTGAGGTAGGAGGGGACAGTAACATTTAGAATATTTGGCACTATTTTTTATCTCTATCTGTTGGTAGTGGTGGATGATGATTTCATGTTAATGTTCCTTGACCATCCCTTTAGCACTACTGGACAAATGTTAAGATATTCATGAGTGAGAGGTCAGTGGCAAGATAGAGGAGAACAATCGCACTGAGTAGGTTGGCAATAAGAGAGTGAAGTGTGTGCCCTGGGTTGTAGTAGAAGATCAGGGAGGTGAGATAGGAGGGGCAAGTTGTTTGAGTGATTTAAAGCCATTGGAAAGGAGTTTCAGTTTGATGTAGCAGTGGATGGACAACCAATGGAGATTCTTGAGGAGTGGGAATACACGGACTGAAAGGTTTGGTAAAATAATGATCCAGGCAGGGGAGTAAAGTATCGATCAGAGTGGGGAGAGACAGGAAGCAGGGAGGTCAGCAAGAAGGCTGATGCAGTAATCAAGGTGGGATTGGACAATAATAAGAATAATACGAAGAAGAATACAAATATTGTTGACTAGGCACTTACTATGTGCCAAGATTGTATTAAGATCTGAGTAGATGCAACCTAATCAGGTCAGAATCTCCATTTTGCAGATAAGGGAATTGAAGCACAGAGAAGTTAAGTGACTTGTCCAAAGTCACACAGCAGACAAGTGCCCTGGCAGTCAGGTGGCAGAGCTGGGATTAGAACACAGATCCTTTGACTTCTACATCTGAGTTTTTTCGCGGTATCAGTTTGGATTTCAGTGATGTAGTCTAGGTGGAACCGACAGTACTTGGTGACATATTAATCCATAGGTTGAGTGAGAGAGATGGGTCAAGGATAATGTCAAGATTATGGGCTTGTGAGACCGGGAAGATGGTGGTGCCGTCTACAGAGATGGAAAATTTAGCAGAAGGACGAGGATGGATGGGAAGATACCGAGTTCCGTTTTGGACATGTTAAATCGGAGGTGTCAGAGGAACATCCAGGCAGAGGTGTCCTGAAGGCAGGAAGAATTGTGTGACCCTCGAGAAGGAGAGACATCAGGGATAGAGGTGGGGATTTGGGAATCAACTGCATAGAGATGGTAGTTGAAGCGATGGGAGCAAATGAGCTCTCCAAGGGAGTGGGTATCGTGCTAGACTTGATTCCTCCCTAAACTCTTCTAATAGTTTAATATTTAGATTATTGTAAAATAGTTTCACCTTCTGCAACACCTTTAAAATCCCCCACCATACTCGTCAAAGCATCTGTCATACCCCGGCTACTGTATCAGCCTCTACACTCGCTTCCCTTCCTCCAATCTCTCTCCATCCTAGTCCATATTTCACTCTGCTGCCTGGATCATTTTTCTGAAGAGTTATTCTCCCCCCACATTCCCACTCCTCCAAAATATCCCTCTCTGAATTAAACAGAAACTCCTGAATGTTGGTTTTAGGCACTCAGTGAATCAATAAATCAATGGTATTGAGCTTTTCCTCTGTACAGAGTAATAATAATAATAATAATGTTGGTATTTGTTAAGCACTTACTATGTGAAGAGCACTGTTCTAAGCCCTGGGGTAGACACAGGGTAATCAGGTTGTCGCACGTGAGGTTCCCAGTCGTGATCCCCATTTTACAGATGAGGTAACTGAGGCACAGAGAAGTTAAGTGACTTGCTACAGCCAAACAGCTGACAAGTGGCAGAGCCAGAGCACGGTTCTCAGTGGGACAGTAAAACACATTTGGTAAACACAATCCCTGCTCTCTAGGAGCGTGTCATCAATCAGCTCTCTCCTCCCCAGTTTATCTTCACTCCTCCACCAGCCTACACATTAGTCTCCTCTTAGGCCAACCCATGCTTCACTCTCCTGTCTCTCTCCCTGTCAACCTCTTGTCCAAGATCTCTTTATTCATTCATTCAATAGTATTTATTGAGCGCTTACTATGTGCAGAGCACTGTACTAAGCGCTTGGGATGAACAAGTCGGCAACAGATAGAGACAGTCCCTGCCGTTTGACGGGCTTACAGTCTAATCGGGGGAGACGGACAGACAAGAACAATGGCACTAAACAGCGTCAAGGGGAAGAACATCTCGTAAAAACAATGGCAACTAAATAGAATCAAGGCGATGTACAATTCACTAACAAAATAAATAGGGTAACGAAAATATATACAGTTGAGCAGACGAGTACGGTGCTGTGGGGATGGGAAGGGAGAGGTGGAGGAGCAGAGGGAAAAGGGGAAAATGAGGCTTTAGCTGCGGAGAGGTAAAGGGGGGATGGCAGAGGGAGTAGAGGGGGAAGAGGAGCTCAGTCTGGGAAGGCCTCTTGGAGGAGGTGATTTTTAAGTAAGGTTTTGAAGAGGGAAAGAGAATCAGTTTGGCGGAGGTGAGGAGGGAGGGCGTTCCAGGACCGCGGGAGGACGTGACCCAGGGGTCAACGGCGGGATAGGCGAGACCGAGGGACGGCGAGGAGGTGGGCGGCAGAGGAGCGGAGCGTGCGGGGTGGGCGGTAGAAAGAGAGAAGGGAGGAGAGGTAGGAAGGGGCAAGGTGATGGAGAGCCTTGAAGCCTAGAGTGAGGAGTTTTTGTTTGGAGCGGAGGTCGATAGGCAACCACTGGAGTTGTTTAAGAAGGGGAGTGACATGCCAAGATCGTTTCTGCAGGAAGATGAGCCGGGCAGCGGAGTGAAGAATAGACCGGAGCGGGGCGAGAGAGGAGGAAGGGAGGTCAGAGAGAAGGCTGACACAGTAGTCTAGCCGGGATATAACTAGAGCCCGTAATAGTGAGGTAGCCGTTTGGGTGGAGAGGAAAGGGCGGATCTTGGCGATATTGTAGAGGTGAAACCGGCAGGTCTTGGTAACGGATAGGATGTGTGGGGTGAACGAGAGGGACGGGTCAAGGATGACACCGAGATTGCGGGCCTGCGGGACGGGAAGGATGGTCGTGCCATCCACGGTGATGGAGAAGTCTGGGAGCGGACCGGGCTTGGGAGGGAAGATGAGGAGCTCAGTCTTGCTCATGTTGAGTTTTAGGTGGCGGGCCGACATCCAGGTGGAGACGTCCCGGAGGCAGGAGGAGATGCGAGCCTGAAGGGAGGGGGAGAGGACAGGGGCGGAGATGTAGATCTGCGTGTCATCTGCGTAGAGATGGTAGTCAAAGCCGTGAGAGCGGATGAGTTCACCGAGGGAGTGAGTGTAAATGGAGAACAGAAGAGGGCCAAGAACTGACCCTTGAGGAACTCCAACAGTTAAAGGATGGGAGGGGGAGGAGGCTCCAGCGTAGGAGACCGAGAATGATCGGCCAGAGAGGTAAGAGGAGAACCAGGAGAGGACAGAGTCCGTGAAGCCAAGGTGAGATAAGGTATGGAGGAGGAGGGGATGGTCGACAGTGTCAAAGGCAGCAGAGAGGTCAAGGAGGATCAGAATGGAGTAGGAGCCATTGGATTTGGCAAGAAGGAGGTCATGGGTGACCTTAGAGAGAGCAGTCTCGGTAGAGTGGAGGGGACGGAAGCCAGATTGGAGGGGGTCTAGGAGAGAATGGGAGTTAAGGAATTCTAGGCATCGATTGTAGACGACTCGTTCTAAGATTTTGGAAAGGAAGGGTAGTAGGGAGATAGGACGATAACTGGAGGGGGAAGTGGGGTCAAGAGCGGGTTTTTTTAGGATGGGGGAGACGTGGGCGTGTTTGAAGGCAGAGGGGAAGGAGCCCTTGGAGATTGAGTGGTTAAAAATAGAAGTTAAGGAAGGGAGGAGGGCAGGGGCGATGTTTTTAAGAAGGTGAGAGGGAATGGGGTCCGAGGCGCAGGTGGAGGGGGTGGCACTTGCGAGGAGGGAGGAGATCTCCTCTGAGGATACCGCAGGGAAGGATGGGAAAGTAGGGGAGGGGGTTGGTGGTGGGGAGGGGAGAGGCGGAGGGGTGACTTTGGGGAGCTCAGACCTGATCGTGTTGATTTTCGTGAGGAAATAGGTGGCCAGATCATTAGGGGTGAGAGATGGGGGAGGGGGAGGAACAGGGGGCCTAAGGAGAGAGTTAAAGGTCCGGAACAATCGGCGGGGGTGACGGGCATGGGTGTCGATGAGGGAGGAGAAGAAGCTTTGCCTGGCGGAGGAGAGGGCAGAGTTAAGGCAGGAAAGGATAAATTTGAAGTGTGTGAGGTCGGCTTGGTGCTTGGACTTTCGCCAGCAGCGCTCAGCAGCTCGAGCATAGGAGCGTAGGAGGCGGACGGAGGAGGTGATCCAGGGCTGTGGGTTAGTGGCGCAAGAGCGGCGGAGGGAAAGGGGGGCGAGAGAGTCGAGATGAGTAGAGAGGGTGGAGTTGAGAGCGGAGACCTGATCGTCGAGAGTGGGAAGAGAGGACAGGGCGGCAAGGTGAGGCGAGATGCTATTGGAAAGACGGATGGGATCGAGAGAGCGGAGGTCTCTGTGGGGCAGTAGCGAAGATTTGCAGGGGGAGGGAGTGTGAGAGATGAGGCAGGTGAGAAGGTTATGGTCCGAGAGAGGGATTTCAGAGTTGGTGAGTGAGGAGATAGTGCAGCGGTAGGAGATGACAAGATCGAGGGTGTGACCGAGTCGGTGAGTGGGCGTGGTATGGTGGAGGAGGAGGTCGGCAGAGTCGAGGAGGGATAGCAGGCGGGCGGCAGAGGAGTCATCGGGTACATCCGTATGGATGTTGAAGTCTCCAAGGATCAGAGTGGGCAGAGAGAAGGAGAGAAGGAAGGTGAGAAAGGGGTCAAGGTGGTTGAAGAAGTCGGAGGTGGGACCGGGAGGACGGTAGATGACGGCGACAAGTAACTGGAGTGGGTGGTAGAGGCGAATGATATGGGCTTCGAAGGAGGGGAAGGAGAGGGAGGGGGGAGGAGGGATAGTGCGGAAGCGGCATCGGGGCGAGAGGAGGAAGCCGACGCCTCCTCCCTTACCGGTGAGTCTGGGGGAGTGGGAGAAGGAGAGGCCTCCGCTGGAGAGAGCGGCGGCGGAGACCGTGTCTTCGGGAGAGAGCCACGTTTCCGAAAGGGCGAGGAGGAGGAGAGAGCGGGAGAGGAAAAGGTCATGGATGAAAGGTAGCTTGCCTGTAACAGAGCGGGGGTTCCAGAGGCCGCACTTGAAAGTAGCTGTGGGTGCAAGGGGAGGAGGGGGGGAAGGGCGGGGGGAGGGGAGGGTTTGGATGGGAAGGAGGTGGCGGGGCCCTGGACGAGGAGAGGGGGATGAGGGGTGACGGTGGGACAAGAGGACTGGGATGGGGCATGGGTGGGGAAGAGAGAAGGGGGGAGGGGGTGAAGAGGGGGTTAGGTGGGGGGAAGAGTAGGGGGAGGGGGAAGAGGGGTAGCGCTGGTAAAGTGGGGTTCTAGGGCGGGAGAGAGGAGGGGGGGAGGAGACAGAGGAGAGAGCGGGAAAGAGCTGAGCGAGAGAGGGGAAGGGGACTCCCTCCCACTTTGCATCCTTAAGAATGTAACTTTCTCCATCTTCACATCTTCTTCAGGAAGGCTTTGCAGACCAATCTCTCATCTCCCCATCCTATTTCCTTCCCTCCAGCATCAACTCACACTTGAATCCTCATTTACTAAACATTTACTCACCTCACCCTCCACCCTGACTGAACTTATGTACGTATGATTAAGCTCAGTTGTTTCCCCCTACCTGTAATGTACTTTAGTGTATTTTAGAAGCCTTTCCAGATTGAGCCCTCATTTCCTCTTTTCCCACTGCTCTGTCACCCTGAATTGCTCCTTTCATTCACCCCTCTCTAAGCCCCACAGCATTTTTGTACATACCCGTAATTTATTTATTTCTATTCATGTCTGTCCTGTATACTAGACTGTGAGATCGCTGTGGGCAGGGAGTGTGTCTACCAATACTGTTGGTTTATATCTCTTGGTTATATCTATCTGTCTGTTGATTAGGTAGATATCTATAATTCTATTTATCTGTTTTGATGCTATTGATGCCTGTCTACTTGTTTTGTTTTGTTGTCTGTCTCCCCTCCTCTAGATTGTGAGTCCATTGTGGGGTAGGGATTGTGCCTATCTGTTCCCAAATTGTACTTTCCAAGCACTTAGTACAGTGCTCTGCAAACAGTAAGCCCTCAATAAATACGAATGAATGAATGAATGTTATATTGAACTCTCCCGGTGTCTTATAGTACAGTGCTTTGCACAGAGTAAGCGCTCCATAAATATGATTGATTGTCTCTCTAGCTAGAATGTAAGTTCTTTGAAGGCAGGGATCTTGTCCACTCACTCACTCTTACTCTCCCAAGTGTTTAGTACAGTGCTCAGCCCAGCTTATTGCTCAAAAAACAGCAATTTTATTTGATTGATTGATGATGTGAATTTGGGAAATGATTTAGTAGCCTACCAAATGTGTTCTCTTAACAGAGCAAACTATTTTTTTAAATGATCTGAATTTGCAATGGACCCCTATTTTTTAAAAAGGTACCTCACTGTGATGAAGCCTATCTCCCTATTATAAACAAAATAAAATAAAATAAAAATTTTAACACATTTGGTGAAAACATTTTTATGAACCTTCTCACCATCTCACCTCTCATATTTGCATTACAGTTGCCTACTGCAGTTTTAAGTTCCATAATTACTCACTTGTTTGAGTTTGTAAAACGTAATCACTTTATCATGGAATGTAAAGTGGGTTAATTTTAATTTAACTAGTATCAAATAAAATCTTGCAAGGCAAAGTTGCTCTATTCATGCCTAAGTTTGTGAGAAACAATTTTCAATTGATTTTTGTGAAATACTGAACTCACTACATTAAATTTCATTCAATTAATGCTTTTTACATTGCATAATTGTTTTTATTAACATGGAAAAGAATGAGAGTAGAATTTTTTTTTAAATAAAGAAGTTAATCCATGTCTTCCTTTTAAGATTTAAAAAGAAATTATTTTGAAATGTTTTTGTAACTTTTTACCCAAACACCTTTTTGCTTAGAACTTTTTGCAGGAAAGACACTTTCATTCAATAGTATTTATTGAGCGCTTACTATGTGCAGAGCACTGTACTAAGCGCTTGGGATGAACAAGTCGGCAACAGATAGAGACGGTCCCTGCCGTTTGACCGGCTTACAGTCTAATCGGGGGAGACGGACAGACAAGAACAATTGCAATAAACAGCGTCAAGGGGAAGAACATCTCGTAAAAACAGTGGCAACTAAATAGAATCAAGGCAATGTACAATTCATTAACAAAATAAATAGGGTAACGAAAATATATACAGTTGAGTGGACGAGTACAGTGCTGTGGGGATGGGAAGGGAGAGGTGGAGGAGCAGAGGGAAAAGGGGAAAATGAGGCTTTAGCTGCGGAGAGGTAAAGGGGGGATGGCAGAGGGAGTAGAGGGGGAAGAGGAGCTCAGTCTGGGAACGCCTCTTGGAGGAGGTGATTTTTAAGTAAGGTTTTGAAGAGGGAAAGAGAATCAGTTTGGCGGAGGTGAGGAGGGAGGGCGTTCCAGGACCGCGGGAGGACGTGGCCCAGGGGTCGACGGCGGGATAGGCGAGACCGAGGGACGGTGAGGAGGTGGGCGGCAGAGGAGCGGAGCGTGCGGGGTGGGCGGTAGAAAGAGAGAAGGGAGGAGAGGTAGGAAGGGGCAAGGTGATGGAGAGCCTTGAAGCCTAGAGTGAGGAGTTTTTGTTTGGAGCGGAGGTCGATAGGCAACCACTGGAGTTGTTTAAGAAGGGGAGTGACATGCCCAGATCGTTTCTGCGGGAAGATGAGCCGGGCAGCGGAGTGAAGAATAGACCGGAGTGGGGAGAGAGAGGAGGAAGGGAGGTCAGAGAGAAGGCTGACACAGTAGTCTAGCCGGGATATAACGAGAGCCCGTAATAGTAAGGTAGCCGTTTGGGTGGAGAGGAAAGGGCGGATCTTGGCGATATTGTAGAGGTGAAACCGGCAGGTCTTGGTAACGTCTTTTCCGAATAGGCTCAAAAAAAAAAAAAGAATGACATGAGCAATGTGGTGTTTGTGTGTTTGTTAATTGCTTAGTATGTGCCAAGTACTATACCACATGCTCATGTAAATAAAAGATCATCAGGTCCCACATGGGGTATACAGTCTAAATTCTAGACTGTGAACCTCTTGTTGGGTAGGGATTGCCTCTAAATGTTGCTGAATTGTACTTTCCAAGCACTTAGTACAGTGTTCGGCACACAGCACTCAACAAATCCGATAGAACAAATGAATGAATCTTGTAGATGAGGAAAAGAGGCACAGAGAAGTTAAGCAATCACCCAATTTCACAAAGCAAAAAAATGGTGGAGTCAAAATTTGAATGCAGGTCCTCCCACTCCCAGATCCATGATCTTTCCACTAGGCCCCACTGCTTCAAAGTCTTTGGAAGTTAGTGTTACCTAGTATCCCTTGTCTTTTTTCCCTTCTCCCACATGTTTTACAATACCTCTCAACCTATTCTCCAATTCTCCATTTAGGCTTGAACTTAATAATAATAATAATAATAATGTTGGTATTTGTTAAGCACTGAGCCACGCTGCTTCTTTATCCTTATGGCAGGGAATGAAGGGAGAAATGAGGGTGTGGACTCCCTCACGGTTGTTTCAGTTGGATTTCCAGCTTTGCTCACTCCAGTGAATCCAACAAGATCTGAGAAATTTGAGAAGCAGCATGGCCTGGTGGAAAGAAAACAGGCCTGAGAGTCAGAGGACCTGTGTTCTGATCTCTGCCCCTTGCCTCCTGTATTACCTTGGACAAGTGACTTCACTCCTTTAGGACTCATTTTCTTCATCTGTAAAATAGGGATTCAAAAACTGTTTGGACAGGGAATGTGTCTACCAACCCTGCTGTACTGTACTTACTACTGTGCTATGATCAGCTGTGTGACTCTGGGCAAGTCACTTGACTTCTCTGTGCCTCAGCTACCTCATCTGTAAAATTGGAATAAAGACCGTGAGCCCCACATGAGACAACCTAATTACCTTGTATCTACCCCAGCTCTTAGAACAGTGCTCAGCACATAAGAAGTGCTTAACAAATGCCATCATTATTATTTTTACTCTCCCAAGCACCTAGCAGAGTGCTCTGCACAGAGTAAGCACTCAGCCAATATGTTTGATTGATTGATGGTTCTCTTCTTATTTTGTGGGACAGGTACTGTGTTCAGCCTAATTATCATGTCTCTACCCCACCTGAGAAGCAGCATGGCTCAGTGGAAAGAGCACGAGCTTAGGAGTCAGAGGTCATGGGTTCTAATCCTGGCTCCACCAGCTGTCAGCTGTGTGACTTTGGGCAAGTCACTTAGCTTCTTGGTGCCTCAGTTACCTCATCTGGAAAATGGGGATTAAGACTGTGAGCCTCATGTGGGACAACCTGATCACCTTGTATCCCCCCCAGTGCTTAGAACAGTGCTTGGCACATAGTAAGCGCTTAAATACCAACATTATTATTAGTATAGTACAGGGCCTGACATATAGTAAGCCTTAGAATACCACATTTAAAAAATTATTATTACTGTTATCATTATGAATTGAGCTTCTATTGAGGTAAAAGTACAATTATTCTTAGATTCCACTCAGGCCTAAATAGATCTGAAGTAGTGATTCTTCTGTCCGGTTATCTCTTTGAAGACAGCATCCTCCTCATCCTCTGAAATACTTGCCTACTTTCTGTCCCTACTCTGTGAGTAAAAAGTTGGCAACTTGGCTGAGCACAGGGAAGAAATTGTTATGTTGCAAGAGCATTACTTTTCTCATTTAACTACAAACGATTGCAGTGACCTAGCTTAACTGAAAGGATGTGCGTGATCCCTTGTCTATGGAGCACCTGTGGTTATTTCTCTAAAAGTAAGGGACCTATAGTGAAATTCTTCCTTGCGATCTTAGGTAAAGGAAGATGAATTCCTCATCGGTAGATGCCAGAACCTCCACGCCCATGAAATTTAGCCTTTTTTGAAAAATTGCCTCCCGAAACACTAAGGAGCCGGTTGTTGTTCTAAAATGTGGTGTTATTATTATTATTAATAATAATGTTGGTATTTGTTAAGTGCTTACTATGTGCTGAGCACTGTTCTAAGTGCTGGGGTAGATACAGGTAATCAGGTTGTCCCACATGAGGCTCACAGTCTTAATCCCCATTTTACAGATGAGGTAACTGAGGCACCGAGAAGTTAAGTGATTTGCCCAAAGTCACACAGGTGACAGGTGGCAGAGCCGGGATTAGAACCTATGACCTTTCCCTAAACCTGAGCTCTTTCCACTGAACCACACTTTACTACTACTACTAATCATAATAATATTTAGTAAGGTTCTTAGAAGCAGTGTGTCTTAGTGGAAAGAGCCTGGGCTTGAGAGTCAGAGGTCATGGGTTCTAATTCTGGTTCTGCCGCTTGTCAGCTGTGTGACCTTGGACAAGTCACTTAACTTCTCTGTGCCTCAGTTACCTCATCTATAAAATGGGGATGAAGACTGTGAGCCCTATGTGGAACAACCTGATTACCTTGTATCTATCCCAGCACTTAAAACAGTGCTCGTCACTTAGTAAGCGCTTAACAAATACCAACATAACTATCATTATTTATATGCTAACTGCCATGGTAGATAGAACATTAGTAGGCCAGACCCAGCTTCTGGCTGTTGCAGGGCTCACAGTCTATCTCATCTAGATCCTATCATCTCTATTAAGAAGCAACGTGGCCTAATGGGTAGACGTGGGCCTAGGAATCTCTCCACTTGTCTGCTATGGGACCTTGGACAAGTCACTTAACGTCTCTATGACTCAATTTACTCATGTCTAAAATGAGGATTAAGACTGTGAACCCCATATGGGACAGGGACTGTGTCCATCCTGATTACCTTGTTGTTATATCACTCTAAGGCCAATTAGCAAGGAAGGGGTTCGTGACTCACTTTTACCGGCGGAGCAAACCACAAAATTCAGTATTAAAGTAAGAAAACATTTATTAGTATGTACAAATCATTAATTGTAAAAGATCCTGCTTCTATTAAACCCTCCAACCAAGGGGGCATGAGATTTCAGACCCCATTAAGCCCTCAATCCAGAAGCAATGGGATTAATCTCTTAACCAAGAGGCGATGAGATTTTTCCTACGGCAAGATGATGGTTACAGGTACTGGCTGAAACCAGCGCTAGCATCCTTGGCTAAAAGGTCTCATCCAGGCTGGGCTGCCTCTTTTCCGATAACAGTAAGCCACTGAGACAAGGGTTTTCCCCCAACTCTTTATACTTTACTTGTTGACCATCCCTCTAGTTTCTACCTCATCTTTGCCCTAATCTAGCAAACATAGTTGCCTTGTGTTCTGTTCTTAGATGGTGTCTCCCCTGGCTCCCACTAATTGTGTCAGTATTTATTCAGAGAAGTATTCCCCCAAGCTGATTGATAGCAGGAAATGATATACACTGAAAGTCATCCTTTAACAGGCTTCCCTCAAGTGGCAAATTGTTTAGCAAATTGCAAACTGCACCCTTCACTTGAAGATAACCAAGCACTTAGAACAGTGTTTGACACATAGTAAGTGCTAAACAAGTACCTTTATTATTATTATTATCATTATTATCAGAGAGATTGGGACTTGACCAAGATCACCCAGTGTATAGGTAGCAGAACCGGGCCTAGAATGCAGGGCTTTTGACTCCTAATTCTATGCTTTTTCTTCTAGCTATTTTCCTAAGTCACTTTTCCTTCTCCTCCTATCCTTTTTCTCCAGTATCCCTAAAATAGTCTCTTTCTCTCTGTTATAATCTCTAAATATTCTGCAGTCCACCTCAAAATGTTCCAAATCGGCTCCTGTTACTGTCCCATAGGGCAAATGCTCAAAAGTAGTTGAAGAAGTCACTTAATTCTACTTTCCTCATCACTCATTGAGTCAATTGTAATTACTCAGCACTCACTGTGTGCAGAGCCCTGTACCAAGCACTTGGGAGAGCACAATATAACATTAAACAGACATATTTGCTGCCCACAATGAGCTTGCAGTCTAGAGGGTGAGACAGACATTAATATAAATAAATTGCAGATATTTACATAAATTCTGTGGGATTGGGAGGGGTGATGAATAAAGGGAAGTGTGATGGAGGAGGGAGTGGGAGAAGAGGAAAGGAGGGCTTAGTCAGGGTATGCCTTTTGGAGGAGATGTGCCTTTAATAATTGCTTTGAAGAGGGGAGAGTAATTGTCAGATATGAAGAGAGAGAGGCCAGTGGTCAGGCATGGACAGGAGGTTGGCAGTGAGATAGATGAGATCAAAGTAGAGTGAGAAGGTTAGAATTAGAGGAGCGAAGTATTTGGGCTGCACTGCAGTAGGAGAGTAGTGAGATGAGGTAAGAGAGGGCAAGGTGATTGAGGTCTTCAAAGCCAAAGGTGAGGTGTTTCTGTTGGATGTGGAGGAGGACGAAGCAACCACTGGAGGATCTGGAGAATTCATCATTTTATTCCCCCTTTTTTCATCTCCCCTAACTCCTGTTCCCAATCTTCTCTATGCTTCCAGGACACTTGGCCAGAATTAGCTTGTGGAATGACTTCAGCATGTTGTAGTAGATAGAGCACGGGCCTGGGAGTCAGAAGGCCATGGGTTCTAACCCTGGATCTGCCACTTGTCTGCTGTGTGACCTTGGGCAAGGACTTCTGTTTGCCTCAGTTACCTCATCTGTAAAATGAGGATGGAAACTGTGAGCCCCACACGGAATGGGACTCCCCCTAAGCCTATTTGTTTATATCCACCCCAGGGCTTAGAACAGTGCCTGGCACATAGTAAGAGTTTAACAAATACCATAATTATCATTATTATTACTATTAATAGTAATGATGAAGGCTTCAACTGAAAATAGTCCAGAATCCAGTAAAATACTCTTCATTCTTCTCAAATAATTCCTGATTAGGCCTTATCAGTGGTATTCCTTGAACACCTATTGAATGCAAAACTCTGTACTAACCACTTTAGTAGATGCAATAGATGCAAGACAATCACCACCTTCCAGGTTCTAAAGACCTAATGGCTTTGTTTAGCTTGATATTCATTCTAAATTATGTATGGGAATCACATAGATTTGGTTCTGTTGAATGAAGCATTTCTCTTTCTTTGTGCCAGTTGAACAGTAGTAGAACAACTGCATCATTTACCAATCAAGACAGATTAACATTCATAGATATGGTTTATCTTGGCTGCCATTTCATTTTTCAAATAAATGTTTAATTTACAAGATCTTATAAGAAAAGTAAGAAGGATGCTGGGTAACCCAGAAGACACTGGGTTAAGGAAATCTAAAGCCTTCGATGTCTTGGGCCTTAGTGAGGATTTGAGATAGAATAGGAGACTAAAACTTTCTCTTCCACTGTGTAATAGATTTTGCTATTAGATAAAAATGTTTCCTGACAAGCAGCTGAAATTTTCATTTGGAACCTTTATGAAACAACTAGACTTTCTGAATCTCATAAACTCATATTGACAAGTCATATTAAATGAAATCATCATCTCTGGGGGAAAATGAAGTTACCCAGTGCATCTATCTGGTTGTGTGTTTACAGAGATCATTGGAATAGTTCTGTGAAGTCAAGAAAAATGATTTTCTGCATCAATAGCTGAATATTCTCATATATAAACGGTATAGATATTTAAGATTAAAATGTATTTTTAAAAGGAACATTTAATAAAAGCATATAGTAACATTGTGATCAATCAGTCAGCACATCTGGATTTAAAAAATGAAGGTTATTTGAGCACAAAGAGAAACAACTGGAAATTATAAATGGCAGGGTTTGTAGCCCCTCATTTCTTTCACATTATTGGAAAAGAACCCAGGTAGGATATTCCAGGACATAATCTTCTGCTCTTCTCTATTTAATTTTTGTAATGAGGAATAGATTGTCAGCCCCACTGTAAAAGTGATGGTACTGATAGCAGCAGTAATAATGTTTATTAAACACTTACTGTGTGCAGCATTGGAAAGAATACTAAGGTGGGAAATAGAAATATTCCCTGACCCTCGAGAGCTCATAGTCTAAAAATGAAGAGGAAAAGAGGGAACTGGCAGGAGATATATAAGGAGAGGTGGGTCAAAACACTAAGCCAAAATAATAATAATAATTGTTGCACTTGTTAAGCATTTACTGTGCGCCAGGCACTGTTCTAAGCGCTGGGGTGGAGAAAAACTTATCAGGTTGGACAGTCCCCATTCCACATGAGCACACAGTTTGAATTCCCATTTTATAGCTGAGATAACTGAGGCACAGAGATGTGAAGTGACTTGCCCAAGGTTCCACAGCAAACAAGGGGTGGAGTTGGGATTAGAACCTAGGTCTTTCTGACTCCCAGGCCCATGTTCTATCCAATAATAGTACTACTGATAATAATTATGGTATTTGCTAAGCGTGCGCCAGGTGCTCTACTAAGCACTGGGATGGATACAAGCAAATGGGGTTGGATCCAGTCCCTGTCCCATGTGAGGCTCACAGTCTCACTCCCCATTTTACAGATGAAATAACTGAGACCCAGAGAAGTGAAGTGATTTGCCCAAGGGCACACAGCAGGAAAGTGGCAAAGCTGGGATTACAACCCATGATCCTCTGACTCCCAGGCCCATGGTCCATCCGCTACGCCATACTACTAGGTCACACCACTTCTCTAAAGACTTACACGAAGCTCAGGAGGGCTGCGGGCCGGAGGAGCAGAATTTCAGGCTCCACATGACTCAGAATCCACAATCATCGCCGCGACCACAGTGAGTGCTCGGGGAGCAGCTGCCCCGTCTTCTGGAGCTTTTGTGGTGGTTCCAAGCTGTGGCTTCTCTCCATCTCCAGGGCAGTGAGAGGCAGAATGGGATGGAGAGTCCCTGATGATGTGGAGGAGAGCCAGAGCAGAGTCCCAAGGAGATTCATTCATTCAATAGTATTTATTGAGCGCTTACTATGTGCAGAGCACTATACTAAGCTCTTGGAATATACAATTCGGCAACAGATAGAGACCATCCCTGCCCAGTGATAGGCTTAAGTATCGGGGGGGTGGGTGGGGGTAGAGGAGGACCCCGAAGAGCCCCGTGGGAAGTGGCAGGTACCCAGAGGGGCCCAATCTGGTGGAAAGCTCTGGGGGTGCGAACAGAGGTGGCTCATGTCCACACAGGTGGCCCATGCGCCCGGCTCTGGTGACATCTGTGACTATATGGGCTTCTGTGACATCACTCATTCAGTGTCAGTTGTATTTATTGAGCGCTTACTGTGTGCAGAGAGCTGTACTGAGCACTTGGGAAACTATGATATAACAATAAACAGACACATGCCCTGTCCATAACGAAAGGGAGAGACAGACATTAGTATATAAAAAAATTACAGCTATATCCGACAGTGCTTTGGGACTGAGAGAGGGGAATATACAAAGGGAACAGGTCAGGGTGACACAGGAGGGAGTGGGAGAAGGGGAAAGAAGGGCTTAATCAGGGAAGGCCTCTCAGAGGAGATGTGCCTTCAATAAGGCATCCTTGTGGAGTGAATGACCCCAAGAGAGTGAGATGGGGCTTGGGTCTGCTGGACTGCACTGGGCAAACAGGCTGGCTTGATTTGTAACAGAGAAGAGATGAGCAAAGATTCCCGGAACTCCACGAGTTAGAGAGGAACAGCAGCGCAGTCTGATGGAAAGAGCATGATACCACTAAATATCACTGATTGATTGTATGAGAAGCGGCATAGCTCAGTGGAAAGAGCCCGGACTTGGGAGTCAGGGGTCATGGGTTCGAATCCCAGCTCTGCCACCTGGCAGCTATGTGACTGTGGGCAAGTCACTTCACTTCTCTGTGCCTCAGTTTCCTCATCTGGAAAATGGGGATTAACTGTGAGCCTCACGTGTGACAAGCTGATTACCCTGTATCTACCCCAGCGCTTAGAACAGTGCTCTGCACATAGTAAGCCCTTAACAAAAACCAACATTATTATTGTTATTATTGAATGATTGATGGATCGAGTAGAAGAGGAATTTCCAAACAGTCCCCAGGCCACCGTGGCAGTTTTTGAGTACAATACCTCAAAAACACCCCCACCTCAATAAAGCCTTTTCTACTATTAATTCAAGTTACTAACAAAAGCACTTGCAATTTAATGAAAATATGGGACACAATTTCTTATATGACTGCAGGAGCCCCATACTGAGTCCATCTCGGAAGTATTGTGTAAGTGAGAAATAAAACAAACACACACAAACAAAAAAAGCCCCCCCAAACTGTGTTCTAATTAATGATGAAAAAGGATTGCTTGAAATACTAATATTAAAAAAATGAGCTAAATTAAAAGGAGAGGACGGTGTGCTGTTTCGTACTTTTTATCATGGATTTATGTCATGGTGAATTCCCTTTGCTGAAAAGAACTACTGTGACAAAATAGACTTACAATTTAAGGAACATCACTTTAAAATACATACAAACTTTGAATATAGTTTTACATTTAGTTTATAATTCAAAAATTAAGGGACAGCATTAAACTTGTCTATGGGCAGCAAAATGGAAAGAAGATTGATGGAGGTTTAGTGGTAAAGAGAAGAATAAAGGAAAAATAGCTGGAGGAAGGAAACACCACTTAGCCTGCCCAAGAAGTCCTAAGAAATGGGACAGAAAAGGGTTGAAGAGTAGGAATCAAAGGAGCATGTGAAATCTGTGAATATAAAGGGTAATAGGGCACAGAGACAGAAAGAGAGAGACGGAAGAGGAAAAGTCAATACTATGACTAGCTGAATATTGTAACTTGGGGCCACCAAGACAATTACAATAATTACAAATTAACAAAATTACAAAAGCAATTACAAAAATTACAAAAAATTAACAACAAAGATCACCCAATATCTGTATCAGACCAGTCATTTGGGTTAATCTCTTCCCCAAAACCCAACCTCAAATAGTTTTTTCAAACCTCGATCAATCAAGTTTTCTATTCATAGTATTTATTGGGAGCCTAGTCTGTGCATTATACTAGACGCTAGAGAGACTACAATCCCTGTGCCCAGAGGAATTGACAGACTAGTGGAGCTTACAAAATCCATCCAAAATCTATTCTGATTCAGTGATTTTATGGATCTCATTTTATATGTAATGCATTTTGGGAGATTTGGTGTGGCTAAATGCACTGTTGTGGTTTTTCAAGTAAGTGTTTAAGTTATTTGCCCTCAAAAAATTAGAGAAATGATCAGCTAAAATTAGAATCAGATGACAACTAAAACAAGGGATATTTGATATTGCACGCCTCTTATTGGACTTTGAAATCACTGCTCTCTCCTACCATTTATTTTAAAGCTAGACTTACTTCAATTGTACATTATCTGCTTAATTTGAAAGTTGGAAACTTCAACCTCATTTCTTCCTCCCAGAATGCTGTCCCTAGATATATGTAACTCACAGAGCCTAATTTTATTACCAATATTATCCAAATGCTTTATAATCATCTAAGTTCACGAGGAGCACCAGAGAGGCAATGTTATTTAACAAAGATACTCTACGGCACATTAAGCAAAGGCAGAGCTGATTAATAAAGGGGGTCCGCGAAAGCGTCCGGCTGAAGCAGCATGCTGCAGTGGATAGAACACAGGCCTGGGAGTTAGAAGGTCATGGGTTCTAATTCTGCATCTGCCCCTTGTCTGCTGCGTGACCTTGGGCAAGTCACTTCACTTCTCTGTGCTTCAGTTACCTCATCTGCAAAATGAGGATTGAGATTATGAGCCCCACGTGGGACAGGGTCTATGTCCAACCCAATTTGCATGTATCCACCCCAGTGCTTAGTACTGTGCCTGGCACATAGTAAGCTATTAAATACCAGAATTACTATTATCATTATTACGCAAAGTCTTTTCCAGTGTGCTCTGAGGACAAAAAAAATTCTGAACACTAATAGAATCTGTCACCTCCTTTGCCAAATATTATTGCAGTTTCCAGGAAATGCTTGAAAAGAGAAGCACAGTAGTTACTGACAATATACTGGATAACAATTGGATTATCCGGCCATCGTGACGATGGTCAGCTGTGATCCAAAACTACACTCGAACTGCCAAATAGACAAAAACACCTTGGTTCACTTATACCTGGGCAGAATATTATGCCCTTTCCTCTTGACTCTAAGTTTTGCATGTGTTCCAGAGACATGTCTACCAATCTTTTGCCCTCTCCCAAACAGTACAGTGCTCTGCACACAGTGAGAGCTCAAAAAATGCCTTTGTCTGATTGACTTCCATCCTCTTTTCCTCCCTTCCCCTTGTCCTTCATTCTTCTTCTTCACCAATACATTCTTACCATAGGCAGGGAATATGCCTGCTTATTATAGTACTGTTCTCTTCCAAGTGCTTTGTATAGTGCTTGGCACACAGTAAGTGGTTTACAAATACGAATGAATGAATTTGTCATCTAAAACCATCCAGAACACTCCCTCTCTACATGAAAGCTCCCCAGGTTATCTACCACTGATTCCTATCTGTTATCCACTCAAGAAAACCTCTTTTTGTTAATGAAGAACTCTGCAAATTATGTTTAATCCTGCTGTGGTTTGTATACTTACGTGTCTTGTGTAAGGTCTTTTTAATCTTGTGAGGTTGCTTTGAGCACATTTTTCTTGGCTTGTGGGTTTACTACTCTTTGTATCTTTCAACCACCTATTCCTCACGTAATAATAATAATGATGGTATTTAAGTACTTACTATGTGCAAAGCATTGCAATCTGTTTTTTGCAGCCATAGTAAATCAGACCATTTATTTAGTGACAGTATAATAATTTTTTCATTTGTTAGGACACAGAATCACTAAATATGCATTAAATACATACTTGCCAGAGGATTAACTATTAGTCATGTTTTGTGATGATTAGAGTGAATTTGGCACAGATTTTAATGCCCAGACTTGAACTTTTACCCACTATCAACGTATTTGATTATGCTATAAATGTTTTGTTCTTTCCATTTAAAGTTTTATTGTTTTCTAAAAAAAAAAAGTAAAGACAAAGAACCAGAAAGCTCAAATTGCAACCTTTTCAAAGGAAATATTTGAAAATAGTTTGATCATCTATTCACAAATGACATGTTTTAACAAGTGTTTCCTAAAGGAGACATTTAATGGAGAGTATCATTTTAAGGAAATAATTTTAAATAGTTGAAAATAGTTTGACCATCTATTCATAAATGACAATTTCTGACAAGTGTTTCCAAAAGGAGACATTTGCCTTAACCCTTTAAAATGAAGATTTTTCTTGTTACATCGTACTGATTTGTTTTTTAGGTGGCAGCTATGAGATAAAATTAATGTATTTAGGCAATTACAAGTACATACAATATGATAATAATAATAATTGTATTTGTTAAGTGCTTATTATGTTCCAGGTACTGTAGTGAGCGCTGAGGTGGATACAAGCGAACTGGGTTTGACCCAATCCTCTTCCTCCATCCATGTCTTATTATAGAAAATGCTATATTGTATTTGCCAAAAAATACATCGCCAAAGTAACCCAAACAGCAGTAAGTGTCCTTGTAAGTATTCGAATGGATCTTAGAATCAAGTTGCTCAAATATTTAGTAATGACTTTGAGTAAACAAGACTTTTCGCTTTAAAAGTTACCATTAGGAAGACAATTTCTAAGCCCCAGACACACAATATTGCCTCTGCACATAATTTTTTTTAAAAAAATCTTCCTCTGTGCAGCTCAAAGCATTTTATAGTCAATAATAATAGTAGCATGACCCACTGGGAAGACCACAGATCAGGGAGTCAGGAGACCTGGGTTCTAATCCTGACCCCACTGTATCTCGGCTGTGTGACCTTGTCTAAGAAACCTAACTTCTCTGTACCTCTGTTATCTCATCTGTAAAATGGGGATTAAAACCTACTTCCTCCTACATAGACTGTGAGCCCCTTGTGGGACTCGGACTGTGTCTGGCCTGATTATCTTGTATCTGCTCCAGGGCTCAGAACAGTGCCTGGCACAAAGTAAGTGCTTAACAAATTGTGTTAAGCTCATTGAAGGCGGGAAATGTGACTACCGACTCTGTTTTGTTGTAATAGCAACAATAATTATAATTATGGTATTGTTAAGCACTTACTCTTTGCCAGGCACTGTTCTAAGCGCTGGGGTGTATATAAGCAAATCAGGTTGGACACAGTCCCTGGCCCACATGAGGCTCACAGTCTCAATCACCATTTTGCAAAAAAGGTAACTGAGGCACAGAGAAGTGAAGTGACTTGTCCTAGGTCAGACAATAGACAAGTGGAGGAACCTTCTGACTCCCATGCCCATTCTTTATCCACTATGCCATGCTGCTTCGCTATTGTGCTCTCCCAAGCTCTGCACAGAGTAAGTTCTCAGTCAAATGATTGATTAGAAAAAAGTCAGTACAATTCCTTCTGCACTTGCAGCGTGCTAGCAACTGAACTAAACAAGGACATTAATTAGACCCAGCATTTGCCCACAGTAATTCTGAATCTAAAATAATTATAGTATGTGTGAAGCACTTACTATGTGTCAAGCACTCTTCTAATAATAATGTTGGTATTTGTTAAGCGCTTACTATGTGCCGAGCACTGTTCTAAGCGCTGGGGTAGACAGAGGGGGATCGGGTTGTCCCACATGGGGCTCACAGTCTTAATCCCCATTTTACAGATGAGGGAACTGAGGCACAGAGAAGTTAAGTGACTCACCCACAGTCACACAGCCGACAAGTGGCAGAGCTGGGATTCGAACTCATGAGCCATGACTCCAAAGCCCGTGCTCTTTCCACTGAGCCACGCTGCTTCTCTGAAGCACAGGGCTAGATACAAGGTCATCAGATTGTAGGAGTAGGTGTAGGAGTGAGAACAGGTATTTAAACATCAATTCCTTTCTAACTTCCACTGCACATTTTGTAAAAAAAAAAAATCAGCAGTTCAACTACATATGTTTGTTTTCCCTATTTAACTATCGTTTTTTTATATTTCTCTACAGGTATCAATTCCCTCACCCCACCCCACTGCTGAAATTTTCTTCTCTTATCGGTGAAGCGGCATAGTTTAGTTCATTCATTCAGTAGTATTTACTGAGTGTTTACTATGTACAGAGCACTGTACTCTGTACATAGAACTTGGAATATGCACTTGGAATAAGCACTTGGAATGTACAATTTGGCAACAGATAGAGTCAATCCCTGCCAAATGGAGAGCTCACAATCTAAATGATGGGCTCAAGAGCATGGGCTTGGGAATCCGAGGATGTGGGTTTTAATCCCCAGTCTGCCGTGTGACCTTGGAAAAGTCACTTAACTTCTCTGTGCTTCAGTTACCTCATCTGTAAAATGGGGCTAAGACTGTGAGCTCCATGGGAGATAGGAACTGTGTTCTTAATTACTTTGCCACTATCCTTGTGCTTAGTACAGTGATTGGCACATAGTAAGCACTTCTCTAGATTGTAAGCCTGCTGTTGTCAGGGAATGTGCCTGTTTTCATTATATTGTACTCTCCCAGGTGCTTAGTACGATGCTTTGAACATATTAAGCAATCAGTAAATACAATTGAATGAATTAATCATTATCATTATTAGTATTTTAAGAAAAGTGCTTGTGCTTTAAGGTTAGGTACAGAGGACAAGGAATGACTCCCTAGAGATGGTGATGGGGAAGGAGAGGCCACCCCGATTCTTAGGACGTTTCACATGGACCCTTGGAATCCAAAGGCAGAGAAGTGGCGTGGTTCAGTGGATAGTGCCCTGGGAGTTGATGATCTGGGTTCTAATCCAGCCCCACTACTTGTCTGCTGTGTAATGTTGGGCAGGTCACTTAAGTTCTCTGGGACTCAGTTTGTAGAGAAGCAGCGTGGATTAGTGGAAAGAGCACGGGCTTGGGAGTCAGAGGTCATGGGTTCTAATCCTGGTTCCGCCACTTGTCTGCGTGTGACCTTGAGCAAGTCACTTAACTTCTCTGAGTCTCAGTTACCTCATCTGTAAAATTGGGAATTAAAAAATGTGAACCGCAGGTGGGACAATCTGATTACCCTGTATCTACCCCAGCGCTTAGAACAGTGCTCTGCACCTAGTAAGCGCTTAACAAATACCATAATTATTATTATTACCTCCTTTGTAAAGTGGAGGTTAAGAATGTGAGCCCCTGTGGGACAAGGACTGTGCCCAACCTGATTAGCTTGTATCTAACCCAGCACCACATAGTAGCCTCTTAACAAATACCATTTAAAACAAACAAACAAAAAAAATCACAGGAAAGTTAAATAGCCTTTCATGTCTTCTAAAAAATAATGTGAATTTTTTCGGCTAGAAAGATGAAAAGAAACTATTGGCATTTGGTCTAAGTATTTAGTCCAACATATGTTATAGATACATATTTATGTATATTATTCCAACAAATATTACACATACAACTATCTAAAATTTGTTGGATTAATATACATAACATGGTGACAGAGATATAACTATAGATAATATAATATATATTGTTTTCAAATAATATTAATAATGATAGAAGATTAGGTATTTGTTAAGCACTTTATGTCAAGCACTGTTCTAAATACTGGGGAAGATATAAATGAATCTGGTTGGATACAGTTCCTGTCCCACAGTCTAAGTAGGAAAATGGACAAGTACTGAACAAGTACATTACAATGGACAAGTACATTTTAGAGCTGAGGAAACTGAGGCACAAAGAGATGTAGAAACTTGCCCAAGGTCACACAGCAGGTACAGAGCAGAACTGGGATTAGAACCTGGGTCCTCTGACATCCAGGCCCATGCTCCATCCACTAGGCCCTGCTGCTTCACAATACGGACTATTAGATCATTAATTGCATGTGCCTATAAATATTATGTCTATCATAATTATATATGCCATAATAACAATGAAGAAATGTATATTTTCTCCTGTATGGATCCATGAGAAAGAAATCTTTCTGGGTGGATTAATCAAAGCCGTGCCAAACTGTCTCAAGTGGCCTGATCCTCACGGCCACTTAATATCTGACATCGTGGTTAGATTGCCGAGGAATCTGTGTGGGTTCCAGGTCGGTTGATTGTAGGTTGGCAAGCCAGTTGTATGTCCAGATTTAAGACATAACTGAAAGCGATCGGTCTGGTCCTTTCACACGGACAGTGGAAAGACCAATCGCACTGCTGAGCCCATAATAATCTCCAAAGCCTTATTGACCTTGGAAGCATTTAAAACATCAATCTGGAGGAGGAAGTGACCATCTCGTGTTATTGTCCATTCCTCTAGCTTCTATGTGTCCTCCACACTTGTTTTTCTGGGCACTGGCATACCACAAAATTGAATTTGAGATTCATCCTTAATTGATTCACGATGGTACTTTTTGAATAATTATGTTCAAGAAGGGTCTGTCAATTCAATTTCCTTTCAATTGTCACAGCAATGTCAAGTATAATGGGTTCAGGTGCACAAATGATAATGAATGACTTCAATTAATATAGCACCTTTCATCCAAAGAAACAGCCAGACAAACCCTCTGGCATATAAAACAGCTTAAAAAAAAATAGTGTCTTATACCGGTGCAAGCTTTAATAGCAGAGGTGAGTTTTTAAAGTTTTATTTATGAAATTCACTTCAAAATGGAAAAAAATATACTTTTCATGGAATGTATTCTACTCTTGTTGAGAATTCTAAATTGTCATTAAAAGGTTCGTGCCATTTTACATCTGGTAGGTCAGAGATGTATCTTTGCTTTTCTTCCCCTCATACTTTACATGATTCTTGTCTACTTCCATCTCACTCCTCTTGTCTCATTA
Source organism: Ornithorhynchus anatinus (assembly GCF_004115215.2). Lineage (NCBI taxonomy): Eukaryota > Metazoa > Chordata > Mammalia > Monotremata > Ornithorhynchidae > Ornithorhynchus > Ornithorhynchus anatinus. The sequence continues at coordinate 175,059,280 of NC_041728.1, read as the reverse complement.
TGGATTCTTCTTTTCCCCCTCATCAGTCTGCAAAATCTTTCTTAATTATACTTCATTTCACTTTAAAATAATAATACGAATAAAGTGCAACAGCTTTCTCAGTTGGCTTCAAAAATGGCTCATTTCACCCTCACAGAATTTCACAAATTAGAGGTGATAAAGAGTTTGTTCTGCAGCACCAAATGTACTTATTACACTTTATTTGCTTTCTAGTTTTGAATCTTCACAGTGTAGTCAGTGCCTTTCATTTGTCAGTCAGTCTTATTTATTGAGTACTTACTGTGCACACAGCACCGTACTGAGTTGTTGGGAGAGTGAAATGCACAATAAATGGACATTTTCCCTATCCGCGACAAGCTTACAGTCTAAAGGGGGAGACAGATATTAATACTAGTTCAAATTAATATTAATATTAGTTCGAGTCCCAGCTCTGCCACTTGTCAGCTGTGTGACTGTGGGCAAGTCACTTCTCTGGGCCTCAGTTCCCTCATCTGTAAAATGGGGATTAACTGTGAGCCTCAAGTGGAACAACCCAATTACCATGTATCTACCCCAGTGCTTAGAACAGTGCCCTGCACATAGAAAGTGCTTAACAAATACCAACATTATTATTACTACTGCTACAGGCTCTTGTTATATCCCAGCTAGACTACTATGTCAGCCTTCTCTCTGATCTCCCTTCTTCCTCTCTCGCCCGACTCTAGTCTATTCTTCACTCTGCTGCCCGACTCATCTTCCTGCAGAAACGATCTGGGCATGTCACTCCCCTTCTTAAACACCTCCAGTGGTTGCCTATCAACCTCCACTCCAAACAAAAACTCCTCACTCGAGGCTTCGAGGCTCTCCATCACCTTGCCCCTTCCTACCTCTCCTCCCTTCTCTCTTTCTACCGCCCACCCCGCACGCTCCTCTCCTCTGCCACCCACCTCGTCACCGTCCCTCGGTCTCGCCTATCCCACCGTCGACCCCTGGCCACGTCCTCCCGCGGTCCTGGAATCCCCTCCCTCCTCACCTCCACCAAACTAATTCTCTTCCCCTCTTCAAAACCCTACTTAAAACTCACCTCCTCCAAGAGGCCTTCCCAGACTGAGCTCCTCTTCTCCCTCTACTCCCTCTACCACCCCCCCTCCACCTCTCCACAGCTTAACCCTCTTTTCCCCCCATCTCCCTCTGCTCCTCCCCCTCTCCCTTCCCATCCCCTCAGCACTGTACTCGTCTGCTCAACTGTATATATTTTCATTACCCTATTTATTTTGTTAATGAAATGTACATCGCCTCGATTCTATTTAGTTGCCATCGGCTTTTACGAGATGTTCTTCCCCTCGACTCTATTCATTGCCATTGTTCTCGTCTGTCCGTCTCCCCCGATTAGACCGTAAGCCCGTCAAATGGGAGGGACTGTCTCTATCTGTTGCCGACTTGTTCATTCCAAGCGCTTAGTACAGTGCTCTGCACATAGTAAGCGCTCAATAAATACTATTGAATGAATGAATGAATATTAGCATTATTATTAACGCAAATAAATATACTACAGATACGTACATAAGTGCTGTAGGGTGAAACGGATAGTTCCCTTCTTGCATGCCAAAAAAAGAGGAAACCACAATAATAGAGTGAAGCTGAATTCACCGCTATTCTAATAATAGTAGTGAAAATAATGATGATAGTTAAAAAACTTACTAAATGCTAAACACTGTGGCATATACTACATAAGCAGCTGGAACACCATCCCTGTCCCCTAAGGGGCTCATAGGCTAAGAGCAAAGAAAAAGGAGTACTTTATCCCCATTTTGCCAATGAGTAAACCGAGGTAAGACAGATGGCTTGTCCAAGGTCACATAATAATAATAATTGCAATTGTGGAATTTGTGAAGCACTTACTATGTGACAGGCACTGAACTATTCTATTTATTTGCTATTGTTTTAATGAGATGTTCATCCCCTTGATTCTATTTATTGCTATTGTTCTTGTCTGTCTGTGTCCCACGATTAGACTGTAAGCCCATCAGAGGGCAGGGACTGTCTCTATCTGTTGCCGTTTTGTACATTCCAAGCACTTAGTACAGTGCTCTGCACATAGTAAGTGCTCAATAAATACTATTGGTAAATGAGGTAAATGAGTCACAGAGAAGTGAAGTGACATTTTCAGGGTGACACAGCAGACAAGTGGCTGAGGTGGAATTAGAACCCAGGTCCTTCTGAATGTCAGACCCATACTCCCTTCATTAAATCACACTGCTTCAAGCTGTGGGGCTGGATTTAGAATCCTGGTCCCCTAAACCCAAGGCTCTGTTCTTCCCACTAATAAGAAGAATGATATTTTATTGCTATTGTTCTTATCTGTCCATCTCCCCCAATTAGACTGTAAACCCGTCAAAGGGCAGGGACTGTCTCTATTCTGTTACCGATTTGTACATTCCAAGCGCTTAGTACAGTGCTCTGCACATAGTAAGCACTCAATAAATCCTATTGAATGAATGAATATTTGTTAAGCGCTTACTATGTTCCAGGCACTGTTCTAAGCAGTGGTTTGGATACAAAGAAATCGGGTGAGACACAATCCCTGTCCCACAAGGGGCTCACAGTCTCATTCCCCAGAGAAGCAGCATGGTTCAGTGGAAAGAGCCCAGGCTTGGGAGTTAGAGGTCATGGGTTCGAATTCCGCCTCTGCCACTTGTCAGCTGTGTGACTGTGGGTAAGTCACTTCACTTGTCTGGGCCTCAGTTACTTCATCTGTAAAATGGGGATTAAGACTGTGAGCCTCATGTGGGACAACCTGATTACCCTGTATCTACCCCAGTGTTTAGAACAGTGCTCTGCACGTAGTAAACACTTAACAAATACCAACATTATTATGTAACAGATGAGGTAACCGAGGCACAGAAAAGTGAAGTGACTAGCCCAAGGTCACACAGCTGACATGTGGCGGATCTGTGACTAAAACCCACGATCCTCCGACTCCCAGGCCCATGCATTAACCACTATGCCATGTAGCCTAAACTAGGCAACGTAACATCATTCTAAGGAAGCAGTGTGGCTCAGTGGAAAGAGCCTGGGCTTGGGGGTCAGAGGTTATGAGTTCGAATCCTGGCTCTGCCGCTTGTCAGCTGTGTGACTGTGGGCAAGTTATTTATCTTCCCAGTGCCTCAGTTACTTCATCTGTAAATTGGGGATTAAGACTGTGAACTTCATGTGGGACAATCTGATTACCCTGTGTCTACCCCAGCGCTTAGTACAGTTCTCTGCACATAGTAAATGCTTAACAAATACCAACATTATTATTATATTTTTCCCCATTTTGAAGGTTTCCATCTCAGGCATCACCTGAGAAGTTGAAGTGCTCTTAGTAGCTGGCAACTGTTGACATTTTATAGCTTCTTTGTGGGTGGGATATTGACTTAAAGATGATTTATTACCTTGTGAAAGCTATTTACAATACATTTTAAAGATGAAAAATATTTAATGTTTCCTCAAAGAAAATCAAAAGTTTCCATTGCACTTGCTCATAAAATGGGATTTAAGACAATTCTCTAGTCTGTCAACTTGGGGGTTCATTATTAGGGAGGAAAAGATTGATTCAAAAACAACTATATATTCAGTCACTCAATCATATTTATTGAGTGCTTACTGTGTGCAGAGCACTGAGAAAGTACTATATAACAATAGAACAGATACTTTCACCCACACGAGCTTACAGTTTACAGTCTAGAAGATATAGATGACTGAACCCTGTAAGCACACAACCAAGGAGTCAGGCAAATGATTTTTAAACATTTCATAAACATTTTAAACATTTCTTGTTAAGTGATAAAGATAAACCAATGATTAAATCAATTAATTAATTTTAATAAATAGATATACAGATAGAGATAGATAAATACAATAAAAAATAAATATAACTAAATGATTTTTAAACATTTCCCTGAATCACCAGGCATTATGGGCTGACTAAGTCTAAAGAAAGACATAAGTGCTAGGAAAAGTCCAGGAAAAACTTGGAAAAGGCAGACCCTCAGCTAGCTGGATAGAGACCACAACAACGATAATGGAAGAACCATTAGAAAGCTTGTGGATGATGGCAGTGGACAGGATGTTCTGGAGAAAGTATATCCATGGAGTCACTGATTCAGAAATGACTCAATGGCACATAATAATAATAATATTAATAATAATGTCTAAAGAAAAGGGAGATAAAGTATCAGTCTGCACCAGGGAAGTAATACACCCAACAAAATGTTGTAGGCAGGGAATATGTGTACCAAATCTATTATATTCCCACAAGTGCTTAATAAAGTGCTCTGCACACACTAAATTGTCAATAAAACCATTCATTCAGTCGTATTTATTGAGCACTTATTGTGTGCAGAGCATGTATTAAGTGCTTGGAAAGTACAATTTGCAACAAATAGAGAAAATCCCTACCCCACAGGCTCACAGTCTAAAATGGGGAAGACAGACAACAAAATGAAACAAAGCAAGTGGGCAGGCATCAATGGCATCAATATGATAAATAGAATTAATGATATATGCACATTATTAACAAAATAAATAGAATGATAAATATGTACATATACACACAAGTGCTGTGGTGTGGGGAGTGGGGGTAAAGCAGAGGGAGGGAATCGGAATGATGGGGAGGGGAGGGGGAGCAGAGGAAAAGGGGGCTCAGTCTGGGAAGGCCTCCTGGAGGAGGTGAGCTTTCAGTAAGGTTTTTAAAGGGGGGAAGTGAGCTAGTTTGCTAATCTGTTGATTGATTGGTAGCTCAGAACTAAACCCTGCCAGAGATTTGTGTTTTGGAGGTACTCTAAACCATGATGTAATCTATGGCTTAGTGGATAAATCACGGGCCTGGGAGTCAGAGGACCTGGGTTCTAATCCCTGCTCTGCCACTTGTCCACTGTGTGACCTTGGGCAAGGCACTTAACTTCTCTGTGCCTCAGTTACCTCATCTGTAAAATGGGGATTAAAACTCTGAGCCTCATGAAGGGGAGAGACAGTCCAACCCAATCTTGTACCTTAGTACAGTGCCTGGCACATAGTAAGCACTTCACAAATATCACAGTTATTATAAAGAGGGCTAGACAGCACTAAAAGCATTATCTATTTCAGTCAATCAGTCAATTGATGAATTGTATTCATCCAGTTGATTCAATCGTATTTATTGAGAGCTTACAGTGTGCAGAGCACTGTGCTAAGCACTTGGAAAATGCAATACAGCAATAAAGAGACAATCCTTGCCCACAATGGACTCACAGTCTACAGGGAGGGGGAAATCATACTTATTGAGTGCTTACTGTGTGCAGAGCACTAGCTCAGTGGAAAGAGCCCGGGTTTGGGAGTGAGAGGTCATGGATTCGATTTCCGGCTCTGCCACTTGTCAGCTGTGTGACTGTGGGCAAGTCACTTAACTTCTCTAGGCCTCAGACACCTTATCTGTAAAATGGGGATTAAGACTGTGAACCTCACGTAGGACAACCTGATTACCCTGTATCTATCCCAGCACTTAGAACAGTTCTCTGCACATAGTAAGTGCTTAACAAATATCAACATTATTATCATTATTATTACTAAACACTTGGGAGAGTCTACTAGAACAATCAACAGACACATTCCCTGCCCATGATGAGCTTACCGGCCCTGTAGTGAGTTTTAATCTCCCAGAAGGGACCCACTATTTTATCCAGGGGATTTCATTTCCCAGGAATGAGGAAGGTCACACCGCAGGCAAGTGGTGGAGTCAGGATTGGAACCCAGGTCTCTTGATTTCTAGTCTTCGACTAGGCCATGAAACTTATTTAAATGTAACAAAGAGCTACAGTGGGTTTGGATTCCTGATTGAATTCTATAAACCAGAAAGCCAGCTAAAATAACATAAGGAAATATGGGTAGTTCAAGAAAAAGGTAATAATTTTCCCTTTTCAAATGGGCTTTATATCTTCTTTGGAACTTTTCTTTCAGAGTTCAAAATGAATCGAAATTTCCTTCAACTACTTAATTGCCTTGATTGTTTCATCTGTAAAATGAGAGTAATAATGCTAACATACCTCATAGGACTATTGTGAGGAAGAACTAATAAAAAACACTATTGTACAGCTCTTTGCTAATATGAAAGTGCCATATAAATGCTAAATAAAAATAATCATAATTGCTTTTGCACAAAAGAATTATAGAGTGTGGAAAAAACCTTCTTCTCTTTGTGTATATCCAATATTATCAGAAGGAATAATAATTTTTTTTTTTCTGATGATTGTCCTGGTTATTAGAAATCAGGTTTGAGACTTGGCATAGTGACCTTTTATATTAAAACCAAATGCAACCCAAATCAAATGAGACAAAAGATACTTCAAATTTCCCAGAATGTTGATGCTTGACTCCCATCATGATGTCTAGTTTCCTTGCATTTAGATTTAGAATCACTGAGGTCTTTGCCCAGGTTTTTCCAGTTCCCAGCTCCAAGGGAGAGTCAAGTAGCAATGTCTAGCTGGTAGAGCCCGGGCCTAGGAGTCAGAAGGCCATGGTTTCTAATCCTGGCTCTTCCACTTGTCTGCTGTGTGACCTTGGGTAAGTCACTTCACTTCTCTGGGCCTCAGTAACCTTCTCTGCAAAAATAGAGACTAAGTCTGTGAGCCCCATGTGGGACAGGGACTGCATCCAACCTGATTTGCTTGTGTCTACCTCAGCAATTAGTTCAGTGACTAGCACTTAGTAAGGACTTAACAGATATAATATTATATTATTATAATTATAATTATTTGGTGGCTAAATGTGGACAGGTGAGAAAGCGTGAACAATTTGCCAGTCCTGGAAAAATGAAGCCAAGGCATGACAATAGGGCAAAATGCCCTTTGCTAACCTAAATCAATCAATGGTATTTATTAAGCGCTTACTTTGTGTAGAGCACTGAATTCAGTGCTTGACAGAGAACACAAAAACAGAGGTGGTAGACATGATCCACGCACTCACATGGAGTTTACGGTCCAGAGCTACCTAAGTAAATAGAGAAGCAGCGTGGCTTAGTGGAAAGAGCATGAGCTTGGGAGTCAGAGGTCATGGGTTCAAATCCCAGCTCTGCCACTTATCAGGTCTGTGACTTTGAGCAAGTCACTTCACTTCTCTGTGCCCCAGTTACATCATCTGGAAAATAGGGATTAAGACTGTGAGTCCCACATGGGGCAACCTAATTACCTTGTATCAACCCTAGTGCTTAGAACAGTGCTTGGCACATAGTAAGTGCTTAACAAATATCAACATTATTATTATTATCAATGCACCCATGTGGAGTTTGCAGTCTAGAGCTACCTAAGTAAATAGCCTTATTGGTCTTGCTTGATTTCTACAGAAGCAAGTAACTTCCTCTGTTTCCTGACAAGACCTAAGCATAGATCTATTGTTCATCCCCATTGGACAAACACTAGAAAAGACATCCACCCTGATTAGACTGTAAGCCCATCAATGGGCAGGGATTGTCTCTATCTGTTCCGGAATTATACATTCCAAGCACTTAGTACAGTGTTCTGCACATAGTAAGCACTCAATAAATACTATTGAATGAATGAATGAATTATGTTGTACAATGTTTAGATTAGAATCCTATTGGATTGGAAATGCTAATGGGCTGAGAACATGGTGTTTGCTTATTAATAAGAATAATGGTATTTGTTAAGCGCTTACTATGTGCAGACCACTGTTCTAAGCACTGGGATATACAGGGTAATCAGGTTGTCCCACATGCGGCTCACAGTCTTAATCCCCATTTTTACAGATGAGGGAACTGAGGCCCAGAGAAGTTAAGTGACTTGCTCACGGTCACACAGCAGACAGGTGGCAGAGCCAGGATTAGAACCCATGAACTTTGACTCCCAAGCCTGTGCTCTTTCAACTATGTTCACTCAAGAGCTTAGTATAGTGTTTTGCACCTAGCAGGCAGTCAATAAATGCTATTAGTACTGTCATCACATAGAAATGAAAATTAATCTCTAGTAGCAACATCTTTGAACAGGAAAGATAACTACACACACACACACACACACACACACACACACACACACGATGGAAATGTCACTAATGCTCTCCCCCTCCTCTCTTACGTCACTAATTTCCTCTGAATTTCATTCCTCTGAAGCTACTGTGCTTTCTATGCCTTGATCTCATCAGTGGCACCTCTAACCCCTTGCCCACATCTTACCTCTTGCCTGGAACTCCCTCCCCTTTCATACATGACAGACGGCCAATCTCTCCACTTCCAGAGCCTTTTTAAAAGCACATCTACTCCAAGGGTGTCACAAGCCCCCCAGGCTCGTACCAACCAGGACCTTCCTGGTCCAGTGGAACCTCGGTGACAGGTAGTAGAAGTCAAACCAATCCTCTGATCACCAAGGTTACTGTAAAAAGTTTTTTTACTTAGTTTTACCAAGGGGCAAGGGAGTGACACATAGAATCACTCGCTCACTCCACTCCACCAAGGGTCCAAAACCAGTGGGTGGTCAAAGGACCCCGTTCTGTCCATGCTTCTTCTTTCTGCTTCCAAGTGCCTCTCTCAACATCCTTTCCCCTTGCTTCCCTGCATCCTTCTGTTCCTCTACTGCCTTCCCTGTGTGTACCTCCAGGCGCCCCTCTGCATACCTCAAAGCAATCGTCTTTTATCTGCCTTAAGCATAGCAGCCGACATGCAGTCATTGATTGCAATCGATCTACGTGCAGTCGTTGATTCGTTCAGGCCTGTTATTGGGTAGAACAGGGAAAGCCCCGCCTCCTCCATGCTCCACCCTTCTCAGGCCACCCATCACCTGGCTCAGGTAGAGCCCATCAGTGCCTCTGCAAAGTCTCGTCCTTGTTGTTGTTCACAGGATCACAAAAAGTCATAATAAGGCAGCTTGTTGTGGGTTCACCACAAAGAGGTCTTCACTATGTCCTCTTCTCCTCTACACCCTCTCCCTTCTTCACTGCATTGGATCTGTACCCTTAAAGCACTTGACATTTACCTCACCCTCAGCCCCAACGCTCTTATGTACATATCTGTGATCGATTGATTCTAATGTCTATGTCCCCCTTGACTCTGGAAGCTTCTGATGGACAAAGGACATGTCTTCCAATTTTGTCCCGTTTTCCCCGGTGCTCAGTAGTGTTCTACACACAGTAAGCACTTAATAAATACCATTAATTAATTAGTATAGTTCATTGCTTTCAGTGGGTTCTTAGTAAATGTTAATATTATTCAATCATCCAAACTAAAATTTTATGTTGTATCTAGTCTGTTAAAGGTAGATGCAAACATTTCTGATTGGGATGTAATGGATAGTTTATTTTTATGAGAAATCTATGGTAAATTACTCATTCATTCATTCAATCATATTTATTGAGTGCTTACTATGTTTAGGGCACTCCTCACTGAATATGAATCTATTCCATATTTGCTGTGAGTGTTAGCACTGATGCTCTCCTCCAAATTATTAGAATGGGATGTAGATAGAATCACCTCCTTCCCTTTTTTTTTTTTAAATGACATCTGTTAAGCACTTACTATGTGCCAGGCACTGTACCAAGCACTGGGTAGATTCAAGCTAAGTAGGTTGGACACAATCCATGTCCCTAATGGGGTTCACAAAATGAATCCTCATTTCACACATGAGGGAGCAGGCCATTAGGCTTTCTGTAAGTGCTCCTCTTCCAATAGCTGATGAGGAGAAGTGCGGTGGGGAGAAAGAGGAGGAGGTTGTGCAAACATTCATGGATTCTTGTGAAAAAATGTTAGTGACCTAAGGGTCACAGAGAAGCAGCATGGTCCTGGGCATCAGAAGGACTTGGTTTCTAATTCTGGCTCCTCCACATGTCAGCTGTGTGATCTTGAGCCGGTGACTTCACTTTTGTGTCCCTCGGTTACCTCAGCTTTAAAATGGGGACTCAGACTGTGATCCCCATGTGGGACAGGGACTGTGGCCAACCTGATCACCTTTACCCATTGCTTAGTACAGTGACTGGCACATTGTAAACACTTAACAAATACCATTAAAATAAAGGGGTGGGGGATTGACCCAGTTTTGGTTCATCTTAACTGCCTTAAGGATTAGTAGTTTTTTTAAAAAAAACGACGCTCAAAACAAGTTGTTCTCTATAAGAATCTTTGACAGCAAAATAAACATTGTTTTTGAACTATCTGTCGGGATTTTTCACCATCTTCACAAAAAAGTTCTCAAAGCCCTCACTGAGTTCAGCAAAGCTTCCTAGCAAAGCAGTGGTCTTGCTATTTAATCTCACAAAAACGCTTGGGCCATTATTTTTATACACCTTTAAGGAAGACTCTCAAAACCCACAATGGTTCTGAACTAGAACAGTAACATCTTAGAATATATAATTGCCTCCCAGTGCACATGGGGCTCATAAAAGAGTGTAGTGTATATATGAATAGATAACACTTCTATGAGAAGATAAAATACATCATAACCACGATGTTCTTTGTGCCGTGGCAATTATTAGAAAACACTTTTTTCATCTACGTTTTTAATAAAAGCTATTACAATAGATTACTTCATCTTCAAGGTAAATCATAAAGTCTGAAGTAACAATTAACTAAAGTCATTCTTACTTTAAACTAGGCCACAACTGACATTGTAGTTCTATATTCATTTTCACTTTGCTCAGCTTCCTGGAGAGGAGCTAATTGAATTCAAACAGTTGTGTGTCTATGTGTAAGGTAGTGAGGATATGAGACTAGGAAAAACATTTCATTCATTTCATCCCAAGGTAGTTCCATATTCTTCCCTCTGGAATTGCTTTCGAATGGTAAAACATTCACTGTTCAAAACCAGGAAGCTTTTCTGATATCATTATATCAGGACATTTGCTGAGACTTTGATTCTCAGCCCCATGAAATCAGGATTAAAGGTGACTATCGGCAGCTTCCACTTTCTGGGGCTGAAGACTGTGGATCTGGGACCAAGGCAGGCTGAGGGAACAGCAGAATGGGAGGTGGAACAGTGGATGAGGAGGGAAAATGGTGAAGGGTTAGGAGCAGTCTTGGACCTCCCATTCCACATTCAATAAATCAATCTATCAGTGGCATATGTAGAGTGTTTATTTTGTGCAGAGCTCTGCATTAAGTGCTTGGGAGACTACGAAAGAGTTAGTAATAATAATAGTGATATTTGTTAAGCACTTACTATGTGCCAAGCACTGTTCTAAGCACAGGGGTAGACACAAGGTAGTCAGGTTGTCCCACATGGGGCTCACAGTCTAAATCCCCACTTTACAGATGAGATAACTGAGGCACGGAGAAATGAAGTGTTACACAGCTGACAAGTGGCGGAGCCGGGATTAGAATCCACGACCTTCATTTCGCAAGCCCGGGCTCTTTCCACTAAGCCACGCTGCTTCTAGTAGAAACGATCTCTCCTCTAAAGGAGCAGATATAGCAGGAGAGACAGATACTGAAATTAATTACATTTAGGGGGAAGCACCAGAGTTTAAATCAATCAATCAATGGTACTCACTGAGCGCTTACTACGTGTAGAACATTGCACTGAATGGTTGGGACAGTGCAATGCAGCAGAATTAGCAGTTTTGTTTCCCTGCCCATAATGAGCTTACGGTCTAGAGGAGGAGACAAACGTGTATAGGAATAAATTAGTTTTTAATAGATGATTTAAAGAGATGAACATAAGTGCTATGAGGTTAAATAACAGGTACATAAATACCAAAGTACGTGAGGGATCAAATGGGTGAGATCCCCATACATCTTCTTACACCTTCTTCTCCTACCCTTCCCCTGCAACCAACTCTGTGCTTTCTTTAATGTACATTTGGTATAAGCTATTATTTTCCAGAACAGCCAGTTCAGATTCTGAACCTTCAGTCTTCCTTGAAATGATTTGACAAATCCTGGTCTGTGTTGATTTCGTATTGAATCGGGCATACTGCTAGTGGAACATGATAGGAAACCTGAACAGACATTGATTAAATACTGACATGAGATGGGATAAAAATTTAAATCAGAGAAAACTTCACATTAAGGGGAAATTGATTGGCAGATGGTGTAAAAATAGATCAACATTGAATAGTGATGATTACAAATAAGATGATCCAAAAGACAAATCAGTCCCATAGAAGGCACTGGACATGTTTAAATTTATCGGAAAAGACATGCAAAATCTGGTGTATTTAAGTTATTTGTGGAATAAAAGTGTTCTGTGGTAATTGAGTGGAGTATCGTCAGATTGAGTTTGACAGTGACAACACAGGGATATCGGTACTAATCGAGACTCCCAAATCTCAGCTGCTGCCTAAAAACCAAATCTGAAATATCAAACTTCATGGAGAATGGAGACATCCGAATCAAGGACCAGTCTGAAGATGCACCAGCTGCTCTCCCTGTCCTCTCCCTGTGACATGTGGCTTGTGCCTCCCCCATGCCCTTTTTTGTAGTATCTGTTGTGTTTACTATGTGCCAGGCACTGTTCTAAATGCTGAGGCCGATACAAAGTAATCATGTTAGACACAGTCCTTGTACCACATGCGGCTTGTGGCCTTAATCCCCATTTTCCAGATGAGGTAACTGAGGCCCAGTGAATTGAAGTGACTTCCCCAAGGTCAAACAGCAGACATGTTGCTGAGCTGGGATTAGAACTCAGGTCGTTCTGACTTCCAGGCCCGTGCTCTATTCATTAGGCCCTGCTGCTTCCCTTCCACTTTGTATCCGAGAGGCCTCTCTCCTTCAAAGCTCTACTTAAATCTTAGCTCCTCCAGGAAGCCTTCTCCGAGTAATCCCTCACCTCCCCACCCTCTTCTCTTTCGCCACTCTGTTACCTGACTGTAAACTCGTCCTCTAGACTGTAAGGTTGTCCTCTAGGCCGTAAGCTCCTGTGGGCAGAGGATGTGTCTGTTAATTGTTATACTCTCCCAAACACTTAGTACAGTGCTCCATGCGCAATAAGTGCTCAATAATTACAATTGAATGAACAAATGAATGGATACTAATGTTCTTGAGTTCTCACCCTATAAACACTTCAGTATTCATCACACCTCCACCACACAGCACTTGTCTATCCTTATTCTCTGTTGCTTCTCCTATCTGTGATTTATTTTAATATCTATCTTCCCTCCTGGATTGTAAACTCTTTGAGGGCAGGTGATCATGTCTACTTATTCTTTTGTACTCTCCCAAGAGCCTAGCACAATGCTTTGCATAATGAAACCTGGAGAAGCAGAGTGGCCCAGTGGAAAGAGCACGGGCTTGGGAGTCAGAGGTCAGGGGTTCGAATCTTGGCTCTGCCACTTGTCAGCTGTGTGATTGTGGGCAAGTCACTTTACTTCTCTGTGCCTCAGTTTCCTCATCTATAAAATGGGGATTAAGACTGTAAGCCTCATGTGGGACAACCTGATTACCCTGTATCTACCCCAGAGCTTAGAACAGTGCTCTGCACCTAGTAAGTGCTTAACAAGTACCAACATTATTATTATTATTATTATTATTCAATAAATACCACTGATAATGAGGATGCCAGGTGTGACACAAGTACCCTTCACAGGGGACACTCTCAGGTTCTGGGACACAATATGGTCTAGCCTCTAGACTTTAAGCTCCTTGTGGGCAGGGAATGAGTTTGTTCATTCTTGCATTTTCCTCTCCCAAGCACTTAGGACAGTGTTCTGCAACAATAAGCACTCAGTAAGTACTAGTGACTGATGGACAGACTAGTGGAGAGAGCATAGGCCTAGGAGTCAGATGATTTGCCTCTACCCACTGCTCTGGCCACTCAGTAAGCACTTAATAGATATCATCATTATCATTTGATGGACCATCACTTCCTACATGCAGTACTTAACACCAGTGACAGGGCAAGATCTCAAGAAATGGAGAAATAGCATTTTCTCCTCTAAATTCTAAGCTCCTTGAGTCAGGACAGGCATTTACAATTATCACTGTATTGTACACTCCCATGTGCTTAGTACAGTGCTCTGCACACGGTAAGTGCTCGATAAATGCCATGGATTGATTGATATGCAATAAGAACCCCAGAACTGAATCAATGTCCATCATCTCACACTTCAAATAATAATAATAATGATTATGATATTTGTTAAGTAAGCACTTACCACGTGCCAAGTGGAGAATGAACACCAGAGAAATACCCCACCAGCTGTCCTATGGTGAGCTGAAATGGATTAACCATTCGTTCATGGCCATCGAAACCTCAAACAAAGTGTCACAGCAGTGGAAGTCTACCACAGAAATCAGGTCTGTCTGGCGGGTGGTCATCAGAAGCAGGGTAATTGTCTTGGAGGTTTGAGCAGATCATAACCTCAAAACAGAAAGATCAAAACAGGCCCAGGCGTTCTGGGTAACAAACATAATAGGGTCAGAAAGGGGCGTCAGAAAGGGACAATCTTTACATGCATAGGTTGTGGACAGGAATGTCAGTTACACATTAGTCTTATCACCCATACCCCCAAACAGTGAGAAAAGCTCACTGTCATTAAAAGCATATTTTAATCAGAAACACACACAACCCATATATACATACATACGTACTTGTGTGTGGGTATATATGTACATTCATACCTTTACATATTTGCACATATCAATAGATCAACTAGTGGTATTTATAGAGCACTTGCTCTGTGCAGAACAGTATACTAAGTGTTTAGGAGAGTACATACAACAGAATTAGCAGACACATTCCCTGCCCATAACAAGTTTACAGTCTAGAGAAAAGCTTATCTCTCTCTCTCTCCATATATGCATGAATATTTTCATTTAATCATATTTATTGAGCACTTACTATATGCAGAGCACTGTACTAAGTGTTCTCAGCAATAGAGACAATCCCTGCCCACACTGGGCTTACAGTCTAAAATGGGGGAGACAGAAATCAAAACAAGTGAACAGGCATTATATATACATAGATCTAGCAATAATCAAGAGATGATGCTCAAATAGAGGTTGACTATAGGTTATGAACACACTCTCACAGATTTTTTTTTTATATGGTAGAGCAGGACTTGTAGAAACCAATTATAAACCATTCATAACTGGATCCCTCCTTTCCTTCAAAGCCCTAATAAAAACCCTCCTCCTCATGGAAGCCTTTCCCGGTGAACGCCCTGCTGTCCGAGAGACATGTCATTACTGGGATATTTATGGAGGAATCACAGGAGGTGTGAAGCGTAATCCTGGCCACCAGCCTGAAATATCAAAAATGAGGAAGACAAGAGGGATGGGATGAATGAAGAGGTAATCAGGAAAGCCTAGACTTTATAGAGGCTGAGCACTTTACTTTTAATAAATCCTGTCTTTCACTTTCTATCATTGCAAAGTGGAGGAATCTCACTTTGATAAAGGGTGACCCTATGGGGTTGCAGCTGAGATAGGCTCCTCAGTCCTGGGCCCTATAATCAATCCCCTCTATAATTAGCTGCGTACATCCACGCAAGTTCCTTGAGAGCTGAGATCATGTCTGCCAACTTTATTGTTCTCCCTCTCTGGACTATAAGCTCGGTGTGGGCAGGGAATGTGCCTACCAACTCTGTTAGATTGCACTATCCTGAGTGCTTAGCACAGTACTATAATAATAATAATAATAATGGCATTTGTTAAGCGCTTACTATGTGCCAAGCACTGTTTTAATCACTGGGGGAATACAAGATAATCAGTTTGTCCCATATGGGGCTCACAGTCTTAATGCCCATTTTCTAGATGAGGTAACTGAGGCACAGAGAAGTCACACAGCTGACCAGTGGTGGAGTGGGGATTAGAACCCGTGACTCCCAAGGCTATGCTCTTTCCACTGAGCTATGTCGCTTCTTTACACAGTTGGTGATCAATAAATGTCATTTGGCTCTGCTGTCTGTCTCCCCTGATTAGACTATGAGCCTGTCACTGGGTAGGGATTGTCTCTATCTGTTGCTGAATTGTACATTCCTAGCACTTAGTACAGTGCTCTGCACATAGTAAGTGCTCAATAAATATTTTTGAATGAATGAATGAATTGATTGATTGATTATTGTAATCTCCAAGAATCCGGTGCAGTGCTGTGCACAAAACAAGCACTTAATAAATCAATCAGTGCTATTTATAAATAATATAAATATTTACAAACACCACTGATGGATCGGTTGATTAACGTATGCTCATGTAGAGGAGAAATACAAGCTCTGGATCTTTGTGAACTTGTGTGTTTTCTGTTTTCTCCCTGACAGACAGACTTCCTTGAGGGCAGAGAGCTTGCCTTATACTTCTTTTTTAATTCCCCAAAGGCCATGATGACCCAAAGCAGGGAACACCAAAAGGTAAATACAGGTGATGGTGATTTTGGTAAAACCGCACAACATGCAGATCGTATTTTGTGACCCAGGCTGTAGAATATGTCTTTTCTAACTGAGAGGATGAAGTTCTCAAGGTCAACAACTGAGACACCTGATCTAAATCAATTTAATCATCTCCAAGAAATAGGAAAAGAAACAGCTTGTGTTTCTAAAAGAAACCTTGTTTATCCAATAGATCCATGATATCTGGTAAGAGTTTAAGAGGTTCTGAAATGAATTCAGCCCCATTCAGTGCATAAACCACTGAAGTCTAAATTTTGAATATGAGGTCAAGCCTATGAAAGAGTAATTGTCCACAAAATTTCTGTATGTGCTAGGATCCCATAATCTGCTTAAAAATGGTTTTTAAAGAAATAATGATTTAGTTGTTGTCCTGGAGAACAAGACAGCATATTGGAATTCATGACTTTTCAGAGCATGGCTATGGTGGATTAGTTTAAGTTCACTGATACATTTTGTAGTGGTTAAAAACAGATAATTATAAAAACAATAATAATTCATTCATTCATTAGTATTTATTGACCGCTTACTATGTGCAGAGCACTGTACTAAGCGCTTGGAATGTACAAGTCAGCAACAGATACAGTCCCTGCCCTTTGATGGGTTTACAGTCTAATCGGGGGAGACAGGCAGATAATGGCAATAAATAGAGTCAAGGGGAAGAACATCTCATAAAAACAATGGCAAATAAATAGAATCAGTGTGCTGTACATCTCATTAAACAAAATAAACAAAATAAATAGGGTGATGAAGATATATACAGTTGAGCGGATGAGTACAGTGCTGAGGGGGTGAGACGGGAGAGGGGGAGGAGGAGAGGGAAAGGGGGGAGAAGAGGGTTTAGCTGTGGAGAGGTGAAGGGGAGGTAGAGAGGGAGCAGAGGGAAAAAGGGGGGAGCTCAGTCTGGGAAGGTCTCTTGGAGGAGGTGAGCTTTAAGTAGGGATTTGAAGAGGGGAAGAGAATTGGATTGACACCTAATTGAGGAGGGAGGGCATTCCAGGACCTCGGGAGGATGTGGCCCAGGGGTTGACGTCGGGATAGGCGAGACCGAGGGACGGTGAGGAGGTGGGCGGCAGAGGAGTGGAGAGTGCGGGGTGGGCAGTAGAAAGAGAGAAGTAAGAAGAGGTATGAAGGGGGAAGGTGATGGAGAGCCTTGAAGCCTAGAATGAGTAATAATTATTACTGTTGTATTTGTTATGTGCTTACTATGGGCCAGGCACTGTGCATAGGTTGGGCATAGTCTCTGACCCACACAGGGCTCACAGTCTTAATCCCCATTTTACAGATGAGGTGAGTGAGGTACAGAGAAATGAATAATAATAATGTTGCTATTTGTTAAGCGCTTATTATGTGCAGAGCACTGTTCTAAGCGCTGGGGCAGATACAGGGTAATCAGGTTGTCCCACCTGAAGCTCACAGTTAATCCCCATTTTACAGATGAGGTAACTGAGGCACAGAGAAGTTAAGTGACTTGCCCACAGTCACACAGCCGACAAGTGGCAGAGCCGGGAGTCGAACCCATGACCTCTGACTCCAAAGCCCAGGCTCTTTCCACTGAGCCACGCTGCCTTTTTGAAGTGACTTGCCCAAGGCCACATAGCAGACAAAAGGCAGAGCTGGGATTAGACAACAATTAGACACAAACAATGATCTTTAACTTTATAGAGGGCCTGAAATTGAAATTCCTGCAAATGCTTTTGTGTTTCTTGGGCTTGGGTGTTATAGTCCATACTTAAACAATGCATCATCCTTCAATGTTTAAGGAATTGGAGGGTGGCTTTAAATCTTCCCCCAGAGAGAAAAAACCTGGAAGAACAATAATATCGGAAATAGCAAAAGGAAGTGCTGTAGACCTTGTAATTGTCAAGATAAAATGCTGAAGCTAAATTTGAGTAAAATGAAAGTTTGGCTTGGATCTTCACCTAAGGAGTTAAACACATTTACAGTGGGTCACCATTTAATCTAACTTGTTTATCAAGCTCTGATGTGAAGGATCAATAGAGCTTACCCTCTCAAAGTGAACTGTTGTTTTCTGGTCTTCACTCAAGTGTGAATGAAATCAGTGTTCACTGAGAGTTCATTGCCCTTCTTGAACAGAGCTTAATGAGAGAAAGAAGAACAGTAGAACAATCGCATTGTTTGTCCATCAGAACAACTTAAATCATAGTGGGGGCTAGTGGGTGTAGCTTTAGATGAAGCGTTAAGGAAAAGGTTCCAACAGACCATCAAGGTTTAGTCTGGTTAAATGAAGAAGAGGTTCTTAAGTGACGTGAACGCTTGTTAAAATCTCTGATTCATTCTGGTAGTTGTAAAGCACTATACTGGGTGCCAAGATCAGCGTGGCTTAGTGGAAAGAGCCTGGGCTTGGGAGTCAGAGGTCATGAGTTCGAATCCCAGCTCTGCCACTTGTCATCTGTGTGACCGTGGACAAGTCACTTAACTTCTCTGTGCCTCAGTTCCCTCATCTGTAGAATGGGGATTAACTGTGAGCCTCACGTGGGACAACCTGATTACCCTGTATCTACCCCAGTGCTGAGAACAGTGCTCTGCACATAGTAAGCGCTTAACAAATGCCAACATTATTATTACTAACTGCTGAGAATAGCACAGATCAGACAGTCCCTGTCCCACATGGGTTTCACAGTATAAAGGGGAAGGAGAACAGGTATTCAGAAAATATAAGAATATATTGTTTAATAAGCTTGTCGTGGACAGGGAAGGTATCTGTTATACTGCTGTATTGTACTCTCCCAAGTGCTGGCTTAGTGGAAAGAGCACAGGCTTGGGAGTGAGAGGTCGTGGGTTCTAATCCAGGCTTCACCAGTGGTCAGCTGTCTGACTTTGGGCCAGTCACTTAACTTCTCTCTACCTCAGTTACCTCTTCTCCAAAATGGGGATGAAGCCTGTGACCCCCGTGTGGGACAAGCTGATTACCTTGTGTCTACCTTGGCGCTTAGAACAGTACTTAGAGAAGTAATAATACTTCTCTAGAAGTAATAGTACTTAGAGAAGCAGCGTGGCTCAGTGGAAAGAGCCCGGGCTTTGGAGTCAGAGGTCGTGAGTTCGAATCCCAGCTCTGCCACTTGTCAGCTGTGTGACTGTGACTGTGACTGTGTGTGTGACTGTGGGCAAGTCACTTCACTTCTCTGTGCCTCAGTTACCTCATCTGTAAAATGGGGATTAAGACTGTGAGCCTCACGTGGGACAACCTGATTCCCCTGTGTCTACCCCAGCGCTTAGAACAGTGCTCGGCACATAGTAAGTGCTTAACAAATACCAACATTATTATTATTATTATTACTTGACACATAGTAAGCACTGAAAAAATGCCATCATCATTATTATCATTACAGTGTTCTGCACACATTAAGCACTCAATATATATAAATTGATTGATTGATTGATTAAAGAAACTATGAAACAGTGCCAGAATCTAATAGGAAGGACAACTCTATTATTTCGTATTATCCCAAGAGCATAGTACAGTGCCCTGCACATAGTAAGTGCTCAATAAATACCTGTAATTGATTGAACAATGTGCCTGTCAAACTAAAAATATAAAGTAACAATGCACAAGCATTTCTAACTTGCTATAAATTAACCTGTGAAAGGGGAAAATACTTTATTTTTTCCAAATCGAGGAGTTCAGATTGGAAAGGGATGTTCATAATGCCCTAAGTATTCGAGAGATGGTTTGGAAATCATTAGTATTCAGAAAGTGTCATGACAGATAAGGAAGCTATTCTGGGTTTCCCGAGACCTCAAGTAGCCGGCTAACTGTGCATTTCTTTTTTGGCCAAAACAATAACAGCCAAAAAAAATGATAAAGAAAAAGAGAGAGAAAAAGAAAATCAGCCGTCAAAGCGGCTCAACTAGCTGGGAAAATGTGAGAATGTTCATACACAAAGAGCTCGTTATTATAAATCTGCATAAAAATTGGTTTCCAAACCATTGCTGTTTTTAAAATTGGAATTTGCAGACTGGAGAGAACCCAGTTTTACCTGTCACTAGAAAAATGTAAGTCTGCACAGGCTGTTCAAATGCTCAACTAATACCTCATGATATCCAGAGCTGAACTAATAGTTTTCTCTCATGTTTGCAGATGGGAAATTCAGAGGGCAATTTTATTAGGCACGCTATCTCTTGGGACCTGCCACGTTATTATTGTATCATCATGATTATTTTTATTATTCAGAAAAAGCCCTGTATAACAAGATATAGTTGGGCGGTATTTCCGAGTCCCTGATGCTCCAAGGTCCTTTGGATAGAATGGAACTTTAGTAATAACCAATTTATGGAGGGATGATGAGGTCAGTGCACTAAATTCTCAACTGAACAAGACTCGAGGGACACTAAATTTGCATTTGTTCATCTGACCTTTTGTATAGTTGTAAATGGTTCAGTTTAGCTGGGAACCACAGCAATACAAACTTGATTTTGTTTAATGATCGGAAAGATGAAGACTTCCAACTGTTGGTTTCAGAGCTCTCTGACTACTATTTCCTCCTTACTCTTCTGAACTCTTCTTCCATCACACCCCAGATCACATCCTCCAGACTTCTCAAACTATCATTCCACTGACTTTTGCATCTTTTCTATTCTTTTAAAAAAGTGGTACTTGGTAAAGGCTTAGAATGTGCCAAGCATTGTACTAAGTGCTGGGGTAGACACAAAATAAGCATATATTCACAATCTATGTAAGAGGAAGATTTAATCTTCATTTGCCAGTGAACTAATTGAGGCCCCAAGGAATTAAGTGATTTGCATTGTAGTCACCCAAGCACTTAATACAGTGTTCTGCATATGCACATGCCCTTATTCTTTTACCTATTTTAAGTTTGGCAACTTATAGCTGCTTGGAAGTTCCTCCAGAGCAGGGGCTGTGTCTTTTACTTTGGTTTTATATATCCTGGGTCATATTCCAACAGGATGTGCTTACGTTTTAGCCACTCAACCTGGGGAAGACTGAAGATGGAGTCGGATAAGATGGCATCTGTGTTGTGTTTTGGTATGTATAGAGAAGCAGCGTTGTCTAGTGGAAAGAACACGGGGCTGAGAGCCCAAGGACCTGGGTTCTAATTGTGAATCCTGGCTTTGCCTCTTTTATTTATCTTTTTTTTTTGGTATTCATTAAGCACTATCTATGATATGCTGGTCACTGTTCTAAGTGCTGGAGTAGAAACAAGCAAATCAGGTTGGACAAAGTTTGTTTCCCACATGGCGCTCACAGTCTTAATTCCCATTTTAAAGATGAGATAACTGAGGCACAGAGAAGTGAAGTGACTTGCCCAAGGTCACACAGCAGGCAAGCGGCAGAGCCGGGTTTAGAACCCAGGCCCTTCTCACTCCCAGGCCTGTGCTCTATCCACTACACCAGACTTGCCTGCTGTGTGAACTTGGACAAGTCACTTCCCCTCTCCATGACTCAGTTACACCATATGTAAAACAGGGATTCAATTCCCGTTGTCACTCCTACTTAGACTGTGAGCTGCGTGCATCTGATTTCCAGTTTCCACCCTAGACGTTAGTGCAGTGCTTGGTAGAAGTAAGCATTTAACATATATCACAATTATCATTATTATTACCTGTGATACCATACCCCACATTCTTCCGTCCAATCCAAACCACCAGGATCCATGACTACTTCACAATGCATTCTCTGTATCTAAATTCCCAACATGACCTGGAGTTGCAGGGCTGATCTTCATTTGAACTTCCTAGTTGCACTCTTTTCAATTATATCTCCCATTAAAGTATTACTGGCCGACAGATATGTTTAACCCGAGTTTTACAACTCTTCGGAGAATTCAGGCAGAATTAACTTCTGTATTCTGGTTAGATTTTACATGTCATTGATCGATTGATGGGTTGATAGATTCCTGACACTGACGCTTGGTTTGGTCACTATTATTCCTTTTGATTGGTCTGGCTTGGTCACCGCAGTATGGCTCAGTGAAAAGAGCGTGGGCTTCGGAATCAGAGGTCATGGGTTCGACTCCCAGCTCTGCCACTTGTCAGCTGTGTGACTTTGGGCAAGTCACTTAACGTATCTGTGCCTCAGTTACCTCATCTGTAAAATGGGATTATCTGTGAGCCTCACGTGGGACAAACTGATTACCCTGTATCTGCCCCAGTGCTTAGAATAGTGCTCTGCAAATAGCAAGTGCTTAACAAATACCAACATTAGATAGTAAGCGCTCAATAAATATTGCTGAATGTATGAATGAATGCCAGGATTGGTGAATCATCCATTTTTCTTCTCTTTCTATGTATTTTAACAAGATGGCCCTTGTTCCATGAATCAGACAGATCAAAACATTCATCAGAACATTCAAGTGAGGATGATAAAAATACTAATCATTTTTATTTGAAGTTAGCGTAGACTAAAGCAGCATGCTAAGTATAAGGTGATTCTCCTATGTGCCGACAGTCTCCAGAGCTTTTAAGTGCTAATGAATAATATAATAATCAATTTTGCTTGAGGTTGACTTGCTGCTAAGACATGAATCTCAAACTTCTCATTCTAGGCTTCAAGGCTCTCCATCACCTTGCCCCCTACTACCTCTCCTCCCTTATCTCTTTTCACTGCCCACCCTGCACGCTCCGCTCCTCTGCTGCCCACCTCCTCACCGTCCCCCGTTCTCACCTATCCCGCCATCGACCCCTGGGCCACGTCCTCCTGCGGTCCTGGAACGCCCTCCCTCCTCACCTCCGCCAAACTAATTCTCTTCCCCTCTTCAAAACCCTACTTAAAGCTCACCTCCTCCAAGAGGCCTTCCCAGACTGAGCTCCCCTTTTCCCTCTGCTCCCTCTACCCCTCCTTCACCTCTCCGCAGCTAAACCCTTTTTCCCTCCTTTCCCTCTGCTCCTCCCCCTCTCCCTTCCCATCCCCTCAGCACTGTACTCGTCCGCTCAACTGTATATATTTTCATTACCCTATTTATTTTGTTAATGAGATGAACATCGCCTTGATTCTATTCATTTGCTATTGTTTTAATGAGATGTTCATCCCCTTGATTCTATTTATTGCTATTGTTCTTGTCTGTCCATCTCCCCCGATTAGACTGTAAGCCCGTCAAAGGGCAGAGACTGTCCTTATCTGTTACCGATTTGTACATTCCAAGCACTTAGTACAGTGCTCTGCACGTAGTAAGTGCTCAGTAAATACTATTGAATTGGTGAATGAATGATTCTAATATTTCTCAGAGCCATTAGACAGTGGTCTTTTATATGGCAGGCTATGAAAATATACCCAGTAAGTGCTCCATAAACATGACTGAATATTTGGGACTCCAACTGTGTTTCTCTTAATAATAGCAGTATCAGTATCAATGGTAATTGTAATAGTAATAATTGTTGAGCACCTACTGAATACATTGCACTCATTAAAAACAAGGAAAAGTACAACAGAAGAAACAGATACTTTCCCTGCCCAAATAAGGTTATCCTTTAATGAGGAAGGCAGAGATAAAAATATTTATAGATTGTGGACTCAAAATAACTGAATGTCCAGTTGAGCATGTATATCTATCAATCGATCAATTGTTTTACTGAGCGCTGACTATGTGCAGAGCACTATACTCTTGGAAGAGTACAACACAATATAACAGGCACATTCCCTGCCCACAAGTGTACAGTGTGGAGGAGAGTTTACAGTTTCATTCATTCATTCATTCAATAGTATTTATTGAGAGCTTACTATGTGCAGAGCACTGTACTAAGCGCTTGGAATGAACAAGTCGGCAACAGATAGAGACAGTCCCTGCAGTTTGATGGGCTTACGGTCTAATCGGGGGAGACGGACAGACAACAACAATGGCAATAAATAGAGTCAAGGAGAACAACATCTCGTAAAAACAATGGCAACTAAATAGAATCAAGGCGATGTACATTTCATTAACAAAATAAATAGGGTAATGGAAATATATACAGTTGAGCGGACGAGTACAGTGCTGAGGAGATGGGAAGGGAGAGGGGGAGGAGCAGAGGGAAATGGGGGGAAAAGAGGGTTAAGCTGCGGAGAGGTGAAGGGGGGGTGGTAGAGGGAGTAGGGGGAAAAGAGGAGCTCAGTCTGGGAAGGCCTCTTGGAGGAGGTGAGTTTTAAGTAGGGTTTTGAAGAGGGGAAGAGAATCAGTTTGGCGGAGGTGAGGAGGGAGGGCGTTCCAGGGCCGTGGGAGGACGTGGCCCAGGGGTCAACGGCGGGATGGGTGAGACCGAGGGACGGTGAGGAGGTGGGCGGCGGAGGAGAGGAGCGTGCGGGGTGGGCGGTAGAAAGAGAGAAGGGAGGAGAGGTAGGAAGGGGCAAGGTGATGTAGAGCCTCGAAGCCTAGAGTGAGGAGTTTTTGTTTGGAGTGGAGGTCGATAGGCAACCACTGGAGTTGTTTAAGAAGGGGAGTGACATGCCCAGATCATTTCTGCAGGAAGATGAACCGGGCAGCAGAGTGAAGAATAGACTGGAGCGGGGCGAGAGAGGAGGAAGGGAGGTCAGAGAGAAGGCTGACACAGTAGTCTAGCCGGGATATAACGAGAGCCTGTAGCAGTAAGGTAGCCGTCTGGGTGGAGAGGAAAGGGCAGATCTTGGCGATATTGTAATGGTGAAACCGGCAGTTCTTGGTAACGGATAGGATGTGTGGGGTGAACGAGAGAGACGAGTCAAGGATGACACTGAGATTGCGGGCCTGAGAGACGGGAAGGATGGTCGTGCCATCCACGGTGATAGGGAAGTCTGCATGTCACTTCTTGCTTCTGACTAAAGACAGGCCCTCTTGGCCTGAGATCTGCCATTTTGCTCTTCACTGATTTGAGAATGAATGCCTTACTACAGAAAAGGAGAACACTGCTCAGGGAAAGACATGTTGTTGGTTGTTGGTTGGTAATTGTTAAGCCCTTACTATGTGCAGAGCACTGTTCTAAGCACCGGGGGAGACACAGGGGAATCAGGTTGTCCCACAAGGGACTCACAGTCTTAATCCCCATTTTACAGGTGAGGTAACTGAGGCCCAGAGAAGTGAAGTGACTTGCCCAGAGTCACACAGCTGACAAGTGGCAGAGGCGGGGTTCGAACCCATGACTTCTGACTCCAAAGCCCGGGCTCTTTCCACTGAGCCACGCTGCTTCTCCAACACTGACAAAAACAATCTCCCATGGGTAGTGATCAATCAAGTACCTCTAGCCTCAGCCTAATTTGGTATTTGTTAATCGCTTACTATGTGCCAAGCGCTGTCCTAAGTGCTGGGTAGATACAAGGTAATTAGATTGTCCCACATGGGGCTCACAGTCTTAATCCCCACTTTCCAGATGAAGTCACTGAGGCACAGAGAAGTTAAGTGACTTGGCCTAAATCACCCAACTGATGAGTGGCAGAGCCGGGATTAGAATTTACGACCTCTGACTCCCAAGCCCCTGCTCTTTCCATTGAGCCATGCTGCTTCTCTACGCTGCTTCTCTGCTTCTCTACCAACAAAGCCTACAAACACCTTGTATCAGATGGGAACTGGTGAGCCCCCACTGAGGCTTCTCTTTTGATCTATTATTCCACTGATCAGTGGCATTTATTGAGGGCTTACTGCAATGGATTAAATGCTTGGGAAAGTTCATTGTAATAATAATAATTGTGATATTCAAGTGCCAGGCACTGTATTAAGCACTGAGGTCTTGTCTTATCTTATGCAGTCGAGTCATCTCTGACCCATAGCCACTCCATGGAGACATCTTTCCCAGAACGCACCGCTCTCCATCTGCAATCGTTCTGCTAGTAGACCCATAGAGTTTTCTTGGTAAAAATACAGAAGTGGTTTTCTATTGCCTCCTTCCGCGCAGTAAACTTAAGTCTCCACCCTCGACTCATGGCATAGTCTAATGGCAAGAGCATGGGCTTGGGAGTCAGGGGACATGGGTTCTAATCCCACTCCACCACTTATCTGCACACAGCAGTCACATGGTAGAGCAGATGGCCTAGTGAATAAAGCACAGGCCTGGAAGTCAGCAAGACCTGAGTTCTAATCCCAGCTTGGCCACGTGTCTGCTGTGTGACCTTGGGCAAGTCACTTCACTTCCCTCAGTTGCCTCATCTGTAAAATGGGGATTAAGACTCTGAGCCCCATGTGGGCCAGGGATTGTGTCCAACTTGATTAACTTGTATCTACCCCAGTGCTTAGAACAGTGCTTGGCACATAGTAAACACTTAACATATACCATAATACTACTACTACCATCAATAATAATAATAATAATAATAAGTATTCATCCTCTCATCTCCTTATTGGACTTATATATCTATATTTAAACTCTGTTGCTTCTCCAATCTGTAATTTTGTGTCTGTCTCCCCTGCTAGATTGTAAATTTCTTAAGGGCAGGGATCATGTCTATTAACTCTATTTTACTCTCTCTAGTGCTTCTTGATTGATCGATTGATTGATTGGCTGAGATTAGATCCCAATTCACCTCCTGCAGATTTTTCTTTAAGACATTTATTTTCTATGTTTGGTAAAATAGTAAAGCTGGCACAATTGGTTAAATTCCTCAATATCATTGATTAACATAAGAAAGGATAACTGTCATCCCTTTATGCTGGTGGAACGTTGTCAGTCAGGATATTCCCTTATCCATAGAGAAGGCTTCTAAGAGCTAGGATACTGAACAACTGGGATCTGAAGTGACGAAACTCAAATGTCATGAATAGATCCCCGGGAACGACTTAATTAGGGGGCAAAGAATTTAAAATCCTCTTGAAAACATGGAAAAGAAGCTCTTTTTACAATGATGCATTTTTACCTCTTTTCTTGCAATGCCTATGCTAAACGTGTTGGGTTTGGATCTGCTTTCTTGGACCTTGGGAGGACCCATAGATGGAGTTTAATTCAGTTTGGTGAACAACCTTTACCAAGAATTTATCCCAGTCCTAAAAGTGGCTCTGGCCAGACACATGAGTTTGCAAACAAGGCTCAAGGAAGTTTGCTGATGCCAATCAGCAATCAGGTTGCTCTGTGTTGAGATTATTTAGGGCTTCCTACGAATCTTTAAAACTTCTCATTTAATTATCACCAGAGATAATCTTCTGCAACTGAAGGACAGATATTGGATCCTTCTTTTCTCGTAATCTCTAAATTGAACCCTGTGTGGTACAGAGACTGTAACCAATCGGATTCTTTTATACCTACACCAGGACTTCATACTGTTTTTTGAAACCCAATAATCACTTAATCAATTCCATAGGTAATAATAATAACAACTGTATTATTATGATTATTATTATTATTGTTACCCCTATTATTACTTTGTACATTATCCCTGTCGGGCAAAAACTCCTCTCCTTTATGGTGTCAGTAATTACACTCCCAAATTACAAAAGTTCATTCCAAACAAGTTAAATCGAGCTTCATTTTATCCCCTCAGATTGGGATCTGATTTTAAAGCCCAGTAAGGTGATGTCAAATTCAATGACGGTATATTAAAGTTCAGTATATTGGTAAAGAAATAAATGAAAGATAATCCAGTCCCTTTGAAAAAGAGAAAGACATTCTGATTAGTTACACCTGCAGTGGCATCTCATTGACCATATCATCATGGAGCAGAGCTCACTGAAGGAGACAGGGATCATGAAGAAAAAGAATCGTGGTCTTAGTATCGTGCTTAAGTGCTTAGTACAGTGCTCGGCACTCAGTAAGCACTCAATAAATGCACTGGATGAAGAGCAAGGGCCTAGATTCGGAGGATTTGGGATGTAATCTTGGCTCTGCCACTTGCCTACTGTGTGACCTTGGGCAAGTCTCTTAACTTCTCTTTGCTTGTTTCCTCATCCCTAAAATGGGGATTAAATTCTCCTCCTTCCTATTTAGACCGTGAGCTCCCTGTGGCATAGGGAGGTGTCCAACCTTATCGCCTTATCTCTACTCAAGTGCTTAGTACAGTACAGCATGAGACACAGCATGGATCTAGTGGGTAGGGTGCGGGTCTGGGTTCTAATCTTAGCTCTGCCACTTGTCTGTTGGGTGGCCTTGGGCAAGTCATTTCTCTTCTCTGTGCCTAAGCTACCTCATCTATAAAATGAAGATTTAGACAGTGAGCCTCTCAGGGGACAGGGACTCTGTCTAACCTGATAAGATTGTAGCTCCCCCAATGCTTAGTACACTGTCCAGTTATCGTCCTATCTCCCTACTACCCTTCCTTTCCAAAATCCTAGAACGAGTCATCTACAATCGATGCTTAGAATTCCTTAACTCCCATTCTCTCCTAGACCCCCTCCAATCTGGCTTCCGTCCCCTCCACTCTACGGAGACTGCTCTCTCTAAGGTAACCCGTGACCTCCTTCTTGCCAAATCCAATGGCTCCTACTCCATTCTGATCCTTCTTGACCTCTCTGCTGCCTTTGACACTGTCGACCATCCCCTCCTCCTCCATACCTTATCTCACCTTGGCTTCACGGACTCCGTCCTATCCCGGTTCTCCTCTTTCCTCTCTGGCCGGTCATTCTCGGTCTCCTTCGCTGGCGCCTCCTCCCCCTCCCGTCCTTTAACTGTTGGAGTTCCTCAAGGGTCAGTTCTTGGCCCTCTTCTGTTCTCCATTTACACTCACTCCCTCGGTGAAGTCATTCGCTCTCACGGCTTCGACTACCATCTCTACGCAGATGACACACAGACCTACATCTCTGCCCCTGTCCTCTCCCCCTCCCTTCAGGCTCGCATCTCCTCCCGCCTCCAGGATGTCTCCACCTGGATGTCTGCCCGCCACCTAAAACTCAACATGAGCAAGACTGAGCTCCTCATCTTCCCTCCCAAACCCGGTCCTCTCCCAGACTTCTCTATCACCATGGATGGCATGACCATCCTTCCCGTCTCTCGGGCCCGCAATCTCGGTGTCATCCTTGACTCGTCTCTCTCATTCACCCCACACATCCTATCCATTACCGAGACCTGCCGGTTTCACCTTTACAATATCGCCAAGCTCCGCCCTTTCCTCTCCACACAAACGGCTACCTTACTTCTACGGGCTCTCGTTATATCCTGGCTAGACTACTGTGTCAGCCTTCTCTCTGACCTCCCTTCCTCCTCTCTCACCCTGCTCCAGTCTATTCTTCACTCTGCTGCCCGGCTCATCTTCCTGCAGAAACGATCTGGGCATGTCACTCCCCTTCTTAAACAACTCCAGTGGTTGCCTATCAACCTCCGCTCCAAATAAAAACTCCTCACTCTAGGCTTCAAGGCTCTCCATCACCTTGCCCCTTCCTACCTCTCCTCCCTTCTCTCTTTCTACCGCCCACCCCGCACGCTCCTCTCCTCTGCTGCCCACCTCCTCACCGTCCCTCGGTCTCGCCTATCCCGCCGTCGACCCCTGGGCCACGTCCTCCAGCGGTCCTGGAACGCCTTCCCTCCTCACCTCCGCCAAACTGATTCTCTTCCCCTCTTCAAAACCCTACTTAAAACTCACCTCCTCCAAGAGGCCTTCCCAGACCGAGCTCCTCTTCTCCCTCTACTCCCTCTACCACCTCCCCTTCACCTCTCTGCAGCTAAACCCTCTTTTCCCCCCATTTCCCTCTGCTCCTCCCCCTCTCCCTTCCCATCCCCTCAGCACTGTACTCATCCGCTCAACTGTATATATTTCCATTACCCTATTTATTTTGTTAATGAAATGTACATTGACTTGATTCTATTTAGTTGCCATTGTTTTTACGAGATGTTCTTCCCCTTGACTCTATTTATTGCCATCGTTCTTGTCTGTCCGTCTCCTCCGATTAGACTGTAAGCCCGTCAAACGGCAGGGACTGTCTCTATCTGTTGCCGACCTGTTCATTCCAAGCGCTTAGTACAGTGCTCTGCACATAGTAATCGCTCAATAAATACTATTGAATGAATGGCACACGGTAAGTACATAGCAAATACCATAAGAAAAAAATACCATAAGGGAGAGTACTTGGCACATAGGTACTTCACAGGTTCTTCCCCCCTTCTAGATTGTGAGCCTGTTGTTGGGTAGGGATTGTCTCTCTCTGTTGCCGAATTGTATTTTCCAAGCGCTTAGTACAGTCCTCTACGTGTGTAGAGGACACAATAAGCACTCAGTAAATACAAATGAATGAATGAATAAATGGTAGGTTATCGTCTGATATGTGGTGTTGTACTATCCCAAGCCCCTAATATAGTGCTCTGCACGAAGTGAGCACTCATTATATATGACTGATTGATAAGTATACATTTCTGATACTGCTGAGCAGGCAGCCATCCAAAAACTGGGCGTATGGTTAGGTGAAGTCACCGAACATCAGAGCCCAGGTTTGAGAGTCGGAGGTCATAGGTTCTAATCCCGGATCTGCCACTTAGCAGCTGTGTGACTTTGTGCAAGTCACT
Organism: Ornithorhynchus anatinus; assembly: GCF_004115215.2. Taxonomy (NCBI): domain Eukaryota; kingdom Metazoa; phylum Chordata; class Mammalia; order Monotremata; family Ornithorhynchidae; genus Ornithorhynchus; species Ornithorhynchus anatinus. The sequence continues at coordinate 175,028,620 of NC_041728.1, read as the reverse complement.
TCACTTCTCTGGGCCTCAGTTACCTCATCTGTAAAATGGGGATTAAGACTGTGAGTCCCACTTGGGACAACTTGATTACCTTATATCTACCCCAGCACTTAGAACAGTGCTTGGCACATAGTAAGCATTTAAATACCATCATTATTATTATTGTTATTAAATGTCATAGGGACTGGTGTTCAGAGGTTGTTATGTATGGTTGTCCATGTTTTTGCCCTAGAAACCTGGAAATAATGGTAACAATAATAACAGTAATGTTGTTAAGTGCCTAGTCTTTGAAAAGCAGTGTTCTAATAGCTGGGGTAAATTCAAGATCATCAGATTGGACACACTCCCCCTCCCCCATGGCACTCACAGTCCAAGAGGGAGGGAGATGGTAAAACTTCTGGCAAATTAAGTCTGGCCCTAAGCACTGATGATACATCTGAAGGAAACCAATCAATCAGTCAGTCAATGGCATTTATTGAGCATTTACTCTGTGCAGAGCCCTGTGCTAAACATCTGGGAGAGTACACTACACCAGACTCCAACAATTACTCTCCTCCACTTCAAAGTCTTATTGAAGACACATCTCCTCCAAGAGACCTTCCCTAAGTCCTCCTTTCTTCTTCTCTTACTCCCTTCTGTTTCACACTGACTTGCTCCCATTATTCATTCCCCTTCCCAGCCCCACAGCACTTATTACATATTACAAATTACATATCTGTAATTTTATTTATATGAATGTCTTCTCCTCTAGATTGCAAGCTGATGTGGACAGGGAATATGTCTGTTTATTCTTATAGCGTACTCTCCCGAGAGCTTAGTACAGTGATCTGTACACAGTAAGCGTTCAATAAATACGACTGAATGAATGATTGAAGCCATGTTCCCTTCCCTTAACCAGCTAGGTGAAATATCACAGACTCATAAATAACAGGCATTTCACATTTATCAAGGTCTGGTAAGAAAAAGCAGTGATGGTGAGAAACAGATTTCTGTTTTCAAGAGAAGTAAATTAGTTCCAACCTAGACAATAGCTCTTCTCTATAATCATCCTATTACCATTTAGGCATTTCTTCTGCTTCACAATTTAAAACCCACAGGAGATGGAAAAATGGAGATGCAAAACATATGGAAATCTGAGGCACACTATTCAATCAAAGGTGTTTATTGAGTGCCTACTGATGCCCAATTTTGGTGGGGAGGGGAACAGTCTATGAGGCCGGTGGGAGTCTTCTCCCTGTTTTCCTGAGTTTGACTCCCACTACTGCTCATTCTAGGTCTCTGACAAGGCCTCAAAGTTTCCATTCAGCTGGAAAGACTTTCTGAACGTTTAGCTCATTGAAGCCAGTTCCCCCTACCCATTAATGTCTTCCCCTAAAATCCCTGTGCCTTTTCACCCTTGTGCTGAAAATAAAATATTGGAGCCTCTGGTACCGAACACCAAGGCCAGAGGAAAGATGTGGTCTCTTCCCTCTTGGGGGAGAGCAAGTGAGACTGAACAACATACTGATTAAAGAGAAAAGAAAAATGTATGTTAGATAAATGTGTTTACCTTGTAGAGCAGAAAAGTGAAGATGGAGGTTGAGAGAAACACTGTGTCGGCCTGTTGCCTTTCATCTGTCCTAATGTTTAGGGATCGACTTTGAACAAACTGAACTTTTGCCTTCTTATCCTAAACTTTCCTTCTGGTAGCCCAGTTCGACCTCTTGCCAGTAAAGTTCTCTAATTCTTCTTGAACTGATTTGTATTTTCCTGTCTTCACAGCTTCCTATGGAATCAAATTCTCTATGCATTCCACCAGCTGAATTGAAAAAGTGTTTCCTTGGGACTATTTTCCCTTTTCCTCCTTCAAGTTTCAGTGAGTTCCCCCTCCTTGCAGTTGTGAGAGTTTGGAGGATTTGGAACTGGGGTTTGGTGACATTCAGAAGTCAAAGAAGAAACCACTATGGTGCAAGTGCCATCAGGCGCTGGAAGCTAAAAATTGCTCTGGCCGAGACATCAATGTTTAGGTTACAGACTGTCTTATAGGATCATTTTCTTTTCTGATTGCTAGGTAAACATGAGTTGCGATCTATTAGATCGCACCTACAAGATGAAAGATGTTTTCTTTCTATGACAGTAAGTCGGACTGACAGCAATTGCAATAGATTTGCAGTAGAATAAATGTCTTAGAGTAGCATGGCCTAATAATAATAATAATAACAATGGTATTTGTTAGGCTCTTACTATGTGCCGAGCACTGTTCTAAGCACTGGGGTAGATACAAGGTAATCAGGTTGTTCCACATGGGGCTCACAGTCTTAATCCCCATTTTACAGATGAGGGAGCTGAGGCACAGAGAAGTCAAGTGACTTGCCCAAAGTCATACAGCTGATCAGAGGCAGAGACAGGATCAGAACCGACGACCTCTGACTCCCAAGCCCGGGCGCTATCCACTAGGCAACACTGCTTCTCTAATTGGAAAGAACCAGAGTATGTGGGTTCCCGACCCTGGCTCTGCGACTTGTCTGTTGGGTGATCTTGGGCAAGGGCAGGGACTGTGCTTATCTGTTACCAATTTGTACATTCCAAGCGCTTAGTACAGTGCTCTGCACATAGTAAGTGCTCAATAAATACTATTGAATGAAGTCACTTAAATTCTCTGTGTCTCGGTTTTCTCACCCATAAAATGTAGAACTGTTACCTTTTCTCCCATTTTCTAAAAAGCTATTCACCAAGCGCTCTCTATGTGCCAAGCACTACACTAAGCACTGGGGCAGATGCAGGATGAGCAATTTAGACGCAGCGTCTGACCCACAGACTGGGACAGTATGTGTCCGGCCCACAGTCTAAGTAGGAGGAAACTGAGGCATTCAAAAGTTAAGTGCTTGCCCAAGGTCACACAGCAGAAAAGTGGGGGAGACTGGATTAGATTCCAGTCAGGACCACACTCTTTCCACTAGGCCATGCCCTGCTCCCTTCTCCCATACATTGCGAGCCTCATGTGAGACAGGGACTGTTCCTGACTGGATTATCTTGCATCTATCTCAGCGTTTAGTACAATGACTGACACGTATTAAGTATTTAGCAAACGCCCTGATTACTAGTATGAGTCGTAATAGTAGTGAGAAGCAGCATGGTTCAGCAGTTAGAGCTTGGGTCTTGGAATCAGAAGGACCTGGACTCTAATCCTGGCTCCGCAACATATCTGCTGTGTGAACTTGGGCAATGAACTCCTCTGTGCCTCAGTTTAGCCCATCTGTAAAATGGGGATAAAGTCTGTGAGCTCCACATGGGATAGGGACTATGTGTGATCTGATTAACTTGTATCCACACCCAGCACCTAGCACAGTGCTTGTTTCTATGTTTAACAAGCGTTTAACAAGTACCATAGTTATTATTATTAGGAGCAGTAATTATAATAATAATAATAATAATAATGATGGTATTTGTTAAGTGCTTACTCTGTGCCAAGCATTGTTCTAAGCACTGGGGTAGATGCATGGTGATCAGGTTGTCCCACGTGGGGCTCACAGTCTTAATCCCCATTTTACAGATGAGGGAACTGAGGCCCAAAGAAGTTAAGCGGTTTGCCCAAGGTCGCACAGCAGACAAGTGGCAGAGGCAGGATTAGAACCCATGACTTCTGCTTCCCAAGTCCGGGCTCTTGCCACTGAGCCACGACCATAATGAGCTGGGTGGGGTAAAGCTAGAGCTGGAAAAGGCATGACGCAGTGGATAGAGCACGGACATGGGAGTCAGAAGGTCATGGGTTCTAATTCCACCTCTGCCACCTGACTGCTGTGTAGCCTTGGGCCAGTCACTTCACTTCTCTGGGCCTCAGTTCCCTCATCAGTAAAATGAGGATTAAGACCATGAACTTCATGTGGGACAACCTGATGACCTTGTATCCCCACCAGCTCTCAGAACAGTGCTTGACACATAATAAGCGCTTAACAAATACCATCGTTATTATTCTCTGTGTCTCAGTTACCTTATCTGTAAAATGGGGATTGGGTTTGCACCATGTGGGACAAGAGATTGGGCCCAACCTGATTTGCCTGTATCCACTCCAGTGCTTAGTACAGAGCCTGGAACATAGTAAGTGTTTAACAAATATAATTATTGTCATTATTATCATTGCTAAAGGGATATTTCCTCCGAGCCAAAAGTCCACCCCAGGCATGGGAAGAGGTTGGCACTCCACTAGGGGAAGCCTTGGCTCCCTGGTAGGGTGGAAACAATAGCCCGGCTCCTGTCTTGTCCCACTCCAGTCTATACCCCACACTTTGCCCAGATCATTTCCTTCAAAAAATGTTCAGGCCATGTTTCCTCACTCCTTAGAACCTCCCGTGATTGCCCATCCACCTCTATAGCAAACAGAAACTCCTTACTGTCGGCTTTAAAACACTCAGTCACCCCGCTCCCTTTTACCTTACCTTACTGATTTCTTCTTACAACCCATACCTCCCTTCACTCCTCTAATGCCAACTACTCACTGGACCTCGATCTCGTCTATCTCACCACTGAACCCCCTCCCACATCCTGACTCGGGCTTGGAATTCCTCCCCTTCTTGCCTGACAATCACTCTCCTCACCTTTAAAGCCTTATTAAAATCACATCACCACCAAGAGGCCTTCCCAGACTAAGGCCTTGTTTCCGCTATTCCCTCTTTTTTCTGGGTCGCCTTTGCACTTGAATTTCTTTACTTTTTCATCCCAAATTCAACCTTCCCTCCCCTCACCCCCAGGAATTATGTACATATGCATAATTCACTTCAGTGTCTGTTTCCCCTCTAGAATTTAAGGTCCTTGTGGGCCTTGTGGGCAGGGAACACGTCTACCAACTCTGTTATACTGAACTCTCCCAAGTGCTTAGTACAGTGTTCTGCAAACAGTAGATGCTCAATAAATATGATGGATTGAATCAGACAAAGGATTTTGCTCCTGAGTGGTCTGAAGAAAAACAAAACAGGAAAACACCCTTAAATATTTGTGGACTTCTTGAAGTGACCCAGTGAATCACTACTGACTTTCCTCTATTCCTCCTTTAATAGACTGGCTCAGTACCAAAAAAGGCAACCAAAGTGACCAGGATACTAGAACAGCTTTCTTAGGAGGATATACACTGAAAAATCCAGGGCAGTCTGAAAAACTGTAGGCTGAGAGGAGACGAAATTGAAATGTGCAAAACCATAAAAGAGATATCTAGCCTAATGGAGACGACACTGGTCTGAGAATCAGAGAATCTGCCTTCTAACATCAGCTCTGCCACTTGTCTACAGTGTGACCTTGGACAAGTCATTTACCTCTCTGTGCCTCAATTATAAAATGGGGATTAAATACCCGGCCTCTCCAGTTAAACTGTGAGCACCATGTGAGAAAGGAGTTGTTTCCAAACTACTATAATTGTTTCAACCCCAGGGCTTAGTACAGTGCTTGGCACAAAGTAAGTTCTTCTCAAATATCTATTATAATTCTTATTATCACTGGGCAATATGAAATTGTTGGTCTCCAAATCCCAGAGCTGGAGGAGGAGGTGCAGGGAGAGACTGTCGGCCCCTGAGGGGCATGGACTTTGTCCAAACTGATCACCTTGAATCCACCCCAGCACCTTGAACAGTGCTTGGCAAATAGTAAACACTAAACAAATACCATAATTATTATTCTTATGATTAACCTCATTGGAGCTTGAAACAGGGAAATTCGAATGAATACAAGGAAACACTTCTTAACCTAGTGGGCAGAAAGCATGTAGAATGTGTTACCACAGGAAAGTGTAAAGGCAGAAAACAGCAGAAAGTTCAGGAAAGGTTGGGATGACTGCTTGATCAGTGACTTCATGGTGATGGTGTCATAACAAGACAACATAAAGGCTGTAACAATCAATGATCAACAAATCAGTGGTACTTTTTATTGAGTGCTTGCTATGTGCACAGCATTGACCTAAGCACTTGGGAGAGTGCAATAACACATTGCCTGCCCATGACATGCTTACAGTCTAGAAAGAGAGACAGACATTGATGGAGATAAGTAATTTCAAACATATAATTTAAAGGTAGGTACCTAAGATCTGTGAAGTTGAAGGTGGGGCAAATATCAAATGCCCAGAGGTCACAGAACCAACTGCATAATTGATCCGAGTGCAGAAGGAAGGTAAGGTCGAATAAATGATTGGGGTTGTGAAAAAGCCATTGGACCAGTGTGATTCATGCATTCAGTAATATTTACTGAGTACTTACTGTGTGCAGAACTCTGTACTAAGCGCTTGGGAGGAGACTACAATATAAAGTGGGTAGACATATTCCCTGTCCACAATGAAGGTACAGTCTAGAGATGAAAACAGATATTAATATGCATAAATAAATTATAAATGTGTGCATAAGTGTTTTGAGGCTGAGGGAAGGGTGAAAAAATGGGAGGAAATCAGGGTGTCGCAGAAGGGAATGGGAGAAGACGATATGAAAGCTTAGTCAGGGAAGACCTCTTGGAGGAGAGGTGCTTTGAAGGTTGCTAGAGTGATCGTCTGTTGGATACAAAGAGTGGGTGTGTCAGCGTGGCATTTCAAAGAGGTTGCTTTTTTTATTTTTGTTTTTTAACAATTCCAGCACAGTGCAGGGCTTGGGCTTCCCACTACCCAATAGGGGGCCAAGGCATGGCCTAGGGGATAGAGAATGGGCCTGGGAATCAGAATGACCTGGTTTCTAATTCCAACTTCCCCCATCGTCTGGTGTGAGACCTTGCACAAGTCATTTTATTTCTCTATGCCTCAGTTCCGTCATCTGTAAAATGAGAATTAAGGCTGTGAGCCCCATGTGGGACAACCTGATGATCTTGTATCTATCCCAGGGCTTAGAACAGTGCTTGGCACATAGTAAGTGCCTAACAAATACCATCATTCAAATATAACCACCATCATTACTAACACCAAGGAGCCACCCTAGCCCCTCTGCAGGATCACTCAGTCAGTTATTCGTACTTACTGAGCACTTACTGTGTGCAGAGCACTGTACCATATAAGAGAGACATTCTCTGACCACAATGAGGGAGCCTCAAGCCTCAATTGTCCGGAAGCTAACTGGCCACCGACAGTGCCATCATCACTCACGGAACCTGGGGTGGCCACCACTGGTCGATAGAGTCGGTCAGTCGATCAATCAGTCATATTTATTGAACGCTAACTTTGTGCAGAGCACTTTACTACGTGCTTGGGAGAGTACAAAGGAAGAATAAACAGATACACATCCTGCCCACAATAAGCTTACAGTCTAGAGGGTGTGGCGGACATTAATAGAAATAAATAAATAGCAGATATGGACATAAGTGCTGTGGGGCCAGGAGGAAGGATGAACAAACAGAGCAAGTCAGAGTGATGTAGAAGGGAATGAGAGGAGAAGAAAGGAGGGAAAGTCAGGGAAGGCCTCCTGGAGGAGATGTGCCTGTAATAAGACTTTGAAACCGGGGGAGAATAACTGTTTGGGAGAGGGCATTCCAGTCCAGAAGTAGGATGTGGGCTAGAGGTCGGCGGTGCGATAGTTGAGATTGGGGCACAGAGTAGTAGGAGAGTAGCGAGGTGAGGTTGGAGGGTGCAAAGTGACTGAATGGAGGAAGAGTTTTTGTTTACTGTGGGGGTGGATGGGTCACCACTGGAGTTTCTTGAGGAGAAGGGAATAGTGGCCTCTGACCTTTCCCAGGCAGCAGTGGGGATCCTTCAATCCACACCGGCCTGCAATGTGAACCAGAGTCTCAAATCCGCTAACATGGCCCAGGTTTTAGATGTCCCGTTTCTCCCTGTGCACTCCCCGGTCTTTTCCTGTATGAGTCAGGTTGCACTTTCAGCCCTGCCAAACTTCCCGCCTCCGGTGGAGGAGACAGAATCTCGGTGAGAGCGCAGGCCGCTGAGCTGAGCCATTGATGGCACTTCTGATGCTTCTATTTTCTTCCACTGAGTGGGTTTTTTTGTCTATCAAAAGTCCCCTTCATCTCAGATACTTCAGACACTTCGCAGATTCTAATTCATTCTCACAGCTTCTTTTTGGCTAGGATGTACAGGCCATTTCCGATTTTCAGAAAGGTGAGCTGAGCAACCGAGAAACAAAAGCTTTTGTGCTGCTGATCTCTGGTTTGACAGTGATTGGGTTTCACCCCAGGTAAAACTGCAAGTGTGAAATGGTTACTTAGTGTGACTCAATCTCCCATGTCTGTTTTTTCCCTCACTGGGGCAAGAAGGTCTCTGTGATTTTCCATTCTGAATGCAATCCTCCTGGTATTTTGGGGGAAGGCGTCCTCAACTGGAAGAGGCTGCTGGGAACTTGAAGAATTATTTTTAAGCATCGAGTTTACATCTTCAAACAAGGTGGAGGCAGGGGAGAGTGAGCATTATTAAAATAGAGAGCTCTCTCTTTTCTGGCTGGAAGACTTCTTTTCTTTTTAAACACATGGTAAAAATAGAAGAAAGGAATGATAAAGGATATTTTTATATAAGAGAATACAACTCCTCCACTTGATCTCCAGCCTGCTGCTCTCCTGCCCGTTTCCATCCTTTTTGATGTATGATACTTGTTAGGTGTTTGCTATGTGCCAGGCACTGTACTAAGCACTGGGGAGATACAAGATAATCGGGTGGGACCCAGGTCTTGTCTCCACATAGGGCTCACAGTCTTAATCCCCAATTTTACAGATGAGGTAGCTGAGGCAGAGAAGTTAAATGACTTGCCCAAGGTCATAAAGCAGACATGTGGCAGAGCCAGGATTAGAACCCAGGTCCTTCTGACTCCCAGGCTTGTGCTCTATCCACTAGGCCACCCTGTCTGTGATGGCTTTCCTGAGATTTTCCAGTGTGATTGCCCAGGTCCCTGCTGGGAAAGAGGAGAGATCGGTCAGGGATGAAGGGTACGAGAAACAGCGTGGCTTAGTGGAAAGAGCACAGGCTTGGAAGTCAGAGGTCATGGGTTCTAATCCCTGCTCAGCCACTTATCAGCTGTGTGATTTACGGAAAGTGACTTAACTTCTTTGTGCCTCAGTGACCTCATCTGTAAACTGGGGATTAAGACAGTGAGCCACATGTGAGGCAACCTGCTTGCCTTGTATTAACCCCAGTGCTTGGAACAGTGCTTTGCACATAGCGATTAACAAATACCATAATAATTATTATTATTGCTGAACACTGACTCCTATCAACCTGACAGGAGGACCTTTTTGGAAAAAAAGGAGATAAAATCTGCCCATCTCCCCAGTAGGGTTAGCAATCCAAGAACGAGACCACATGTGAAAAGTCCACAACAATAGAGTTTATAGGCTTTGGAACCAGTGGACTCTTTCCCACAGAACAAAGACTGTTGCTCCCTGGACCCATCTGGACACCATCCAACACTCCTTGTTCTTCCCGGGTTCAGCCCTGGAGGTGGGTTTCCTCACCTCTGATATCAGCCTGGGTGGACTAGGGCGTTTTTGAGGGGTGTCAACAGCTCAGAGGTCAGGGCACGGGCCTCGGAATCAGAAGGACCTGGGTTCTATTCCCGGATCAGCCACATGTTTGATGTGGGACTTTGGGCAAGTCAATAACTTCTCTGTGCCTCAGTTACCTTATCTGTAGAAAATGAGTATTTAAGTGTGTGAGCCCAATGTGGGACATGGACTGTGTCCAACCAGATTATCTTGTATTCATTTGATTGTATTTTTTGAGGGTTTACTGTGTGCAGAGCACTGTACTAAGCACTTGGAGTGTACAGTTCGGCAACAGATACAGACAATTCCTACCCAACAATGGGCTCACAGTCTCTCGGTCTTGTACCTACCTCACTGCTTAGAACAGTGCTTGGTGCATAGTAAGTTCATTCATTCGTTCATTCAATTGTATTTATTGAGCACTTACTGTGTGCAGGACACTGTACTAAGTGCTTGGAAAGTACAATTGGGCAACAAATAGAGACAATCCCTAACCAACAATAAAGTCACAGTCTAGAAGGGGGGAGACAGACACCAAAACAAAACAAGTAGACAGGCATCGATAGCATCAATATAAAGAAGTAGAATTATAGCTATAAACACATAATTAATAAAATAAATAGAATAATAAATATTCATTCAATAGTATTTATTGAGCACTAACTATGTACTAAGCGCTTAAAATGTACAAATCGGTAACAGATAGAGACAGTCCCTGCCCTTTGACGGGCTTACAGTCTAACTGGGGGAGACAGACAGACAAGAACAATAGCAATAAATAGAATCAAGGGGATGAACATCTCATTAAAATAATAGCAAATCAATAGAATCAAGGTGATGTACATCTCATTAACAAAACAAATGGAGTAATGAAAATATATATAGTTGAGCGGACGAGTACAGTGCTGAGGGGATGGGAAGGGAGATGGGGAGGAGCAGAGGGAATGGGGAGAAAAATGGGCTTAGCTGAGGAGAGGTGAAGGGGGGGTAAAGAGGGAGCAGAGGGAGCAGAGGGAAAAGGGGAGCTCAGTCAGGGAAGGCCTCTAGAAGGAGGTGAGCTTTAAGTAGGGTTTTGAAGAGGGGAAGATAATTAGTTTGGCGGAGGTGAGGAGGGAGGGCGTTCCAGGACCGCAGGAGGACGTGGCCCAGGGGTCGACAGCGAGATAGGCGAGAACGGGGGACGGTGAGGAGGTGGGCAGCAGAGGAGAGGAGCGTGCGGGGTGGGCGGTAGAAAGAGATAAGGGAGGAGAGGTAGTAGGGGGCAAGGTGATGGAGAGGCTTGAAGCCTAGAGAGAGAAGTTTTTGTTTCGTGCGGAGGTTGATAGGCAACCACTGGAGGTTTTTAAGAAGGGGAGTGACATGCCCAGAGTGTTTCTGCAGGAAGATGAGCTGGACAGCAGAGTGAAGAATAGACTGAAGCAGGGAGAGAGAGGAGGAAGGGAGATCAGAGAGCAGGCTGACACAGTAATCTAGCCCGGATATTACAAGAGCCTGTAACAGTATGTTCATATATACACAAGTGCTGTAAGGTTTGGGGGGAGTAGAGCACAGGGAGGGAGTAGGGGCGATGGGGAGGGAAGGAGGAGTAGAGGAATAGGAGGGCTCAGTCTGGAAGGGCCTCCTGGAGGAGGTGAGCTTTCAGTAGGACTTTGAAGGGGGTAAGTGTGTTACTTTGGCGGATGTTAGGAGGGAGGGCATTCCAGGCCAGAGCTCAGACGTGGGCCGGGGTCACCGGCGGGACAGGCAAGAATGAGGCACAGTGAGGAGGTGAGCGGCAGAGGAGCGGAGTGTGTGGGCTGGGCTGGAGAAGGATAAAGGAGGTGAGGTAAGGAGGGGCACAGGGATGGAGAGCTTTGAAGCCAATAGTGACGAGTTTTTGTTTGATATGAAAGTTGATAGGTAACCACTGGAGATTTTTGAGGAGGTAGGTGACATGCCCAGAGTGTTGCTGTGGAAAGATAATCCAGGAAGCAGAGTGAAGTATGGACTGAAGTACAGAGAGACAAGAGGTGGGGAGATCAGAAAGGATGCTGATGCAATAATCCAGTTGGGATATGATGAGTGACTGTATTAACAAGGTAGCGGTTTGGATGGAAGGGAAAGGGTGGGTCTTAGCAATGTCGTGAAGGTGAGAGCGGCAGGTCTTGGTGACAGATTGGATGTGTGGGGTGAATGAGAGAGCAGAGTCAAGGTTGACACCAAGGTTGCGGGCTTTTGAGACGGGAAGGATGGTAGTGCCGTCCACAGCGATGGGAAAGTCAGGGAGAGAACAAGGTTTGGGAGGAAAGAAAAAGGAGCTCAGTTTTAGACATGTCATCATTATTATTATCATTAGCATTATAATATTTTGGGGTATTCCCTGGTTGAAACAAGACATAGTCGGTGCCAAAGGGTCATGGTTGGGTCAGCTAGTAAGTCCTTCTGGGGCTGATTGTCCAGACGAAGTTTTCAGTATTGCCAATGACCACAGTTTTTCAGGTGGTGTTGGGATGATCTCTTCTTTGTTGGAGCCCTATTGTCCATTCTCCTGCTGCGCTTGTAACTGCCCTAACTCCATCGTCCTTTTGTGTTTCAGAAACAGGATAGAGCACTGGCCTGAAAGTCAGAAGGACCGGGGTTCTGATTCCAGCTTGGCTGCTTGGCTGCTGTGTGCCTTTGGGCAGGTCACTTCACATCACTTCTCTGGGCCTCAGTTCCCTCATCTGTAAAAGGGGGATTAAGCCTGTGAGCACCATGTGAGCCAGGGACCAGCCCAATTTATTTGTATCCACCTCAGCACTTGATGCAGTGACTGGCACATAGAAATCTCTTAAGAAATCCCTTATTCACACTTAAGAAATCCCATTAGTATTATTGTATGGCCACCTTGATGGATTACTGCCAGGAACTGCCTGACCCACCCCATTCTCCAGCTCCTTCTGGTTTTCCCCCCATGGACACTTTCAGTATTCCAATATCTGCCCTAGGACCTTTCAACCTCAATGCCTCTTTTCCCTAACCGGGGGGGGGGGGGGGGCGGGGGGTCCATAAAATCCAGGCATGGTAGAGTAAAGCAGAGTTGGATTCTGGGCCAATATGAAGGCAAGGGACTGGTAGGTGGTAACTGGGAGTTTGCTCCTCCACCTCACCAGAGGTAGCATCTTGGGCTGCCCTTAGCCTGTAATTTCTTTATTTATATAACCTCTGCCTGCCCCTCTAGATTGTAAGCTCACTGTGGGCAGGGAATGTGCCTGTTATATTGTTCTATTGTACTCTCCCAACCTCTCAGTTCGGTGTTCTACACACAGTAAAAATTTGATAAATAGGATTGACTGCAAGACACTTAGCTATCTCTCAGAAAGGTGACTCAAATTGGACCAAAGACTCTTGATGCCGTCTCTTTTGTGGACTGTGAAACCCCTTGCTTGCATCCTCCCTCTTGCCGGGAACTCCCTGCCCCTCAGATCTGACAGACCACTGCTCTCCCGATTTTCAAAGCCCTACTAAAATTACATGATGATGATGGCATTTGTTAAGCGCTTACTGTGTGCCAAGCACTGTTCTAAGTGCTAGGGTAGATACGGGGTAATCAGGTTGTCCCACGTAGGGCTCACGGTCTTAATCCCCATTTTACAGATGAGGGAACTGTGGGTCAGAGAAGTTAAGTGACTTGTCCAAGGTCCCACAGCAGACAAGTTGTAGACCTGGGATTAGAACCCATGTTTGCTGACTCCCAAGCCCATGTGCCATGTTGGTTCTCTCTTCAAGAAGCCTTCCCTGACTAATTTCTTATTTCACTACCATGCACTTGGGTAGGTATCACCATGCATTTGGTCATGGGTTCTAATTCCGACTCTGCCACTTTTCATCTGTGTGACTTTGGGCAAGTCACTTCACTTCTCTGTGCCTCAGTTACCTCATCTGTAAAATGCCCCATGTGGAACAACCTGATCACCTTGTATTCCCCCCAGCGCTTAGAACAGTGCTTTGCACATAGTAAGTGCTTAACAAATACCATCATTAAATTAAATTATATTATACTGAGATCCATTTTTTATGCTTTAGTAAATTTCAGCCAATATTGCTAAGAACAAACCCTATCACAAGTAGCCCACGGATTCATGAGTATTGTTCACTGAATATTCGTAGTATTTTACTACCTGAAGCTATCCTCCAAGTTCAGGTTTATATTTGGGAGTTTCCTCTAGAGATGCAGTAGAACTCTGATTTGGCTATGTAACGTCTATTCACTGTAAAGTTCGGACAATGAAATTTACAGTTTTACAGGGGAGACAGACACAAAGTAATTTATTTCAAGAAGGAAAAGAGGAGGAAAGATAGGTAAGCAATTATTAGGTGCTTAAATATTAGAATATGTAAATAGATATGATACTGGAATTTTTAAAAAATTATTTTTAAGTGCTTAAAAAATACAGGGATTGTATTAAGTGCTGTGGTATATTCAAGAGAGTCAGATAGACCTCAAAGCCTTACTGAAAGCACATCTTTGGAAAGAGCGCAGGCTTGGTGGTCAGAGGTTGTGGGTTCCAATCCTGGCTCCACCACTTATCAGCTGTGTGACTCCCTTAACTTCTCTTTGCCACACTTCCATCATCTGTAAAATGGGGCTTAACTTTGGCATTTGTTAAGCGCTTACTATGTGCAGAGCACTGTTCTAAGCACTGGGGTAGATACAGCGTAATCAGGTTGTCCCACGTGAGGCTCACAGTCTTAATCCCCATTTTACAGATGAGGTAACTGAGGCACAGAGAAGTGAAGTGACTTGCCCACAGTCACACAGCTGACAAGTGGCAGAGTCGGGATTCGAACCCATGACCTCTGACTCCCAAACCCGGGCTCTTTCCACTGAACCACGCTGGCTTAAGACTGTGAGCCCCACGTGGGACAACCTGATTACCTTGTATCTACCCCAGTGCTTAGAACACTGCTTGTCACATAGTAAACACTTAACAAATACCATCATTACTTCTCTCCTCCAGGAGGCTTTTACTTTCACACTCCCTCTGTGTTATCCTGTCTTGCTCCCATTGTTCTTCCCCTACCCCATCCTACAACATTTATATGTGAATCTTTAATGTATTCATTTATTTTAATGTCTGTCTCCCCGCTTCTAGACTAAAAGCTTATTGTGGATAGGGAATGTGTCCATTTATTGTTGTACTGTACTCTTCCAAGCACTTAGGACAGCACTCTATCCACAGTACACGCTCAGTGAATACCGCTGAATAATGATATTCTACGTATATGTTAATATCTGTCTCCACCTCAAGACTGTAAGCTTGTTGTAGACAGGGAACACGTTGCCAATTCTGTTTTATTGTACTCCCACAGGCACTTTAGTACAGTGTTCTGCAAACCGTAAGTGCTCAATAAATTCCATTACTGATGAGGATGTAAGCTCCTCAGAGGTAAGGATCATGTCTAATAACTCTATTGTAAACTAAATATATTCACTGGGCACTTATCCTATATTTAGCACTAGGGTTAGTAGAGTAGAGTTATTAGAAATGATCCTTGCCCCCAAGGAGCTTCCATCATCATCATCAATGGTATTTATTGAGCACTTACTGCATGCAGAAGTCAGCACACAGTAAGTACTCAATAAATATGAATGATTGAATGAATGAATTGAATATTTGATAATAGCAGGAATATAAGATCAATGCCTGTCTACTTGTTTTGTTTTCTGTCTAGACTGTGAGCCCGTTGTTGGGTAGGAATTGTCTCTATCTGTGGTCGAATTGTACTTTTCAAGTGATTAGTACAGTGCTCTGCACTCAGTAAGGGCTCAATAAATACGATTGAATGAAAGGAATAGGAGGAATAATATTTACTGAGGTCCCATTGGTACAGTCCACTGTATTGAACATCTGGATAGTATAAAACAAAGTGGCACATACCCACAGGAGCTTGCTCTCTAAAGGGGAAGACAGACAAAAATATGTTTACAAATTTAGTAATCAAAGTAAATGATTGAATGTACTACTTACTAAATGCATAACGAAATGTGCTAGGATGCATTCATAACTGCTAAAGATGGCTGATGAGTTTATCAATCATTCAATCAATCAATCAATCAAGCATATTTACTGAGCACTGATTGTGCAGAACATTGTACTAAGCAATTGGGAAAATACAATACAATAATATAACAGACACATTCTCCAAAATGGGCTTACAATCTAGAGGGGGAGACAGACATTAATATAAAAATAAAGAAAACAGATATGGACATATACACTGTGGGGCTGGGATGGGGGATGAATAAAGGGAGAAAATCAGGGTGATACAGAGGGAGTGGGAGAAAAGGAAAAGAGGATTTAGTCAGGAAAGACCCCCTTGGAGAAGATGTGCTTTCAATAAAGCTTTGAAGTTGGGGAGAGTAATTGTCTGTCAGATATGAAGAGGGAGGACATTCCAGGCCAGAGGCAGGATGTGGGCGAGCTATAGGCGGCAAGATAAAAGAGATCAAGGTATAGCAAGTATGTTATACATGTGCAGAAAGCAGCGTGGCTCAGTGGAAAGAGCCAGGGCTTGGGAGTCAGCAGTCATGGGTTCTAATCCCAGTTCTGCCACTTGTCAGCTGTGTGACCTTGGGCAAGTCACTTCACTTCTCTGTGCCTCAGTTACCTCATCTGTAAAATGGGGATTAAGACTGTGAGCCCCATGTGGGACAACCCGATCACCTTGTATCCCCCCAGCGCTTAGCACAGTGCTTTGCACATAGTAAGCGCTTAACAAATGCAATTATTATTATTATGTTGGGACGAGAGGATTGAAGCTTGAGGGCAGGGTTCATTCATTCAATCATATTTACTGAGCGCTTATTGTGTGCAGAGCAGGGTTGGAGTAGGATAGTAAGGTGGTGAGGTTGGGGGGGGTGGGGGCGGGGCAGAGTGATTGAGTTCTTTAAAGCCAAGGGTGAGGAGTTTCTTCTCGTTGCAAAGGTGGATGGGCAACTACTGGAGAAGCTTGAGGAGTGGGGAAACATGGACTGAACGGTTTTGTAGAAAAACAATTTGAGCAGTAGAGTGATATATGGATTGGAATTGGAAGAGAAAGGAGGCAGGAAGGTCAGCAAAGAGATTGATACAGTAGTCAAGGTGGGATAGGAAAAGTGTTTGGATTAATACGGTAGTAGTTTGGATTGAGAAAAAAGGGAGGATATTAGTGATGCTGTGAAGGTTTGTAAAGCTTAGAGTTCTGGGGATTAATCAGGGAAGTCTTTCAGGAGGAGATGGGATTTTTTTTTTAAAGAGGGCTTTGCATGTGAGGAGAGTTGGCATCGTCAGATTTGGGAAGGGAAAAAATATAGGGGAAAAATTTGACATGGTTCTTGGCCCCCCAGGGTCTAACAATCTAAGAGTAAGTTGTCTTGTCTTATGCTTTCTAGTCATCTCTGACAAATAATAATTTTGGTATTTGTTAAGCACTTACTATGTGCAGAGCACTGTTCTAAGCTCTGGGGTAGATGCAGGGTAATCAGGTTGTCCCACGTGAGGCTCACAGTCTTCATCCCCATTTTATAGATGAGGTAACTGAGGCACAGAGAAGTGAAGTGACTTGCCCACAGTCACACAGCTGACAGGTGGCAGAGCCGGGATTTGAAGCCAAGACCTCTGGCTCCCAAGCCCGGGCTCTTTCCACTGAGCCACGCTGCTTCTTTGTGACTCCATGGACACATCTTTCCCAGATGTCCCACCACCATCTGCAATCGTTCTGGTAGTGGATCCATGGAGTTTTCTTGGTAAAATAAGGAAGTGGTTTACCACTGTCTTCTTTCACACAGTAAGCCTGAGTCTCCACTCTCAATTGTCTCCCGGGCCACTGCTGCCCAGCATAAGGCAGTTTGGACCTGTAGCAGACTGCCTTCCTCTCATTAGCCACTGCCCAAGCTAGGAAAGGAATGGGTAGGTCTCTGCTTGACTCTCGCTCCCATAGTTGAGACTGGTGGAGGACTGGAAACTCTCCAGGTGCGACTCAGAAAGGGGAAGCAGTGGGGTAGAGGTAAAATCATCAGATTGGATACAGTTCCTATGTCATAAGGGGCTCAAAGTCTAGGTGGGAAAACAGACATTTACTACTACTACTACACTACTACTACTACTACTACTACTACTACTAATATTAATGATGGCATTTGTTAAGTGCTTACTATGTGCCAAGCACTGTTCTAAGCACTGGTGGGGTACAAGGTAATCAGGTTGTCCCACATGGGGCTCACAGTTTTAATCCCCAATTTACAGATAAGGTAACTGAGGCCCAGAGAAGTTAAGTGACTTGCTCAAGGTCACATAGCTGACAAGTGGCAGAGCTGGGATTCGAACCCATGACTTCTGACTCCAAGCCTGGGCTATTTCCACTGAGTCACACTGCTTCTCATTTAGTACCCCTTTTCAAATAAGGAAATCGAGGCACATAGAAGAGGGGAAGCGGTATTGCTAGTGGCTTGGGAGTCAGAGGATGTGAGTTCTAGTCCCAGCTTCAACACTAGTCTGCTGTGTGAACTGGGGCAAATCCCTTATCTTCTCTGGGCCTCAGTTACCTCACTCCTACCTCCAGTTTATATTGGGAGCCCCAGGTGGGGCAGGGACTGTATCCAACTTGATCATCTTATATCTATCCCAGTGCTTAGCGTAGGGCCTGGCCCATAAAAAGTGCTTAACGAGTGCCATTAAAAAAAATTTTAATGACTTTCCCAAGGTCGCACAGCAGGCAAGAGGAAGAGCAAAGATTGGGACCTGTAGCTCTCACGAAGCCCTGCTCTTTTGGATGAAAATAGTTTCTCGTTTATTGTTATAATGGACTCGCCCAAGTGCTTAGTACAGTGCTCAGCACAGAGTAAGCACTCAGTAAATATGAATGAATGAATGAATAGTAGAAACAGAAAAATACCCTAAACCACATAAAAGACAAATGTCGGTTTCTACTAGCCCTGGTGGCAAGGAGGACTATACAACTTTGCAGCCCATGTCAACCAGAGTCCAGGCAGGACTGAAGCCTTCTCCCCACCTAAGATATAGTAGATCCCGCCAACATTCATGAAGACATTAAAACCTTGAACTAAAATTTAGATTAGAAAACCCCAAAATATATCACCAACGTTACCTTTTTTTTTTTAGCTTAACTGACAATGAGGAGAGATTTTATCATGTGGCACTTGGTTCTAAAGCACTGGAAGGAGACCTTGATTTATCAGAATGAGGAAAAAAAGAGAGAGATTAATAATAATGATAATAATAATATTGGTATTTGTTAAGGACTTACTATGTGCAGAACACTGTTCTAAGCGCTGGGGTAGATACAGGGTAATCAGGTTGTCCCACTTGAGGCTCACAGTCTTCATCCCCCCCATTTTACAGATGAGGTAACTGAGGCCCAGAGAAGTGAAGTGACTTGCCCACAGTCACACAGCTGACAAGTTGGAGAGCCGGGATTCAAACCCATGACCTCTGGCTCCGAAGCCCAGGCTCTTTCCACTGAGCCAGAACCCACTCCCCTAGATAAATTTAGGGGCTTGGCTCTGCCTAGGGCTGACCCCTAAGGAGGTTAAAGGTAGTAAGTCAGCCCCATTGCTTCCTGGAAAATGAAATTTCTTCTTTTCTGCAATTTCCCATTCCAAATTTCAGGAGGACTTTGGTTGCATGTTTTTAAAATATCCAAAGCTCTCTCACCAAAGGCTAATATAGTTCAGTCTGGCAGACTGTTGGTGTTGGAAAGATAGAATTCCCCCATTTTAGCATCGGGCCTAAATCTACCACCTGCATCAAGTAAAAATGGTTATTCATTTGTTCACTTGTTATTAAAATTAGTTGACAACTCCTAGTATGTCCAAATTAAAATTCCCTTTAAAGATCAAAAACAGTTCAAAGATGAAGTTCAAAGATGAAGTTCAAAATGAATTTGATTTTCTGCCGTAAAATCTGAATTAATAAGGAAGGCAGTCATTTGATTTAAGAAATAGGTTTCTCCCTGCCCATCAACCACTGGGGATAGATTTCAGAAGGTAATTTCATTTTTGAGATGAAAAGGAGCCTAAAATTTGATTTGCTGAATATTGAGGTCAGATATCCAACCAAAAATTTGGGTTTGCCTCAGAGTGAAAATGTCATCTTTCTTTTGGTCAGTTGTTATATGTTACGATGTTTTTGATACTACGATAAAGAATGTGATGGTGGGTAGGGAGAGAAAACTTTTTTTTTATGAAGACACTTATTAAAGGAAACCAAAGTAACCTTTTCACTTTGGTTGAAAATGCTTATTATATTGTGCTTGAGTGGAATCCACTTATTTCGTCTACTTTCTAGGACAGACATTCAGTGCAGCACTGCAGCATGTTCTAGTGGAAAGACCAAGGACCTGGGGGTCAGAGGATCTTGGGTTCTAATCCTGCCTCTGCCAATTGCTTGCTCTGTGTCTTTGGGCAAGTCACAACATTTCTGTGTCACGGTTCTCCTGTTCTCTCTCCTACTTAAACTGTGAGCCTAATCCGGACGGGGACTGTGTCTAACTTAATTAACTTGTACTTACTCCAGTGCTTAGGATAGTGTTTGACACATAATAAGGGCATAGCACATATCACATAAATGTCAATCAATCAATCAGTAGTCTTTATTAAAAGTCCTTACTGTATGCAGATCATGGTACTAAGTGCTTGGGAAAGTACAGTACAACAGAGTTGGTAGACACTTTCCCTTTCTACAACAAGCTTACAGTCTATAGGATGAAACAGAGATTAATTGAAATAAATAATTTAGGGCGGTGTGAATATTTTTTTTCCTTTATGTTATTTGTTGATGATGATAATAAAGGTATTTAAGTGCTTACTCTGTGCCAAGCACTGTTCTAAGCTCTGGGGAAGATACAAGGTAATCAGGTTGTCCCACGTGGGGTCACGGACTTAATCCTCACTTTACGGATAAGGGAACTGAGTCACAGAGAAGTGAAGCAACTTGCCCAAAGACACACAACTGACAAGTGACGGAGCTGGGATTAGAACCTACGACCTCTGATTCCCAAGCCCGGACTCCTTCCATTGAGCCATGCTGCTTCTCTATATGCCAGGCACTATGCCTCACAGAAGTGAAGTGACTTGGCCAAGGTCATACCGCGGTCAAGTGGCAGAGCCGAGTTAGAATCAGATCTGTCTGATTGACAGGCCCAAGCCCTATTCCCTAGACCACACTGCTTTTCAAAACCCCAAATGGTACGATCCAAGTGCAGAGTTGAGGCAGAAGGGAGAGGGAGTCCCATATAGCTGGATGATTTTTAAATCAGGGAAGAATCAAATTAAAAAAAATGAAGTTTTTTTCTTTAAAAAGAATGGACATTTCAAAAATATTATTATTCTGCAGTGTCTGTAATTTTGCACTCATTCTTTCTCTGCCTCCAACCTTCTCCTCTTCCATCTATACTACACACTGCTGCCAATATCATCATTTTAAAGCACCACCTGGCATGCATCAATCAAGCGATCCATCAGTGGTATTCCCTGAATGCTTACTGTGTGCAAAGAACTGTACTAAGTGTTTACTCACCATCCCCCATTCACACCTATCCCACCATCGACCTCTGGCCCACATCCTACTGCTGTCTTGGAATGCCCTCCCTCCTCACCTCCGCCAAACTAACTCCCTTCCCTTCTTCAAAGACCTACTGAGAGCTCACCTCCTCCAAGAGGCCTTCCCAGACTGAGCTTCCCCTTTTCCCTCAGCTCCCTCTGCTCCCTCTCTGCTCCCCCTCCGGTCTCTGCTCCCTCCCCCTTCCCCCCTTCACCTCCCCTCAGCTAAGCCCCCTTTCCCTCTGCTCCTCCCCCTCTCCCTTCCCCTCCCCTCAACACTGTGCTCATTTGTAAATATTTTTATTACCCTATTTATTTTGTTAATGAGGTGTACATCCACTTGATTCTATTTATCATGATTATGTTGTCTTGTTTTTGTCCGTCTGTCTCCACGATTAGACCGTGAGCCCATCAGTGGGCAGGGATTGTCTCTATTTGTTGCCGAATTGTATATTCCAAGCACTTAGTACAGTGCTCTGCACATAGTAAGCGCTCAATAAATACTATTAAATGAATGAATGAATGTTTGGGAAAGTCGGAGAAGCAGCGTGGCTCAGTGGAAAGAGCACGGGCTTTGGAGTCAGGGCTCATGAGTTCGAATCCCAGCTCTGCCACTTGTCGGCTGTGTGACTGTGGGCAAGTCACTTAACTTCTCCGTGCCTCAGTTCCCTCATCTGTAAAATGGGGATTAAGACTGTGAGCCCCACGTGGGACAACCTGATTCCCCTATGTCTACCCCAGCGCTTAGAACAGTGCTCGGCACATAGTAAGAGCTTAACAAATACCAACATTATTATACTTTATAACAGAACTGGTAGACATGGGCCCTAATAATAATGTTGGTATTTGTTAAGCGCTTACTATGTGCCGAGCACTGTTCTAAGTGCTGGGGTAGACATAGGGGAATCAGGTTGTCCCACGTGGGGCTCACAGTCTTAATCCCCATTTTACAGATGAGGGAACTGAGGCCCAGAGAAGTTAAGTGACTTTCCCACAGTCACACAGCCGACAAGTGGCAGAGCTGGGATTTGAACTCATGAGCCCTGACTTCAAAGCCCGTGCTCTTTCCACTGAGCCACGACAGGGCTTACTGTCTGGGGTGGGGAAGACAGGCTTTAAAATATATTACAGATATGTGAATAGATGCTGTGGGGCTGAGATTGAGGTGAATAACAAGTTCATAAAGGGTAGAGATCCAAGTGCTTGGGGGACACAGAAGGGACAGGAAGCAGGGGAAATGAGGGTTTAATCAGGGAAGACCTCTTGTGTGGGGGGGGCGGGGCGGGGGCGGATGGCAAAGAGTTGCAATAGGAAATCAGCTAGATAAGAAAGGAGAGGGAGGACTGATTAACTATTTTAAAGCCGAGGATAAGAAGCTTCTGTTTGAGGCAGAGGTAGGTGGTCAATCATTGGTGTTTTTTGAGGAATAGGGAGACAGACCATTTTTTTTAATTAATTCATTCTTTTGATTGTATTTATTGAGCACTTTCTGTATGCAAAGCACTGTACTAAGTGCTTTTTAGAAAGATGATCTGCGAAACTGAGTGAAGTAAGGACTGGAGAAGTGAGAGACAGGAGACAGGGAGGTCAGTGTTAAGGCTGATGCAGAAGTCAAGTTGAGATATGATAATTGCATGAATCAGTATGTAGCAGTTTCAGTAGAGAGGAAAGGGCAGAGTCTAGAGATGTTGTGAAAGTAGAGCCAGCAGGATTTGGTTACAGAGTGAATATGTGGGTTGAATGAGAAAGATGAGTCAAAGAAAATGCCAGAGTCATGGCCTTGCGAGGCAGGAAAGATAGTGTTGTTGTCTACGGTGCAGGGAAAGGCAGGGGAGGGAAAGAGTTTGCGTGGGAAGAAGAGTTTTATTTTATACACTATAAAAGACTTGCCTACAAATGATAATGTTTATTTTAAGATTATAGTTTTCTAAAATATTTGTCACTGCTTAAAAATTCTGTAAATTTTGAAACTCACCATGGTGTAATGGATAGAGCACAGGCCTGGGAGTCAGAAGGTCATGGGTTCTATACTGGCTCCACTACTTCTCTGCTGTGTGACCTTGGGCCGGTCCCTTCAATTCATTCATTCAATAGTATTTATTGAGCGCTTACTATGTGCAGAGCACTGTACTAAGTGCTTGGAATGTACAAATGATTAACAGATAAAGACAGTCCCTGCCCTTTGATGGGTTTACAGTCTAATCAATTCTCTGGACCTCTGTTTCCTCATCTGTTATCTGGAGATTCAATATCTGTTCTCCTTCCACCTTAGGCTATGAGCCCAGGTGGCTCATAGCCTAAGGTGGAAGGAGAACAGATATTGAATCTCCAGATTACAGATGAGGAAACTGAGGCTCAGTTGGCTTAGGGACTGTGTCCAATTGCATAATCTTGTATCATCCTAAGGATTTAGTACAGTGCTTGGCAGGTAGTGAGTGCTTAACAAATACCCAGTCATCATTACCGGACCAGGACTTCTCAGGTGTCTGTCTGCTATGTCCTCACCACCAGCTTCCAACCAACAACACAGTAATGTTGTCTAACTCTCTTGGGTCCTCTGAATGTGTACTCTGAATGTACTCCTCTGGGTACAGGTGGGGCTTTTCTACTGAAGAAAACAGCCATCCTTTCTCATAGTTCAACCCATCAGTAGTATTTATTGAGCACTTTCTATGTAAAGAACACTGTACTAAGCACTTGGGAGAATGCATTGTTAAAATCCACCCTTTCCTCTCCATCCAGACTGCTGCCATGTTAATCCAGTCATTCATTCATTCAATTGTATTTATTAAGTGCTTACATGTGCAGAGCACTGTATTATGCACTTGGAAAGTACAATTCAGCAACAGATAGAGACAATGCCTGCCCACAACAGGCTCACAGTCTAGAAGGGGGGAGACAGACTTATCCTATCCTGCCTTGATTACTGTATCCAATTCCTTGCTGATATCCCGCAGCGTGGCTCAGTAGAAAGACCCCGGGCTTGGGAGTCAGAGGTCATGGGTTTGAATCCCAGCTCTGCCACTTGTCAGCTGTGTGACTGTGGGCAATTCACTTAACTTCTCTGTGCCTCAGTTACCTCATCTGTAAAATGGGGATTAAGACTGTGAGCCTTATATGGGACAACCTGATTACCCTGTATCTACCCCAGCGCTTAGAACAGTGCTCTGCATATAGTAAGCGCTTAACAAATACCAACATTATCATTATTATTATTATCTCACCCCTCTCCAGTTCAGACCTCATTCTGTGGCCCTGACCATTTTCCTCAAAAACATTCAGGACGTTTCCCCATTCCTCAAGAAACTTCAGTCATTGTCCATCCACCTATGCATCAAACAGAAACTCCTCACCATCTGCCTTAAAGCAGTCAATTACCTTGCCCCCTTTTACCTCACCTCGCTACTCTCCCACCACAAACCAGACTGCACAATTTGCTCCTCTAATGCCAACCTTCTCACTGTACCTCAGTCTCATCTAGCTCACCGCCAACTCACTCACATCCTATGTCTGGCCTGGAATGCCCTACCTTCTCATAACTGACAATTACTCTTACCCCCCTTCAAAGTGTTACTGAATTCATATCTCCTCCAAGAGGCCTTCCTAATAAGTCCTCCTTTCCACTTCTCCCACTCCCTTCTGCATCGCCCTGACTTGTTCCCTTGTTCCCCATCCCAGCCCCACAACACTTATGTATATATCCATAATTTATTTATTCATATGTCTGTTTCCCCCTCTAAACTGTGAGCTTATTATGGGTAGGACCTGTTTATTGTTATATCGAACTCTCCCAAGCACTTAGTACAGTAAGTACTCATAAATACAACTGACCGACTGACTACACGCAACAGAATTAGCAGACACATTCCCCGTTTATTCATAGTTTCCTTTGTTAACTTCATGTGATTCATAGGTTTATTGGGCAGGGTTGCCCCCTAATCAGCTCTATATTAAGTGGCCACCCTGGATTTCCACCCTACCCATGGTTGGTAAAATATTCACTAGCGCAGTAAAAAAGTGATTAAAATGCAGCCCGCCTGCCTGGTTGTGGAATTTTATGGGGCTTGTAAAGCACCACTTTCCTTTGGGACCCCTTGGCCTATGTAAAAATATATTTATTGATTTTGATTTTTGCATTTTGTAAAACAAGATGACTGTTTGCTCTTTGGGGTGCTCATTATTTTCTGCCTTCCAGAGTTAGTGAGTCTCATTTCTAAGCCCCCAAGTAGTTTTAATTTGTGTTCTTCCTTGGCCCTTTCCAGAGGTCTGCAGTGCACATGATCTGGTGGTCTGCTAAGAAATGACTTCCACCTGGGAATTTTTAATGATCCAGAGGAAAGATTCCAGTAACAAAGATGACAGAAAGACTTTTGATGTAGTACGAATGCTTCAGAGAAGGAAGCATAAATCTATGTATTCCTTACTGGATTTTGTCTTTCCTACTGCTTCACCCATTAATAATGATAATAATAGTTATAATAATTCTGGTACTTGTTAAGAGATTAGTATGTGCCAAGCACTGTTGTAAGTGCTGAGGAAGATACAAGCTAATTAGATTGGACACAGTCCATATCCTACATGGGGCTCACACTCTTAACCTCATTTTACAGATGAGGTAACTGAGGCTCAGAGAAATGAAGTGACTCGTCCAGTGTCACACAGCAGACATATGACCCATTCACTTAGTCCATCCTCTAATCACTTTAGATACTCACTCATGCCCCACCTGCACAGAACTTCTGTATGTATCCTTAAACCCGACTGAAAGCTCCTCTTCTAGACTGAAACTCCTTGTGGGAGGGAACTTTTCTACCAACTCTGCAATATTACACTCTCCCAAACAGTACAGCTCTCTGCACACCTTATAAGTGTTCAGTAATTGATTGAGCACTTGATTAATTGATGGAGTGCTTCCCTTACCCGTATTTTATTAGATTAGTAAAGGGTATTTCTGGAGTGCTTACTGTGTGCAGTTAACAGTACTAAACACTTGGGAGAATGCAATACAGTTACTAAAAAAACACATTGCAGCTTATGTTGGGGTGGTTTTGGCATGTATTTATTCAGACACATCTGTCACCAAAAGTCATTTTGATAAGCCACTGAATAATTATTTGCTTCTGGTTCTCACTGCTATCAAATTATAAATAAGCCCCTTGAAAATGCGTTATCTGAACTCTTCGACTTAATGTGGTTATCGTTTTGAAGAAAAGATAGAGTGGGGTTTAAAAAAGCATAATAAAAAAGTTATGTCAACTTACTTGTGTGAGAATGGCACAAATTTTAGATGATCAGTGCGATGCACTATACATGAGATGGTGATCAGCTGTGGACCGAAATGCATAATTCATCAAAAAATCAGTGATCTTGGACCTGTAAAACCTCATTCTCATTTCTTCCAGAAATGCTGAAATAGCCAAAGTTGGAGGATAGATGATTTAATAAAATTCACTTCAAATATCATTTTATGGAGTGAATCAGTGTGCCTTTATGAAGGGTGAGGGGCCATATTATTATTTTGCCTTTAACTTATTATATTTAGTTGTGTGTGAAACCCATTTTAAGTAGGCTCTGGTGGATTATTTTCTATTTAAAATAGTTCACCTTTCAAAGACCCAGACCTGAATGTTCATCTGCTACGCCCCACATTTAATCCCTCAAAAACACATACTTTCTTATTTTTAGACAAAATTACATATTCTTGAGCATGCACACACAGGCACACACAAATGCAGTGAACCCAGATAAGTATGCCTACAGTCCACATTGCTGGGTACCAGAAGGTTTAAAATGATAGAATTGACCCAGTGAAATGAGTGGTTGGTATCAAACAGTGGTACTGATTGAGCACTTAGTGTGTACTGATCACTGTACTAAGCACTTGGGAGAATGGGAGAGTACAATACAATAAAAATGTTGTATTCTCTTGGTAGAAATATTCCTTGCACACAACTAGCTCAGGACACTTTTTCCTCTCCAGAAAAAGCTGGGAAAATGTAGGGCAAATATGCCCCTTATATCCTGTTCTGATATTTTGTGACATTAATTTACATTACTTCTATACTTAATTTTGAATTCCTTTTGAGATTATACCTGGATTCATTCAATCGTATTTATTGAGTGTTTACTGTGTGCAGACCATTGTACTAGCTGCTTAATTTAATGAGGGCAGGGACCCAAATTTGTTTTTGTTTTTCTTTAATAGTACTTGTTAAATGCTTACTGTATGTCAATCACTGTTCTAAGAGCTGTGGATGGTACAAGTTAATTAGGTCAGACACAGTTCCTGACCCGCATGGGGCAAACGGTTTTTAAGGGATGTCAGAAAGGGGTTGTCGGCAAGATAGAGGAGATCCGGGCACAGTGAGTAAGGTGGCACTAGAGAAGCAGAGTGTTCAGGCTGAGTTGTAGTAGGAGAGTAGTGAGATGAGGTAGGATTCAGCAAGGTGATTGAGTGCTTGAGTGATTGAGTAGTTTCTTTTTGATGTGGAGGAGGATGGACAGCCATTGGAAGTTCTTGAGGAGTGGGGAGATATGAATTGAACGTTTTTCATGATAAATGAATCATTCAGCAGAGTGACGTATGGAATGAAGCTCTCGTTATATCCCGGCTAGACTACTGTGTCAGCCTTCTCTCTGACCTCCCTTCCTCCTCTCTCGCCCCGCTCCGGTCTATTCTTCACTCCGCCGCCCGGCTCATCTTCCTGCAGAAACGATCTGGGCATGTCACTCCCCTTCTTAAACAACTCCAGTGGTTGCCTATCGACCTCCGCTCCAAACAAAAACTCCTCACTCTAGGCTTCAAGGCTCTCCATCACCTTGCCCCTTCCTACCTCTCCTCCCTTCTCTCTTTCTACCGCCCACCCCGCACGCTCCGCTCCTCTGCTGCCCACCTCCTCACCGTCCCTCGGTCTCGCCTATCCCGCCGTCGACCCCTGGGTCACGTCCTCCCGCGGTCCTGGAACGCCCTCCCTCCTCACCTCCGCCAAACTGATTCTCTTTCCCTCTTCAAAACCTTACTTAAAAATCACCTCCTCCAAGAGGCCTTCCCAGACTGAGCTCCTCTTCCCCCTCTACTCCCTCTGCCATCCCCCCTTTACCTCTCCGCAGCTAAAGCCTCATTTTCCCCTTTTCCCTCTGCTCCTCCACCTCTCCCTTCCCATCCCCACAGCACTGTACTCGTCCGCTCAACTGTATATATATTCATTACCCTATTTATTTTGTTAATGAATTGTACATCGCCTTGATTCTATTTAGTTGCCATTGTTTTTACGAGATGTTCTTCCCCTTGATGCTGTTTAGTGCCATTGTTGTTGTCTGTCCGTCTCCCCCGATTAGACTGTAAGCCCGTCAAACGGCAGGGACTGTCTCTATCTGTTGCCGACCTGTTCATCCCAAGCGCTTAGTACAGTGTCTGCACATAGTAAGCGCTCAATAAATACTATTGAATGAATGAATGAATGAATGAATGAAGCGGGGAGAGGCAGGAGGCCGGGAGGTCAGTGAAGAGGCAGATACAGTAGTCGAGCGTGGACAGGATAAGCACAGATACACCCTTGATTCTTGGACAGATCTGATTTCAGTGATTTTGAAGAGAAGTTTAAGAATGACGAGACTGGGGTGACCCCTCATAGTCCTAAAATAATGAATTGTACCTCCTGCAATGCCTCCAATCAACGGTATGCACAGTACCATTGAAACTTTAAAATAAAAAGAATATAACTGTGCCTTTGGGAATGTTTAAGAGATTGAGTGAATTTTTGAAATCCAGAAAATAGTACCATTACATCTCTTTCTTTTTTAAGTTGAGAGGAGACAGGCATCAAGTTTGTCTTGGTTTCAAGTCACACTCTGGCTGGATTTGATTGCTGGAGAAAGGGTGCATTATTTGAAGTTGGCCCTAATCAAAATAAAATGTTACAATCTTGACATGTTCCTTGAGTTATTCAGAATTAAGAAGAAAGTTCAATAATTCCCTTCTGTTCAAGTGGCACTTATCATGCAGGTCCTTATTCATTAGTATATCTCACTGCTGGATACTTTGGTGCAGATGTTTTAAATATCATAAAGCAACGACCAGCAGGTTTGAGGAAATAATATTATGAGGCTCTAAATAGAACTGTCCTTGACTTTAAGGATAAGACTCCTGACAGTGAATTTTTTTCTGTGTATTTGCATGACTGAATAGTCCTACGTGTGACTGTGACATTACCAGGTATTCTCAGCCCTTAATTCTGGCTAAAGGAGCTTCCCTCCTTCCTCCCCAGTCCTTCCCTCTGATTGACTCAGCTAGGTATTTACACTTCCTTCAGGGAGGGGCAACATATAGTGATTCTCCTGGCTTCATTTCCCATCTCCTCAGAGTGAGGACCAGTCACAGTGAGAAACATTGTTTTTCACTTTTGTGAGCAATCTAAGATAGTCATTTGCTAAATGGATACATTGGTCACTTGCCGTAACTGTTTATTTTTAAGTCTGCCATAGGGGCTCTTGATTCTTGCAAAGCTCTTCATGGAAAATAGTCCCACTCAACACATTTCTCCAAATTAGATCTACCACATTATTTGCTCGACCATAGGGGTGAAATGTGGTGGTTACTTCTCTAGATTTATACTTGCCGGTCGGTGTTCAGCCAGCCTGGCTCCTGTCCCATACCAATATGGAATCGAACATTTCGGTGTCTGTTTGTAAAATTTTGAGAGTTCATCCACCATGACCCCAGCTGCTGAGTTCTGTAGCTCTGACGTGACACTAGAATTCCCATGGACCTGGAAGAGGAAACGCGGCGGCTGTGGAGTGGGGGGGGAGATAGGCGTTACCCTGGAGCAGTGCTCTAGGATTAGATGAACTCAGACCTCTTCCCTCAGACTGATGTCTATGAAAACATACCGTAATGCTGCATACCAGGGGAGATGTATATGAAGTCACATGCACTTTATTGAAACAAGAAAAATAATTTTGGCATTTTTTCAAGTATTGATTACATGCCAAACCCTATGCTAAGCACTGAGGGAGATACAGCATAGTAAATTGGGCTACAATTCCTGTCCCACAAGAGGAATACCCATTCATCCTCCTAGCTTAGACTGTAAGTAGAAGGGTGGATGATGATTCCTTATTTTCCAGATGAGTGAAATGAGGCACAGAGAAGTTAAGTAACTTGCCCAAGATCACACAATTGGCAAACTGCGAAGCAGAGTGGCTTAGTGGAAATAGCATAGGTCTGACAGTCAGAGGACCTGAGTTCTAATCCTGGCGCTGCCACTTAGGTGCTGTGTAACTTTAGGCAAGTCAATTAACTTCCCCGGGCCTCTATTCCCACATCTGAAAAATGGGGATTCAAAACCTGTTCTCACTACTACAAAGAATGTCAGCCCCAGGTGGGATCTGATTATCTCATATCTACTTCAGAACATAGTAAAGTGCTTGGGACATGGTGAGTGCTTAATGTCACAATTATTATTATTTCTTCTTCGCCTTCTCCTCCTCCACCTCTCCCTCTTCTCTCCTTCCACCTTTCTCCTTTCTTCTTCTTCCTTCCTCTTCATAGAGTGGCATATTCCGGATTAGAACCCAGATCCTCTGACTCCCAACAAGCCCATGCTCACTAACTGAGATTTTGGAGGCTTTTAAAGTATTTTTTTCCAGCTTAGAGTATTGTGTCTACTGGGTTGTCCTGTTTTTATTATTGATCTTTCCCCTCCATGTATGCCAGTGTTGCCGAAATCTCCACAGGACTCACTATAAGCAGTGTCTTATATGTCACTTATTTATTTCTCCAGTGTTCAATAGTGCCATATTTACTCACCTCCACTACATAATCCACCCTCACTTGATTTTTGAGGAAGAAATACACGATTAAACATTTGTACCACATACAGGTCCTTGTAATTAGTAGTAGAAACTGTATCTATTATGCACTTACAGTGTGTAAAGAATTGTATCAAGCCCTGGGAATGAATACACAGGTAGGAATTAGATATAGTTCCTGATCCTCAGGGGGCTCAAACCTAAGAATCAGTGATAATGACACATGCAGGCCTGGGAATCAGAAGGACCAGGGTTCTAATCCTCATTTTGAATGGGAGGGGGTGGTTTAATGGTATCTATTAAGTGCTTACTAAGTGCCAGACTCTGTTCTATTTGCTGGGGTAAATATGAGATAATCAGGTTGGACATACAGCAGTCAGCTGGCACTGCTGGAAGAACTCAGGTCCCGCTGACTTCATTCATTCATTCAATCGTATTTATTGAGCGCTTACTGTGTGCAGAGCACTATGCTAAGTGCTTGGAATGTGCAATTTGACAACAGAGACAATCCCTGCCCAACAACGCACTCATGGTCTAAATGGGCCAGTGTCCGTTCTGCCACTGAGTTTTAATCCCAACTCTACACGTGTCTGCTGTGTGACCTTGAGCAAGTCACTTAACTTCTTTGGACCTCAGTTACCTCATCTGTAAAATGGAGATTAAGGTTGTGAACACCATGTGGGACAAGGACCTTGGCCAATCCGATTTGGTTATATTTACGCCAGCCCTTACTACGGTGCCCAGCACAGCACATAGTAAGCGCTTAACAAATGCTAGAGTTATTATTATTGTTATCATTATCATTGTTATTATTATTATTATGATGCCCTATTCACAATGAGCTTAGAGTGTAGAGGGGGAGACAGACATAAATAAACGAATTATGGATATATTCTCCCAGTTGCTTAGTACAGTGCTTTGCACACAGCAAGCCCTCAATAAATATGACTGAATGAACGCATGAATGTTTTAGGGCTGAGGGAGGAATGAATATAGGGAGTAAATCAGGGCAATGCAGAAGGGAGTGGGAAGAAAGGAAATGAGGACTTAATTAGGGAAGACATTCATTCATTCAGTCATATTTATTGAGCACTTACTGTGTGCAGAGCACTGTACTAAGCACTTGGGAAAAGTACAATAGAACAGTAAACAGACACATTCCCTGACCACAATGAGCTTACAGACTAGAGGAGTCACAGCACCTGTGTAATTAAATGAACTAGAAGGGGAGTCTGTAACATGGAGATTCTGGAAATAAAAGATCGTTCATTCATTCATTCAATAGTATTTATTGAGAGCTTACTATGTGCAGAGCACTGTACTAAGCGCTTGGAATGAACAAGTCGGCAACAGATAGAGACAGTCCCTGCAGTTTGATGGGCTTACGGTCTAATCGGGGGAGACGGACAGACAACAACAATGGCAATAAATAGAGTCAAGGAGAACAACATCTCGTAAAAACAATGGCAACTAAATAGAATCAAGGCGATGTACATTTCATTAACAAAATAAATAGGGTAATGAAAATATATACAGTTGAGCGGACGAGTACAGTGCTGGGGGAGGGGGAGGAGCAGAGGGAAATGGGGGGAAAAGAGGGTTAAGCTGCGGAGAGGTGAAGGGGGGGCGGTAGAGGGAGTAGAGGGAGAAGGGGAGCTCAGTCTGGGAAGGCCTCTTGGAGGAGGTGAGTATTAAGTAGGGTTTTGAAGAGGGGAAGAGAATTAGTTTGGCGGAAGTGAGGAGGGAGGGTGTTCCAGGACCGCGGGAAGACGTGGCCCAGGGGTCGACGGCAGGATAAGCAAGACCGAGGGATGGTGAGGAGGTGGGCGGCAGAGGAGCAGAGCGGGCAATAGAAAGAAGGGAGGAGAGGTAGGAAGGGGAAAGGTGATGTAAAGTCTTGAAGCCTAGAGTGAGGAGTTTTTTTTGGAGCGGAGGTTGATAGGCAACCACTGGAGGTGTTTAAGAAGGGGAGTGACATGCCCAGATCGTTCCTGCAGGAAGATGAGCCGGGCAGCAGAGTGAAGAATAGACTGGAGCGGGGCGAGAGAGGAGGAAGGGAGGTCAGAGAGAAGGCTGACACAGTAGTGTAGCTGGGATATAACGAGAGCCCATAGCAATAAGGTAGCCGTTTGGGTGGAGAGGAAAGGGCGGATCTTGGCGATGTTGTAAAGGTGAAACCGGCAGGTCTTGGTAGCGGATAGGCGAGACGAGGGTATTCAGTAAATACAAATTACACTACCTTTCTTTTTCATTCCTCAGATTTTCATCTCTTTCTCACATCTTTAAGAGAGAGAAGTGAGTGTCAGTTATCAGCGGTTAAAAACGAGTTCTGGTAAGGTGTATGTACTGTAACAGACAAATGGGCTTAATTGTTTTTTTCTTGAAGTTTTGACCT
Organism: Ornithorhynchus anatinus; assembly: GCF_004115215.2. NCBI lineage: Eukaryota > Metazoa > Chordata > Mammalia > Monotremata > Ornithorhynchidae > Ornithorhynchus > Ornithorhynchus anatinus. Next base: position 174,995,444 of record NC_041728.1, on the reverse strand, counting down.
GCGACCAGTTGACAAATTGCAGGTTGGAACTGCTTTCCTTTCAATCCCTGGAATAATCAGATTTTTAAAGAGACCAGTGTCCAAGTTTGAGAAAGGAGTAAGTCTGGAGAGGAAACGCCAAAGCATCTCTCGGCTGCCAAGAAATTCTTTCCTTTGTGGTGGTGGATGGCCTGTAGAGAGATTAATTTGCTGCACTGGATAAGAATGAAAGTATTTTATGTTTGTTCAACTCTGCCCATATGTAAGCACATTTGTGAGGAAGTCACAGCAGGTGCTATCTTTTATGGCTTCTTTCTGTTTATCCATGACAAGCCCATGTGCCAGTCTAAAGAAAGCAACCTATTTCAGAGGCCATTTGGTTGGAAAGGAACCCCTCTCTGACATTCCGTAGTCTTCCTGGGGCACGTATTCGGGCCCATTTAGCCACTGAAAATAAAAATCATAGACACACTTTTACCAAGATCCACACAAGAACAAACCTATTAGACCAATATTGCTCCCTATAATGAGGGTTCTTAGAACCAATTTGCAATCAAATACAGTTGGCACCTGATAGCACATTCAGGCTTACACGCTGAAGCTAATAAAGCTTTTCAAATACTCTGCAGGCTGTAGAATTATTTTCTTCCTCTGCAGAAGAAAGTTGTTTGCTGATGGGAAATTTAAGGGGAAAAAAAAACCCCTGAATACTTTGAATTCCAAACCCAATCTTCACACTCTCATCTGTAATTAAAGTCCCCCAGATGACTCCATCACTGTAGACAATGCCACCGTCCTCCTTGTCTCACAAGCCTGTAACCTCGGTGTCGTCTTCGACTCGCCTCTCTTCTTCATCGTGCACATCAATCTGTCACCAAATCCTGTTGCACCTACTTTCACAACTGCTCTAGAGTCCATCTTTTTTTCTCCTTACAAACCACTACCCCACTGATCCAACCACTTCTCATTTCTCGCTTTAACTTGTTCAACAGCCTCCTCGCTGACCTCCTTGCCTCTCTCCCTCTTCATTTAAGTTCATTTTTCACCCTTCTGCCCATATCACTTTTCTTAAGAGGGAAAGCATGTTCTCTCCATATACTCCTCTCCTCAAATACTTTCAGTAATTGCTCAGTCACACGCACATCAAACAGAAACTCCTTACCATTGGCTTCAATCAATCAATCACTGAACATTGACTGTGTGCTGAGCACTGTACTAAGAACTTGGGAGAGGACAATATGACAGGTTTGGTAGACATGTTCCCTGTCCACAGGCAATCAGTCCTCTCCCTCTTATCTTACCTCACTAATTTCCTAGTACAACCCAACCCACACATTTTGCTCCTCTAATGTCCACCTATTCACAGTCTCATCTGTTTAGCTGCTGCCTCCTTAGCCATATCTTCCCTGAGGCCTGGATTTCCTTCCCGCTTCATGTCTGCCAGTCCACCATGCTTTCCACCTTCAAAGCCATCCTAAAATCACATCTCCTCCAAAAGGTCTTCTCTATGTCCTCAATTCTCTTACTTGCCCTCCTATCTGCATTGCCTGGGCACTTGCATCTGTACCCCTTACGTAATTGATATTCACTACCCATAGCAGTTATGACCTTTCACTCTACAATTTCCCCTATTTGTAGCAGATTTTAATTTCTATCTCCCTCTCTAGACTCTAAGCTCCTCTTGGGCAGGGATGAAGTCTACCAACTCTATTATTCTGTACTCTCCCAAGCATTTAGTACAGTACTCTGCATACAGTAAAACCAATTAAAACCAATCATTGAAAAGCATCGATTGGAACATGATGCATTTTTTAACTCAACTGCTCAAGAAGTAAGGGTATTTGTTAAGGATTTTCCATGTAGCAAATACTAGGAAAGAGACACTGTAATCAGACAGGCAGTACCGATTCTTCATTGGGCTCACAGTCTAAAGGAGAAGGAAGAACGATTTTTTTAAGGCCCTTTTACATATGAGGAAGCTGAGGCACAGGAATATGAACAGACTTCCATCTCAAGGTACTGACAGAGTGGCAGAGCTGGAACTAGAGCCTACGTCTTTTGATTCCCAGGGTGTTCTTTTCAGTAGACACACTGCTTTTCAAGGAAATGTTGAGTTGTAAGCAATCAGTGAATCAAATTTAATGAGCACTTGTGTGCAGAGCACTGTTCCAAAAGAGTGGGATAGTTCAATATAACAGAGTTGATTGACACTTTCTCTGACAAGAAGTTTACAATTTAGAGGGGAGAAGCTCCTTGAGGGTAAGACCTGTGTCTTTTACCCCTATTCCATTCATTCATTCAATCACATTTATTGAGCACTTATTGTGTGCAGACCACTCTACTAAGCACTTGGAAAGTACAATTCAGTTATAAAGAGAGACACTCTCTGTCTTCACCTGGTTTAGTCTAGAAGGGGGGAGACAGACATCAAAACAAATAAACAGGCATTAATAGCAAGCACTTAGAACGTGCTCTGCACACAGTGAGCGCTCAATAAATATGATTAAATGAATGAATAACATCAATATAAAAAATCGAATTATAGATATATATGCATCAAAACAAACAGCCATTAATGTAAAAAAATACAATTATAAATATGTACATATATACACAAGTGCTGTGGAGTGGGTCGAGGGTTGAGCAAAGAAAGTGAGTAGGGGCGGTGGGGAGCAGAAAACGAGTTGAGGAAAAAGACGGCTTGTATTCATCCAAGGGGTTAATCTAGTACTCAGTAATTGCTCCATACAAATGATTGACTGAAAGATTGAGGTATTCAGATTCCAAATTTAATGTCCTTTCATTAGCCCTCTATGTATTCATTCATTCAATCATATTTATTGGGTGCTCACTGTGTGCAGAGCACTGTTCTAAGCACTTGGAAAGTACAGTATAGAAATAAAGAGAGACAATCCCTGCCCACAATGGGCTTACAATCTGGTGTCTATATATCTTTCAGGGACATGTGAGAAGAATTCTAATTCACTGAATTACCATTGCCAGGAGCAAATGCAGATGAGAAGTGTCGTGACCTTTCATTCAATCAACCCTATTATTGAGCACTTATTGTGAGCGAGAGCTGTGCTAACCACTTAGGAAAGTATAATACAACAATAAATGGTGACATTCCCGGATCACAAGAATCTTACGGTCTGGAGGTAGCAAGACAGACATCAGTACAGATAAATAAAATTACTGATATGTACAAAAGTGCTGTGGGGATGGGAGGGGGCAAGAGGAAAGGGAGAAGATCAGGGAGATGTGAAAGAGGGTGAGTCTGGGATTCAAAAGGGGTTGGGTTCTAATGCCAGCTCCTCCACTTGTCTCCTGTGTGACCTTGAGCAAGTCACTTAATTTCTCTGTGCCTGAGTTGCTTCAACTGTAAAATGGGGATTAAGATGGTGAGCCCTATGTGGGACAGGGACTGTGTCCAATCTGAATAGCTTGTATCTACCCCAGCACTTAATACAGTGTCTGGCACATAGTAAGGGTTCAACAAGCATTAAAAAAAAATGGAAATATCTTTGGATCCCATTAACTAAGCAGGGTCAATTTTGAACACATCCGACTGTTCAGAAGCAAGACAGGCACCTGCTGCTTAGTGACTCGCAATTTTTAAGTGCTAGCTCTTTTCAGGAAAGAACCTTTGCTATTAGAGATGCTAATTGGGCAGGGGTCATGTTTAGGAACTCTGCCAAATTGTACTTTTCCAAGCACTTACAGTGCTCCCTGCACACAGTAAGCACTCAATAAATGCCACTGATCGGTTGATAATTTGGGAGATCAAGTTCTTCCTGGGTGAGTTTTGTGGACTTTTAGGTCCAACAGACCTCTGGGGAACAGACTGAACCTAACTGGGCTCTGGCTTAGATTTTCATGGAAAGAGCACAGACCTGGGAGCCATAGGTCCTGGGTTCTAATCCTGACTCTGCTACCTGACTTCTGTGTGGCCTTGGGCAAGTCACTTTACTTCTCTGGATCTCAGGTTCCACATCTGCAAAATGGGAATTAAGTATCTCCTTCCTTCTTAAATTTTGAGTCCCACTGGGACAGGATCTGTGTCTGACCTGAGTCTCTTGTATCTACCCTAGTGTTTAGTACAATGCTTGGCACAGAATAAGCCCTTAACAAAAAGCACCATTATTATGATAATTATTTTTACTATTTCAGACAGCTTCCCTATTTTATTTTCTGTGTCTGGGTACCAAGAAGAATCAATCAGTCAATCAATCAATCAATGATATTTATTGAGTGCTTACTAAGTGCAGAGCATTGTTCTAAGCATTTGGCAGTGTACAATACAAGAGTCATTAGCAGACATTCCCTGACCACAATGATCTTACAGTTTACAGAAGGGAAGAGAAGGTGGATTATGCCCTTGCAATGGGCATTTTTTTTTTATACAGCTGGCTCCCTTTCCTAAACAAAGGTAAAAAGCCAAGCAAAATAGGAGTTGACCTCTCCCTCCTTTTGAATTGGCCAGTAATTCTGTCCCGTGATGTGGTGTGCTGAAGTGTTGGAAGTGGTGGATAGATTCTGCAGCCTATTCATCGAGGACATGAAACCTGCCTACTAACTCCATTAAAATGTCGTATTGTACTCCCCCAAGTGCTTAGTACAGTGCTCTGCACACAAGTGATTCATTTAGTGAATATGAGTGAAATACAATTTATTGACTTATTGATGGCAGAATGTAAAGTATCTGTGCCACTTATAAGAAATGAACCTGTGACAAAATACATTTTTTTATTTGACTAGAGGCTTGTCATGGGCAGGGAATGTATCGTTTATTGTTGTATTGTACTTTCCCAGGTGCTTAGAAGAGTGCTCTGCACACAGTAAGCGCTCAATAAATATGATTGACTGAGTGACAATAGATGTTTGAGCCAAACAGTTTTTGGGAGGAGGCCAGGACAAACCATGGAGGGATCCTGAGTGACCCACCCCCCTACCAAACACTGTAGAACTCTCCCTTATAACATGTGATGTGAAGCAATGTGCATCAGTGGGTTGAATTAAGGAAGAGGAAATCTGTGGTTTGTGAGAGAGCCTTGCTCTAAAACCGGCTATGTGACCTCAGATAACTTCTTTTGATGAGGTACAAGCTGTGCTTCCTGGCTCTCTCACTCCAAGGTAACCGCAGCTTCAATTTCCTCTCATAAAACAGCCATAACACCTCCAAGCACCCTCTCCAGGGTGGAGAACAACTAATGAAAGGATTGTCAAGCAAAGTTTCCCATTAAAGTGAAATAGACAAGAATGATCACTGAAGATGTTTTATAAACTAATAGCAAATCTGTGGTCTGATTCAATGACTAATTGTGAATACAATAATAATAATAATAATAAAAGATCTAAAGTGCCATGAGTAATCCTTATGGCTTTGTGGCTTCAAATAAAATCTAGTTAGCTTACAAGCTGGAAGATGATGCTTCAGCTTCTGACCTTATCCATGTAGGCGGAAGAAAGGATTGAGGTTCTCGTACCAATTCATTCCACACTTTGCACACTTAGAATTTTTTTTAGAATGCAGCTGCATTTGTGAACTGCAGTGTCTGTTGTTGTTTTCAGTCAATTGGCGGTATTTATTGAGTACGTACTGTGTGCAGAGCACTGTACTAAGAGTTTGGGACAGCCACTTGTCTGCTGTATGCCCTTGGGCAAATCACTTCTCTGTGTCTCAGTTACCTCATCTGTAAAATAGGTATTTGAGACTGTGACCAACCCAGTTTGTTTATATCCACCCCAGTGTTTAATATAGTGCCTGGAACATAGTAAGCCCTTAACAGGTACCATAAAAATAATAATAATCATGATTATTATCTGCACTATGTTTGTTTCCTCTACTTGGAAAGAGTCCTTTCCCTATACTTCTTCCCCACCCGCCAAAATTCCTGATTTTCTCAGAGCATAGTTGAGCCCAAGTGTTGAGTCGGGGTTCCTTGTATCCTTGCAGTATTCCCGCTTCGGCAGTTTGCTGTTTTGCCAATGCTAATAATAATAATAATAATAATTGTGGTATTTGTTAAGAGCTGACTGTGTGTCATGAACTGAACTAAACACTGTGGTGCATACAAGCAAATCGTGTTGGATACAGTCCCTGTCCCACGTGCAGCTCACAGTCTCAATCACCATTTTACAAATGAGGAAACTGAGGTCCAGAGAAATGAAGTAACTTGCCTGAGGTCACACAGTTTAATGAATACTGAAGTGAGGGAAGTGACAGAGGCACAAAGGGAAGGAAGAACTTGGGAGAAAACATTTAGTTTGAGAAATCAAGTACATGAAAGAGAAATGAGGGGAAAGGAGACAGATAAGGGAGATGTGTTAATTTTCACTTCAGCAACTGACAGGTTTCTCGTAGCGTTTTCCAAGATTCTGGTTGTTCACCAATGAAATGGAATAAAGTAGAATTTCTTAGAACTCCACCTTGACATTGCCAAAATCTGAAATGGAAAATGAATAGTCCAGTAACCAAAATTGGACCATTTCAAGCTTCATTTCTAAAGTACCCGACTTGAACCATTTTTAGTGATGTAGAATATTTCCTCATGTCATACTAAAGAAATGTTTTAATACATTCAATATGGTAAACATACAGACAAATCGTTCAATAAATTGCATTTATCAAGAATAGAGTGACTCCTTTGAGGAAGAGCTTTGTATGAAACAAAGCACAGAGGTAGAAAACAGCAACAGGCACTGCACACATTAAACATAACAAAACAAACAACACATTTTTTGTGTGCCCAATGGGGCTGGAACAGAGTGTGAGTGAAACACTGGCCTCTTCAGCCATTCATAGGTGCATTTCACTCTGTTTTTTTCCAGAGAACTGTACTAAGTGCTTGAGAGAGTACTACAGAGTTAAAAGATAGTGTTCTTGCTCTTACATTCAAGAAGGAGGCAGACAAAATACCTCTGTAAGCTCCTCGTGGCCAGGGATTGTGTATACCAATCCGTTATCCTGTACTCTCCCAAGAACCCGAGAAGCAGCATAGCTTAGTGGATAGACCGTCCCTCGGTCTCGCCTATCCCGCCGTCGACCCCTGGGCCACGTCCTCCCGCGGTCCTGGAACGCCCTCCCTCCTCACCTCCGCCAAACTGATTCTCTTCTCCTCTTCAAAACCCTACTTAAAACTCACCTCCTCCAAGAGGCCTTCCTAGACTGAGCTTCTTCTCCCTCTACTCCCTCTACCGCCCCCCCTTCACCTCTCCGCAGCTTAACCCTCTTTTCCCCCCATTTCCCTCTCCTCCTCCCCCTCTCCCTTCCCATCCCCTCAGCACTGTACTTGTCCACTCAACTGTATATATTTTCATTACCCTATTTATTTTGTTAATGAAATGTACATCGCCTTGATTCTATTTAGTTGCCACTGTTTTTACGAAATGTTCTTCCCCTCGACTCTATTTATTGCCATTGTTCTTGTCTGTCCTTCTCCCCCGATTAGACTGTAAGCCTGTCAAACGGCAGGGACTGTCTCTATCTGTTGCCGACTTGTTCATTCCAAGCGCTTAGTACAGTGCTCTGCACATAGTAAGCGCTCAATAAATACTATTGAATGAATGAATGAATGAATGAATGATAGAGCACAGGAGGCAGAAGGACCTGGGCTCTAATCCCGGTTCAGTCACATATCTGCTCTGTGACCTTGGACAAGTCACTTGACTTCTCTGTCCCTCAGTTCTCTCATCTGTAAAAAATGGAGATTAAGAGTGTGAGCCTAATGTGGGATAGGGACTGGGTCCAAACTGATTAACTTGCATCTACCCCAGAGCATAGAACAGTGCTTGGCACATAGTAAGTGCTGAACAAGTACCATAATTATTATGGTAAGTGCTCAATAAATGTAATCGATTGATCTATTACAGAGAAGAGCAATAAGAGAATAGAAAGATGAGGGTGAGTGCTTAAATAATGTAGTTTGTAATTTGATCTGTTCAGAAAGGCTCGTAGTGTAGTTCTAAATGATTGTAAGTTCAGTGGTGGTTTACGTTTTAGTTGAGAGAAGAAAATCCTCCACTCAGATATACATAGGCACGCTGAGTATCATAGTCGATCACTTAATTATTCAATTGTCTGAGTATCATAGTCGATCACTTAATTATTCAATCGTATTTACTGAGCTCTTACTGTGTGAAGGGCACGGTACTAAGCAATTGAGAGAGTACAATACAACAGAATTAATAGATGCGTCCCTTGCCCACAAGGAGCCTGCACTCTGGAAAGGGATGGAGACATTAATCAAAATATAAATGAATTATGGATATTTACATACGTGATGTGGGCTGGATGTTGGGGTGAATAATGAGTGCAGATCTAAGTGCACCCTTACAGGTGGCTAATAAAATAGATGAGGGCGCAGTGACATCTCTTGGTGCTGAGGTATTCTGTTCTGCAACAACTGACCCCATATCTATTCTTCCCACTAGCTAGCTCCCAGTCTCTGGCACATGGGGACTGAGCAAGTGAGCATGGATGACTCAGTGCCAAACGTCCCCGCTAAAGAAAAATAACTGTGTCTATCTCAACATTTAGCATCTGAGCAATAGTCATGACCCACGACAAGGAACCTTAACAGGTAGTATACTGTATTTCCATGGCATAGTGTTCAGGGGTACAAGAAACAGTGTTACCTAGTGGATGGAGCACAGGCCTGGGAGTCCAAAGGACCTGGGTTTTAATCCTGGCTCTACCACTTGTCTGCTGTGTAACTTAACTTCTCTGAACCTCAGTTACCGCATTTGTAAAATATGAATTGAGACTGCAAGCACCACGTGGGACAGAGCCTGTGTCCAACCCAATTTGCTTGGATCCACCCCAGTGCTTAGTACAGTGCCTTGCACATAGTAAGACCTTTAGAAATACCGGTATTATTATAATAAAAAACATGCACAAGAGGTTCTGAGTGTGTGACATTCACATCCATGGACACAATCTCACAGACAGCCATACCGTCCTTGAATTGAAGGACAACCCTATGGTCCTCAGTGGAGATGGAAACTAGACTACTCCGTGTCTACTTCACAATAACCAACCATGTATATTTGAAGACGAGGATGTAGTACTTTCTAATAGCGTACTATAAATATCAGGAAAGTGCCCAGTAACCCGAATGGTATACAGATCCTGCTAAATGGGCATTGTGCAGAATTTTAGTTCTTTAAATATACCCCACCTGGTTTAAGATTTTTTCGAACCAATTTAGCCTCACTGTTGAAAGAGCATAGGGAAGTACAATCAAACAGTAGTGAGACGAACACATGCCCTGTTTATTTTTTTCTTTTTCCATTTTCTCTCTGGGATAAGCATTGAGGTCCCTCTGTTCTCAAATCTTTGCCAATTACTGCTGCTGGAGCAATTTCATTCTGACCTGCTCAAGTGTCACTTGACACTTACCTCAACCCAGTCCTGGTCATATTGGGCATAGGCAAAGTCAGCTGCATCATCCAGATTGCTCCCTCCCTGGCACAAGCTGTGGTCTTGCCATAGCGAGACTACTGCATTTACCTCCAGACTGATCTTCCAGCCTCCTCTTTCTCTCCTCTTTCCTCCAATCTATGCTTCATGCTGCTGTAAAAATCATCTTCCCGAAGCATCCTTCAGCTCACATCTCTCCTCTCCTCAAAATTCTTTCCTGGCTAACTGGAACTCTTTGTATCAAACACAAATTCCTCACCATTGGCTCCAAGGCTTTTCATGATCTGGTCCTCTTTTAATTCACCATTCTCTTCACCTGCTATTCCCTAACTTGCTGTCTTTGTTCCCCCGAAACAACCTTCTGGCTGTACCTTGCTTTTGACTCTCCTGCCTTTGTCCTCTCTCTCATGCTCTTCTCCACCTTAGATCTCCCTCTCTGCCCACATCAGGTAGATCACAGCTCTCCCCATGTTCAAAGCCCACCTAAACTCACACCTCCTTCAACAGGTTTTCCCTGATTCATTTCCCAGCGCCCTGAGTCATGTCATTCCTTAGGTTAATTCTACCACTTATGAACTTATTTCCCCTCCTTAGGAGTCATGTATACATGGGTATCTCAATTATTACTGCACTGTAAATATTTTGATGTTTACCTTCTCTGAAAGATTAAAATCTCCTTGTGGGCAAGGAAAATATTGCTTCTCATGGCCAGAAAGCAGATATAATATTTTCAGGGGTAAAATAGGACCACCTGATGTAGGTTGGTTGACTATTTCTAATCATAATGCAAAATAATTGCGATATTTGTTAAGCACTTACTGTGCATCTAGGACCGTACTAAGCGCTGGGGTAGATACAAGATTCATTCATTCATTCTTTCATTCAATCATATTTATTGAGCACTTACTGTGTGCAGAGCACTGTACTAAGTGCTTGGGAAGTACAATTCGGGAACAAATGGAGGCAATCCCTGACCACAATGGGCTCACAGTCTAGAAGGGAAGAGACAGACATCAAAACAAGTAAATAGGCAGGGCAAGATAATCAGGTTCCACATGGGCTTCACAATCTAAGTAGATGGGAGAAGACGTATTAAATCCCCATTTTGCAGATGAGGGAACCAAGGCACAGAGAAGTCAAATGATTTGCCCCGAGTCACAAAGCAGGCAGATCTTCTGACTTTCAGGCCCATGCTCTTTCCACTGGGCCATGCTGTTTCTCAAAGGCAAGCCTAAACGATCATTCCAAAGCATATCACGATTACAATTTTTTGTTTTTAAAGGTAATTTAAGAACATTCTATAATTTTTTTGAAGGTGCAGGGAATTCCTGCTAACATTTATGAGACAGATTTAACATTTCAAAATCAGCAAAATGCATTTCTCCATTCTCTTAAAATTTCAGACCCAGAATCAGTGAGTTTAAGAAAAGTGTTTGGGAACTGTTATCCTCTCAAGAAGTAAAGTCTGCAAATATGTACGGTACTTTAAACTTTCCCTTCCAAATAACACTTACTAAAACCCATTTCACATGCAATAACAGAGTCAAGACTTCTTCTGTTTTCACACACTTAGCTGTATCTAGGCATCATAATTAGAATCACATTCTCTCCTTAGTTCCAAGCACATGCATCTAATTGACCCAGACCACTGTGTGAGGATAGAAATTATCTTCAAAGTTGGAATGCAGTGAAGAAGGTGATGAACAATGTGTCTTTTTCTCTCCAGACTCTGAGTGGTGAGGCAGGATGGGATAAGAAATCGTAGTTAGAGTGGATTTCATTTGGACTCTGTAGGAGAAAGAGAACGACTTCAATTTCTGTGTGAGGAAATGAAAGTGCCTTCTCATTTTCCCAGCCTCAATGATCTAACTCTTTCCCTCAAGTAATTGGGACAGGAAGCAGCCTTATTACCCTATTTTGTTCTTGACACTTTTTCCTTCTCCTTTCCCTACCAGGAACACCTTGCTCCTTCAAATCCACCAGACTTCAATTCTTCCCATCTTGAGAATCCTCTGAAAACTGACTTGTTATGTGTCATGCATGCTTGACCCATAGTAAGCACTTAACAAATCACATTATTATTATTATTATTAATAAGAACTTGCTATGTGCCAGGCATTGTACTAATCACCGAGATAAACTCAAGCAAGAAAATCATCTTGGACACAATCTCTGTCCCACATGGGGCTCACTGTCTTACTCCCATTTTACAGATTAGGTAACTGATGCACAGAGAAGTTAAGTTGGCTTGCCCCAGGTCACAGGGCAGATGGTTGGCAGAGCCGAGATTACCCCCAAGCCTGTGCTCTTTCCAGTAAGCCATGCTGCTTCTCTCTAGCTGTTGAAGCTGATGTTGAAGCTGATATTATTTCACACTCCCTTTATAAGGTTCTATAGTAATAATAATAATGATGGCATTTGTTAAGCACTTACTATGTGCCAAGCACTGTTCTAAGTGCTGGAGTAGATGCAAGGTAATGAGGTTGTCCCATGTGGGGCTCACAGTCTTAAACCCCATTTTACAGATGAGGTAACTGAGGCACAGAGAAGTTAGGTGACTTGCCCAAAGTCACATAACTGATAAGTGGCAGATTTGGGATTAGAACCTATGAGACAGAGAGGGAGGGCAAAGACTGGCTGGGAGAAAGTCAGTGAGAATGTCAATGGTCTGAACCCCCTGCACGTGCTCCATTCTCCATTGGTGGAGAGGCAGACGGCAGGAAAGGTACTTTGCTCTGGAAGGCGACATTTTTAACCAAAGCAACAGGGCTGGTATCCAACAGAAACTCCTCACCCTCAGATTTAAGACACTCAATCAGCTCTCCCTTGCTTACCTTACCTAGATGATTGCTCACTACAACCTCGCACACACACTCCGCTCCTCCAAGGACAACATACGGAATCTTGACCTCGCCTGTTTCGACACTCGGTATTACCCCTGTCCTCCCTCTGGCCCGGATCTTTCTTCCCCTCATCCAAACTGCTATTATGTTAATCCAGTCATTTATCTTCTCCCACCTTGATTACTGTATCAACCTCCTTGCTGACCTCCCAGCCTCTGGTCTCTCCCGACTCCAGACCATACTTCACTCTACTGCCCGGATCATTTTTCTACAGACAATTCAGGACAAGTTTCCCCACTCTAGTGATTGCCCATCCACCTTCCCATCAAACAGAGCTCCTTATCATTGGCTTTAAAGCAGTCAATCACCTTGCCCCCTCCTACCTCTCCTTGCTATTCCACTACAATAATAATAATAATAATAATGTTGGTATTTGTTAAGCGCTTACTATGTGCCGAGCACTGTTCTAAGCGCTGGGGTAGACACAGGGGAATCAGGTTGTCCCACTTGGGGCTCACAATCTTAATCCCCATTTTACAGATGAGGTCACTGAGGCACCGATAAGTTAAGTGACTTGCCCAAAGTCACACAGCTGACAAGTGGCTGAGCCGGGATTCGAACCCATGACCTCTGACTCCAAAGCCCGTGCTCTTTCCACTGAACCATGCTGCTTCACTCCTCTAATGTCAACTTTCTCACTGTACCTAGACCTCATCTATCTCATCGGCTGCCTCTAGCCTGGAATGCTTTCCCTCCTCATAACTGACAGACAATTACTCTCCCCTCCTTCAAAGCCTTTTTGAAGGCACACATCTCCCTCAGTAGACCTCCTCTTCTTCCACTCTATTCTGTGTCACCCTGACTTGATCCCCTTATTCATCCCCACTGTCAGTCCCAAAGCATGTATGAACATATCTGTAGTTAATAATGATAATAATAATAATAATGTTGGCATTTGTTAAGTGCTTACTATGTGCGGAGCACTGTTCTAAGTGCTGGGGTGGATACAGGGTAATCAGGTTGTCCCATGTGAGGCTCAAAGTCTTCATCCTCATTTTACAGATGAGGTAACTGAGGCACAGAGAAGTTAATAATAATAATGTTGGTATTTGTTAAGCGCTTACTATGTGCAGAGCACTGTTCTAAGCACTGGGGTAGATACAGGGTCATCAGGTTGTCCCACATGAGGCTCACAGTCTTCATCCCCATTTTACAGATGAGGTAGCTGAGGAACAGAGGAGTTAAATGACTTGCCCACAGTCACACAGCTGACAAGTGGCAGAGCCGGGATTCAAACCCATGACCTCCGAATCCCAAGCCTGGGCTCTTTCCACTGAGCCATGCTGCTTCCCATTTATTATATATATAAATAAATTCATTTATTTATATTAATGTCTGTCTTCCCTCCAGACTGTCAGCTCCTTGTGTTCAGGGAATGGGTATATTTATTATTGTCTTGTACTCACCCAAGTGCTTAGTATGGTGCTCTGCCCACAGTCAGCACTCAATGAATACAATTGACTGACTGACTGTCCGTGATGTGATAATCCATGACCAAATAGGTGGCTGGGTCCCAGTGTAGTTCACACGTCTCAGCGACTGGGACAGAAATTTGCATACCATGTTGCTGGTGTCCTTAGAGACAGCCATTTCTGTGGAGTGAAGGGAGTGGAAGAAAAATTGAAGGATGTCAAGGGGAGAATTCAAAACCCAATTCAAATCAAACTTCATCCTATTTAAAGCACACCTAAGCCCTCATTTTCCTGTCTCGATTCTCCCTTCTGTTTCACTCAGGCACTTGTAACTGTCCCTCTTTAGCACTTATTCACTCCACTCCCATTCCACAGCATTTATCTCCATACCAATCCCTAATGCATTGGAATGTCTGAATCCCCCTCTACTCTGTATGCTCCTTATGGGCAGGGATTCTATTAGTTGTAGTGATAGTTTTCTTTTTTTTTTTTAATGGTAAGTGTATTTATGAAGTGCTATTATGTGTGGAGAACCTTCACATTCCCTGCCCCCAATAAACTCACAGTCTGGGGGTAGGGGGAGTCAGAAATCAATATAAATAAATAAATAAATGACAGATATGTACATAAGTGCTGTGGGATGGGGAGAGGCAGGGAAGAGCAAAGGGAGCAAGTCAGGGTGATGCAGAAGGGAGTGAGAAAAGAGGAAAGGGAGGGCTTAGTTTGGAAAGCCCTCTTGAGGAGATGTGCCTTCAGTAAGGCTTCGAAAGTGGAGGGAATAATTGCCTGATGGATTTGAGGAGAGAGGACATTCCAGGCCAGAGGCAGGACGTGGGCCAGGGGCCAGCAGTAAGAGTACAATACAACAGAGCTGGAAGACAAGTTCCCTGTCCACATTGAGCTTACAGTCTAGAGGGGACTGCCTTCATTCCATGAAATTCTTTAGAAATTGGGATTCTAATAATTTTTTCTCAGGGTATCTGCTTTCATTTCATTCTAACCCACTAAGACCCTGAGCATGTAGTTGTAGGTAAAACAGATGATTTCTGAAGGACTCTCCCTTGATTGTTAATGGGTTGCAAAGAAATTAAAAGTCCCAGCTTTGCTGTTAACGTTGATAATGCTAAATAACATAGAATCGAGTAGCCAACTGGGATGAAGATCACAAAAATGGATTGAGGAAGAACATGAATTACCCTATCTAAAGACTGATTCCATAATAGACTGAGATATAGGCACAGAGAGAAGGTTAGCACTAGAGGAGCAAAGTGTGAGGGCTGGTTTGTAGGGACAAGATGGTGGAGTACTTTAAAGCCAATGGTAAGGAGTTTTTGTTTGATGTGGGGATGGATGGGCAACCACTGGAGTTTTTTGAGGAAGGGGGTGATGTGGCCTGAGCATTTCTGTAGAAAAATTATCTGGGCAGCATAGTGAAGTATGGACTGGAGCAGGGAGAGAGAGGAAGCTGGGAGGTCAGCAAGAGGGCTGATGCAGTAATCCAGGCAGAATAGGATGAGTGATTGTATTAACATGGTAGAAGTTTGGATGGAGATGAAAGAGCAGATTTTAGCGATGTTGTGAAGGTGGGACTGACAGGAGTTAGTGATGGATTTGATATATGGGTTGGATGAGAAAGGGGAGTCAAGGAGAACACCACGGTTATGAGCTTGAGAGACAGGAAGGATGGTGATGTCATCTACAGTGATGGGAAAGTCTGGGAGAGGACAGGGTTTGGGTAGAAAGATGGGTTCTGTTTTGGATATGTTAAGTTTGACACAACGGGAGGACAGCCAGTTAAAGATGTCTTGAAGGCAGGAGGAAATGTGAGACTGGTCTCTAAACTGTAAGCCTGTTGTGGGCAGGGATTGCCTCTCTTCATTGCTGTATTGTACTTTCCAAGCACTTAATACAGTGTTCTGCACACAGTAAGCACTCAATAAATACAATTGAATGAATGAATGAGAGAGGGAGAGAGATCAGGGCTGGAGTTGTGGATTTAGGTGTTATCTGCAATGAGGTGGTAGTTGCCAGAAAAGCAAATACAAGTAGAAATTAGACTCATATTTTTACTCTCCAAAGCATCTATTACAGTGTTCTACACAGTACTCAAAAAATGGCATTGATTGATTTTGTTATTATTACAATTGTTGTTACTGTCAACATCAACACAATTTTGCTACGTGAGAAACCAAAAACCAATATTTTTCATTTTTAATGTGTGTTCTCCAGGCTTTCTAAAGGGCCATAGAGGGCGTAGGTCAAAGTATTTAAGGCAATAACAACAACCTCTGCTTTACATTTTCTTTCCTCCGGTTCTCTCTTTCCCCAGTAGCCTGCTGCAATCTTAAGCAATTTCCCACTGGCTAAATGAACTGTATTTTGTATATTACATGTTGTTTTATCCTATTCTGTTCGGGCACCGTTTTGAAAATTACCACTTACTTGCCAACATAGAGGGAATGGAAATGTAGTGCAATGCAAATTGCCGGTGGGGCTAACTTTGCGTTGGCAGTGGGAAATAACTTTTTCCAAGTTAAGAGGATAGGAAACAGCAATAGACTATAAACATGTCGACATACATATAACAGTGGGGATTTGATTTCCCAATGTCTTAGGCGACATGGAAGGGCTAATGTGGTGATAGAGGAAGTCTTAGGTGGGGAGGTGAGAGATTAATCAAGGAAGACTTCCTGGAGGAGATGTGATCTAAGAAAGGAAATCATATAAATCACCCCCTCGCTTTAGGACATCTCTGTTGCTAAATCCTTCCAAACAGACATAGCTTGTCCCATTTTAAAATCTCAAACAAGGGAAATTCCACACCATGAATGGAAAACTCCCCCAAATAATCACAGACAGTGAGACAAATCAAGATCCTATCTGCCTCACTTCAAGATGTAGAATCTGAAAATTAATCAGTGTACAAGGCTGATCCAAACGTTCGTCCTACCCTTCCTTGACCATTCATTTATTCATTCACCATATTTATTGAGTGCTTACTGTGTGCAGGGCACTGTACTAAGCGCTAGGAAAGTATGATACAGCTATAAAGAGAG
The DNA here is from genome assembly GCF_004115215.2 of Ornithorhynchus anatinus. Lineage (NCBI taxonomy): Eukaryota > Metazoa > Chordata > Mammalia > Monotremata > Ornithorhynchidae > Ornithorhynchus > Ornithorhynchus anatinus. The sequence goes on along the minus strand of NC_041728.1, from coordinate 174,978,673 downwards.
GCAATCCCTGCCCACACCGGGTTCACAGTCTAGAAGGGGGAGACAGACATGAAAACAAGTAAACAGGAATCAATACAAATAAATAGAATGATAGATATATACACATCAAAACAAGTAAACAGACTACTGCATCAGTTTCCTCTCTGACCTCTCTGCCTCCTGTTTTTCCCCATTCCAGTTAATACTTCACTCTCTTGCCTGGATCATTTTTCTATAAAAAAAGGTTTAGACCATGCTTCCCCACTTCTCAAGAACCTCCAGTCATTGCCAGTCTATCTCTACGTCACACAGAAACTCCTTACCATTGACTTTAAATTACTTAGTCACCTTACCGGTTCCTACTTTACCTGACTAATTTCCTACTATGACCCAAAACTTTCACTTTGCTCCTCTAACACCAACCTGCTCCCAGTATTTCTATTTCATCCACATCCTGCCTCTGGTCTGGAACTCCCTTCTCCTTCATATCCATCAGACCATACTCTCTCCACCTTCAAATCCTCCAAAAACCATATCTCCAAGATGCCTTCCCCAGCTAAGTTTTCATTTCACCTGGATTTGTATGCTTTATTTATGCCACCCTCTGCCCCACAGCACTTATGTACAGGCATAATTGATAGAGCATGGGCCTGGGAGTCAGAGGATCATGGTTTCTAATCCCGGCTCTGCCATTTGTCTGTTGTGTGTCCTTGGGCAAGTCACTTGACTTCTCTAGGCCTCAGTTACCTCATCTGTAAAATGGGCCTTGAGACTGTGAACCCAGTGTTGGACTGTGTCCAACCTGATTTACTCATATCCACCCCAGTGTTTAGTACAGTGATTGCTGCACAGTATGTGTTTAACAAAAACCACAATTGTTATTATTATCATACTCATAATTCATTTATTCATATTAATGGCTATCTCTAACAACTCTGTTACAGCTTACTCTCATCCCTTCCAATTATTCCATGATCTTTCATTGACCAGTTGGCTTTTTCAGCTGAGAAGCAGCATGGCTCAGTGGAAAGAGCATGGGCTTTGGAGTCAGGGCTCATGAGTTCAAATCCCAGCTCTGCCACTTGTCGGCTGTGTGACTGTGGGCAAGTCACTTAACTTCTCTGGGCCTCAGTTCCCTCATCTGTAAAATGGGGATTAAGACTGTGAGCCCCACGTGGGACAACCTGATTCCCCTATGTCTACCCCAGCGCTTAGAACAGTGCTTGGCACATAGTAAGTGCTTAACAAATACCAACATTATTATTATTATTATTATTATCTACTTGGGAATGTGTTTCCAACTCTGTGTATTGTATTCTCCCATGTGCTTAGTATAGTGGCCTGCACACAGCAAATAGTCATTAAGTACCACTGATTGACTGATTGGTTCATTACACCTAGAATTCCCTCTCTTCTCAAGTATCACATTTATTTTCTTTTCCATTCTCGAAAGGACTCCCAAAGTCTCAGCTCCACTAGCATAAATGCTGATCATGACCATTTTAAACCCTGACACACCAAAAGAAATCATTTAAATGCAAGAAATAAGTTGTTTTATAGTATTTTACATGAGTTCCATTTCATATCATTTGGCCCAGGCATGTTTCATTCGTGTTTCCCCCAACTTGCACCCAAAGAACAAAGATTGTGTAGGATTCTTTTGCACTGAGTTCTTTGAAAAAGTTATTTTTCTGTCTTTTCTTCAATTTGCATATCCTCGTTGTTTGGCTATTAGACTTTCTCTTTATGGAAATGGGCTTTCAGCCCCTACCAGTTGAGCAAAACATTCTGACTGCACTTTTCTAAGGTTCTGAAATTATCCTCATTAAACTGTTTCCTAGGGAGAAAAAAAAAATAGTGGCAGAGAACAAGCTGTCCATATCAGCTCACAGGTAGACAGTGAAAGGCACACCATCTGCATACAGTTAGTTGATTCTCCCTCTGTTCAGAGAGAAAGAGAGAGAGAGAGAGAGAGAGAAAGCAAGAGAGGAAAAAAAATTCTTCATAAATATAATATAATGCTGTGCTTAAGTAATTTCCCATCCTGCTTCACAATTGCATTCCACAGAGAAAGTATAAGTGCCGTTGAAAATGATAAAATCAGACTACATTTCACTATAGCCTGAAACAAAACAAAACAAAACAAAAAAAAAAACTATTATGGAACCAGTCTTTAGATAGGGTAATTCATGTCCTTCCTTAATCCATTTTTGTGATCTTCATCACAATTGGCTACTAGATTCTGTTACTTAGCATTATCACTGTTATCAGCAAACCTGGATCTTTTAATTTCTTTACAGCTCATTAACATGGAAGGGAGTCCTTCATAAATCATCTGTTTTACATCCAATACAACTGCATGCTGAGGGTCTGAGTGGGTTAGAATGAATTGAAAGTAGATGTCCTGGGAAAAAATTATGAGAATCCCAAATTCTACAAAATTGCATGGAATGAAGGCAGTTCCCTCTGGATTGTAAACTCACTGTGGTCAGGGAACTTGTCTTCGAACTCTGTTGTATTGTACTCTCCAGATATTTAGTACAGTGCTCTGCACACAATAAATGCGCAAAAAATACACTTTTTGAATAAGGATGTTCTGGATCGAGTCTCAGAAATGTATCGTGAGTTTTTGACCCCTTGTGGGCATGGAACAAATCTTGTGCTAGTTTTAAAAGTTATTGGTGGTATTTCTTCATTTATTCAATTCAATCATATTTATTGAGCACTTACTATGTGCAGAGCACTGTCCTGAGCACCTGGGAGAGTACAGTGCAACAATAAACAGACACTTTCCCTGTCCATAAGAACTTACTATGTGTTAAACATTGTGCATGTTGTACTTTCCCAAATACAAGGCATTGTACTCAGGAGACAGTAATAATAATAATAATGATATTTTATTAAGCACTTACTATGTGTCAGACATAGTAGGTGCTGGGGTGGATACAGCAAATCAGGTTGGAGCCAGTCACTGTCCCACATAGGGTTCACTGTCTCAATCCCAATTTTACAGATGAAATAGAGACACAGAGAAGTTAAATGATTTGCCCAAGGTCACACAGCAGAGAAGTGGCGGAGCCGGAATTAGAACCCAGCACTTCAGGCTCCCAAGAGCGTGTTCTTGCCACTAGGGCAGGCTACTTATAAGATATTTACCCCAACTCCTCAGCACTTACATACGTATCCTTACTCTCTGCCATTTTCCTTATCTGAAATATCTTCTAATGTCCGCCTCCACATCTGGTCGGTGAGATCCCTTTGGGAGGGGGTTGTATCTGCACACAGTAAACTAATTTCTCAGCTGACCGATGGCTTTTGTTGAGCTCCTACTGTGTGCAGAGCAATGTTCTAAGCACTTGGGAGACCACAATACAAGAAAATGAGCCCACGTGTTCCCTGCCCAAAATGAGCTGCCATCGATTGGCAGAAATCGATGAAGATTCATT